>NC_053026.1:282830447-283151831 GCF_003073215.2 Triticum urartu
CCCTCTCCCCCCCCCCCCCCCGGAACTTTTCCCCCCCCCCCCCCCCCCCCCACAACGCTCACTGTTCATCCAGAGGCAGCATCGATCGGCTTCAGTTAGCAGCAGTAGCGAAGGAATCGCTCGATCGGGTTCAGTTAACAGCCATCGATTGATCGCTCGGGTTCAGTAACGTGTAGCCTGCAGTGCAATCGCTCGGGTTCAGTTAGAGCCCAACGCCTCGCTCGGGTTCAGTTAGAGCCAACGCCTCGCACACACGTGCGTACGTGTACGAGAGAAACGCGCATCGCTCGGCCCCCGACCTCCCACCGTAACCGGGAACTCCCTGAAATTTTCCTCCCCCTCGCTTCTACCACGGTTTTTTCCATCATGGACGGCCCAAAGAATGTCATGCAGCTGCGTCTCCGGTCCGCCCAGGACGAAAAGCCCATTTTCTGTCATGATTTTTTGTCATAGAAGTAAGAGCCCACCACATCTATGATGATACCGGGTTTTGTCACAATTATCGTCATAGAAGTGTCATATGTATGACAAAAAAAATTCGTTCGGCCCAAAATGTCACGGATGTGTCTTTTTTTGTAGTGAAGGCATGCATTGTATTGTTGCCATCGAGGATAACAAGATGGGGTTTTTATCATATTGCATGAATTTATCCCGCTACATCATGTCATCTTGCTTAAGGCGTTACTCTGTTCTTATGAACTTAATACTCTAGATGCATGTTGGATAGCGGTCGATGTGTGGAGTAATAGTAATAGATGCAGGCAGGAATCGGTCTACTTGTCTCGGACGTGATGCCTATATACATGATCATACCTAGATATTCTCATAACTATGCTCAATTCTGTTAATTGCTCAACAGTAATTTATTCACCCACCGTAAAATACCTATACTCTTGAGAGAAGCCACTAGTGAAACCTATGGCCCCCGGGTCTATCTTCATCATATTAAATCTTTCAATACTTAGTTATTTTCATTGCCTTTTATTTTACTTTGCATCTTTATCATAAAAATACCAAAAATATTATCTTATCATATCTATCAGATCTCACTCTCGTAAATGACCGTGTAGGGATTGACAACCCCTTATCGCGTTGGTTGCGAGGATTTATTTGTTTTGTGCAGGTGTGAGGAACTCGCGCATAGCCTCCTACTGGATTGATACCTTGGTTCTCAAAAACTGATAGAAATACTTACGCTACTTTGCTGCATCATCCTTTCCTCTTCAAGGGAAAACCAACGCAGTGCTCCAGAGGTAGCAGGTACTAATATTCTGCAAAGTCAAAAACAAGCAAAAAACAGTAACTAGCACTAGGCGCTAAGTTAATAGGTTAGTCCCAAAAAATGATATATTCTTGCTTGAAAGTGTATATAAAACATTCAAGATTGATAATATAATAGCATAGGACAATCAAAAATTATAGATACGTTGGAGATGTATCATTAGCATAAAACAACAAAAAATTATAGATACGACGGAGACTTATCAGTAAGCAGTCACCAGGATTCTCATGCATGCACTACCAAGCTTCCATGGATCCCGTGTGTGGCAACAAAGCCAAGTGGATACATCAAGATCTGTGGGTTAATACTTTTCACACTACGTTGGTCCATATTAGAAGCCAGATAATTATTTAACTAATATATGCATTATTCTAGGATCACTTTATCTGTGAGGATGGGTTCCAGGCTGACACATGCCTACACATGGAGAGAGTTGCGAAGAAAAATCTCCCGGGCATGCATGTTGCATGATGTGCACTACAAGTCCGTGACTAGATTTTATGGTAGGGGTGAAAATGGGAAGCCGATAATGAAGCGGAAGGAAGCGGCGACACAAATCTGGAGCGGAACCAGTACTTGTCAGTAAGTAACATCACTGCTTGCTACTACTAAGATTACCATTGCTTGTTTCTTTTCTTTGTCATATACACATATGATGTATTTTTCTATGTAGGTGAGAGAGAAATGGATACCAGCATATTGTTGGGAGAGGTTGGCGGATATGTGATGCACCCCAATGTGGCAGGAGCAACAAATGAAGGAAACGGATACTGATGCAGGGCTGACACACGTTCAGGATAGCCACAACCTGACAGGAGGCGGGAACAAGGATGGCCACCACTACCTTGTCAATGGCTCAATCTTCACTCCTCAAATCCCGAGTATTCTCAGCTCCACTTACAAAGCACAAGCTCAAGTGTTTTCGTACGGAGTCGCCTGATGTCTAGTGCGGCTGTGATTGTCATGCTCCAGGTGTGTACCTTTCATACCCATATCTTTACATTCTTGCACTACAACATATTCTTGACATGTGCTTGATGACTCATCCTACTACAGCGGTTGTCCACGGTGCAATTGTCACATGGGTCTGATATATTTCGATGGAACCTATATGGAAATGGTCAATTCTCAGTGGAGTCTATGTATAAAGCGTTAATCCATTCTGATGTTTTAGTTGATAATAATAAGAAGATCTTGAAGATAAAGATACCTCTGAAGAATAAATTTTTTGCATGGTATCTTTGTCGCGGAGTCATTCTTACTAAAGATAACCTTATTAAGAGAAATTGGCATGGAAGTCCGCAATGTGTCTTTTTTCATCATGATGAGACAATAAAACATTTGTTCTTCCAATGCAAATTAGCTCGTTCTATATGGTCAGTCATCCAGATAGCTTCTGGCTTGTATCCTCCTTGTATTGTTGCTAATGTATTTGGCAACTGGTTACATGGGATTGATCACACGTTTAGAACTCTTCTTAGGTTGGGAGCGCTTGCCGTTATTTGGTCACTTTGGCTATATAGAAATGATAAGTTTTTTATTGATAAAAGTACTTCTCTGCTGCAGGTTATCTACAGATGTATCGGGACTCTTCGTCTATGGTCATCTCTGCAACGCGTGGAGAATCGAGACCTATTTACGGAGGTGTGTACACGATTGAAGGATACGGCGAGGGATACTTTTACCCCAACATGCATGGCAGCATGATCTTAGGATTGTCCCACCTCCGCTTTAGGCGTTATACGGACCCTACATATTTCTTAGTATTTCACCTTTTTATTTTTCTTTTATGCGAGAGGACTTTATTTGGTTGTGTGCATCTTAGTTGTGCAGAGACCGGGTGTAATGCTTAAACCTTTTAAGTAATAAAGCGCCCCTTTTCAAAAAAGTTGGAGGCAGAAAGAGCTGCACTAGATAGAGTTGGCGAAAGAAATGAGACAAAGTGAGGAATCCAAGAGAAGGAATGAGGCAGGAAAAAAGAACCTTCAAGACCAAGTAAAGGTTAGTTCTTTTCCATACATTGCCTACAGTATTATCCGATAAAATTCTTCGCCGACAATGCAACCAAAAATAACTGTAGAATTTTTTTGACCGTCTCGAGGCTTCGTCGACGTCGCCTCCCCCCCCCTCCTCCTCCTCCTCCTCCTCTGGCACCACCATAACCCTGAGGTCGTGTCGGCAAATATGTTTGTGTCATATGGTTGTGTGACAGATGGTGAACTTGTTTATTTTTATGACAATGAACTTGCAGTGTATGTGTGTGAATTGATGATGTTATGGTATGTGATGTGAATGATGATGATATGTGAGACAATAAACTTGTGATGTCCTGATATGTACTCCCTCTGTTCCATAATAATTATCATGATTTTAGTTCAAACTAAAACCATTACTATTATGGAGTGGAGGGAGTATATATGAATTGCTACATCTTTGAATTGTAAGGCTTTTGGGGAACAAAGTGTAAAAAAAGTACAACTGAGAAGTTTTGCTGAGTGCACTCGACAAAGGCCCTGTTTGGATACTATAACTCTGTTAGAGATTAGAGTTAGATTCTAACCCTGAACTAACTTTATTTAAAGAGGTGTTTGGATGACAGAGTTAGATGGAGCGCGGATACGGCGAGGCTCCTTCATGGACGGTGCGAGAGAGAGGGAGGGAGAGGACGAGAAGATTCGAGGAAATGGTGAGGGATCTGTTGCGGCGAGAGCAAGAGAAAAAAAATGTTTTTTAGTGGTTCCAAGAAGAACTAACCCAAATAAGCACCTCTTGGGTGGGTTAGATTTTTTGAATGAGTTAGATGCATCTAACCCAAACTAACCCTCCTGTTTGGATATTTCTGGGTTAGTTGAGTCCAATCTAACCCAAACTAACTCTAACCTATGGATCCAAACAGGGCCAAAGGCAATATATGCCGGCACGAAGCCCTAAGCTGGGTGGGTCCTGTTTTTCATGTCTTTGCCAAATATTGCCCTGCACTCGGCAAAGAGCAACCATTACCAAGTTATATATCTTTGCCAAGTTTTTTTCCCACACTCATGAAAGATACCGCTTTTCCAGGTTCCACGTCATTACCGAATTTTTTTAACCTTGCACTTGGCTTTACGTTGGTTTACCGAGTTCCTGATAAAAGAAACTCGACAGATTGTTGTGCATTAGGCAAACTTCTTGATTTCAGTAGTGGATACAAAAGAAACTTGAAAAAAAGTAAGTCCTGATTTCAGTTGTTGAAAAAGGCTCGGCCTCGTGCCCCCCCCCCCCCCCCCCCCCCCCCCCCCCCCCCCAGGGGACGACTCGAGAGCCCCAACCCTAGCCACCGGACTCCGATCCTCTTCCAGCCCCCTCACCGCCATCGCCGGGTAAAGCCCGCGTGGTGTTGGCGGCGACGGGATCCCCCTTTTGCCTTCTCCCGGAGCGAATGTTGCGGTGGTCCTTCTCTGCTCGGCTGGTGCTGTTTCCCAGTGGCCGGCGCGTCAGGAACGGTGGCGCGCGTGGCCTGGAGGCGGAGCGGGCGACACAGCTAGCTGGTGGTGGCGCGTCGCAGTGGAACGCGCAGGGCGATGGCGGCTTGGTGATCCTCGTCGTGGCAGAGTTCCTGACTGGCCAGATCTGCGCTGGCCGAAGGTGAGGGCTGGTGGCTGACGCATGGTAGGTGTGTTGGTGCTACGGCGGGCCTGGCAGGTTCCAACAGAGGAGTTGTGGCACACTCTAGTGGCACTGGCGCCTGCTGGAGGCGGTGGCGCGTTCCCACGGGCAGGTTGGTGACGGCACTGCATTGGCTCGGTCAAGATGGAGTCTTGTGAACATTGAGCGGCTGGTCACCCCTGTGCGGCGTGGCGAGCGGTGGTGCTCTTCTGGTGGTCCCTGCCTGGGTCTTTTCATGGGGAGGCAGTTCTGATCGTCGCAAGGCCATCCCTTGGAGTGGGTGACGACCGTTGCAGGCGGTCCTGGAGCTGGCCAAAGGTGCTGGTTTGCTGCGGCCCCTCGTGCAAACTAGGAGTTGGTGGTGTGGTCGCGGTTTCCCTGCCGGGCGGTCTGTCATTGGTCCTCGGTTTTAGAGCTATGTCGGCAAGTGTTGCGATGGCGGCGGTGTGAGGCTTCTTGGACAGTGCAACCAATTCCATGGAGGGGTGGAGATGGGCAACGCGGGGATGAAAATCTCGCTCAGCTTCTGCGGGGATGATGGTGACGGCACCCGTGGATGCCATTCCCCTCCTTGGAGGCGTCACCGAGCGTGTTCGCCATCTCCCTTGCTCTCATGGAGTTGGTGGATATCACCGGGCGCAAGCCTCGATTCGGTGTTTGGATCGTCACGATAGTGTCGTTCTCAACGTCGCTCCTCTGTTGGGAGCATTGTGTTTGGATACACGATTGACTTCTCATTGCTCTCCTCCAGTGGTCGCCGTGACATCTTTTATCCTCCGTGAGTCCTTTTTTATCCTCCGCGGCGCTATGTACGCCCCTCGTCGGTGTCTCCAAGATGGTGTCTTCCGGATCGAATTGAGTCCTGCCATTCAACTGCTCAGACGCTCATGATGAATGGTGCGTCAACAAGCGAAGTTCTGCGGAAGTTGGGGTCTTAAGAGGTGCCCGACATCGGCCGTGACGCGGTGCTATGTATTAGCTTAGGATAGGCTCTTTTGCGTTGTAGTCCCTCCGTTCCTAAATATAAGCCTTTTATAGATTTTAATATAGACTATATACCGAGAAAAATGAGTGAATCTATGCTCTAAAATATATTTGTATACATCCGTATATAGTTCTTATTGAAATCTCTAGAGAGACTTATATTTAGAAACAGAGGAAGTAGCTTGCTTTGCAGTGGTGTTTGTCTTCCGTCTTGCTGGTATGGTGTTCATGCTACGCTTGTTATTCGCATCGAGTGATAGCTTTCTTATAATCAAATTTCTAGTTATGTTACATCTAGTCATACTCTCGAGAGAAAAAAATTGATGAGTGCCTGCCTCTAAGGTAGAATTATACGCTTAAAACAAATGCCAATCAGTTAAGTTACATTTCCTGTAAGTATAATTGTAAGCATGCAATTGAACTTGAAATAACTGAGTAGTTCGGACATCCTATGGCTGAAAAAGTTATAGTATAAACTAGCACAAATAATGAACTCTTTCAATCAATTTGTTGCCTTTGCTTTTGGAAGGTCCAATCCATGTGTGATACTCATGCGAGGGGAGGCTTCAGTTCTTGCGCGCATTTGCCTCCTTCTCCGGCGTCAGAAGTCGCGCACCGGCCTCGGCATTCCCCTTCCTCTCGGCCTCCTTTGCCTTGAGCGCCTGCAACTTGGCGTGGTTGTAGTAGGCGACGCCAAGGAAGGCAATGGCGTAGCCGGCGAGGTTCACTGGTGTCACGGTGTCCTGGATGACCGACCATGAGAAGGCGATGAGCAGCCAGTCCTTGACCACCCCTGCCACGTTCATGGTCAGCGCCGACGTCTTCCCCACCAGCAGGAACACCGCCAGGTTCAGCGCGAAGGCGCACAGCGAATTGGTCCCGAAAACGACCACGTCTGGCCGGACGATCCCGGCCGCGGACGCCGCCTGCAGCCTCGGCAGCTCGACGAACGTCCACGGCACGGTGAGGAAGAGCAGGCAGCAGGGGGCGATGTAGTAGAGCGAGGTGATGGGGTTGAGCTTGATGCCCCTGGAGGTGAGCAGTATCTGGATGAGCACGAGGCGCGTGGCCTCGGCGGCGACGGCGGCGAGCTGGAGCGTGACGCCGAAGACGTCGAAGCGCGCCTCCCCGAAGGCCGCGACGGCGACCCCCGCGGAGATGCCGAGCATGTTGAGCATGGAGGCCCTGCGGAAGGTCTCGGTTCGGAAGGCGATGGCGAGGGAGTAGACGGCGACGGGCATGAGCGCCTTGAGCATCTGGATGAAGGAGACGGAGAGGTAGATGTAGGCGGAGTTGGAGAACCAGAGGGAGAGCGCGTAGAGCGCGCCGATGGGGACGACGGTGGCGACGTAGAGCGAGGGCGTCATGGGCGGGTCGGCGGGGAGGTCGACGAGGCGGAAGACGCGGACGAGCGCGGCGGCGAGGGAGGCGCAGAAGGCCATGTGGATCATGGTGAGCGAGATGGGGAAGGGCCAGTCGTACATCTTGGGGTCGAGGATGTACTTGTTGTACACGATCACCGTGAAGCTGAGGCTGATCCACACGGCCACGTACGCGTAGGACAGCAGCACGGACCTCAGCACCGAGGTCGGCTGCGCCACGACCGCCGTCGAGGACTCGACGTCCATGGCGGCCGCGGGGGGCTTGGTGCTGCCATCGCCGCCGGCGACGCCCATTGGGGCGAGGGGGGTGGAAGCGCGCGGTGGTTGCTAGTGGTGGCGAATCTCCCCGGCCGCGCGGTGAGCCTCGGTATGGTGTTGACTAGAGACGCGCGGTTCGACGTTTATTTAACAACATTGGCACAGGTTTCGGTAGCTTGCCGAATCATGGAACCTTTACGTGCGGTGCGTCTCACTTGTAGAATTATCAATCTGTAGAAGGTTAAGGAGGGGTGGTGGTAGCAATTGCAATTGAAAATACCAAGGTCAGCTCTCTGAACGTACTAGGATCCAAGGAAGTACAGTAGAAATGTGGAGTCAAATGCACACTTGCACTACTAGTGTGTGCATACACTCGCAGATCTCGATAAGAAAATCGCTTTACACGCTTGATGCCCGGTGCCCCGGACGATCGCGTTGGCTCGATCAAAGCCATTCGATGAGAACGTTCTCAGTCAACGCTCGCTGGATGGACTGGAGCGTAGGCCTCTTTCCCTGGCCGAGTTTCGGCTTCTTCTTGTTGCTCCATCCTCACCATGCAGCAGTGCGTGCGAGCTGCGCCGGCATATTTGCACCGACTTTGCCTTTTTCCTTTCTTCGCTTTTTATGATTTTCTTATTTTTCTTTAGGTGTTTAATTTTTTTTTATTTTGCCTCCTTTTAGAAGCACAAGTTTTTGTGTACATGATAACTTTCGCCTCCTTTCGTTGGGAATGGGAGGTAGCGCATCCCAACATCATCCATCAAAATGGACACCCGAATGCCGTGCCAGCATCTAAGCCTATATATTAAATATCTGTTTTTTTAGAAATAGTATAAAACAACATCAAATATACGCCATGCAGCCTCACTTTGAGTCATTTGTTCGTTAGCAATTCAAGCATACATGTAAATAAAAGTGTTGGATGTTCAACAAGTTTTTAAAATTGGTCGGTCCCAAATTCAACCATACTTCTCGAAACTTCAAAAGTGGCCTTTATCTGAAAATATTTCTCCTCGAGCTTGACCTTTTTCATCGTCCCATGTTCTCCCAAGTAGGATGCCCCTTGAGTTTCAACCAACGATGTATCAATTTGAAGGGCTTGCGCTCCATCCTGGAGTACATCGTGGCAGCGGGTCTGGGATATAGAATGATGTGATCAATCAAGTTGCAATATTGAGTGAATCAATGAATTGACCGACAAGAAGCAAAACTTATGATCTCCATGATTAGCGCATCCGTTGGCATCATTCTTTCCTCTTGTGCAATCATAGTGCAATACTTCATGACGATAATTAAAATGGTGTAACACCGATGGAGTAGCGACTTCCCATTGCGATTATGGATCACATCCCAATTGGAGGGCTCGTAGTAATGAAACCAAGAATGCACATGCTGCCAAAATATCGTGCACTTTTGCTTCATACCAACAAACGCCGCACTTGTGGCCAACTATGTGTCGCACAACAATGCCTCCCTCGCAGAGTACCTCGCCAGCATGCTTACTTCGGGCCTGTTTTGAAGTCTCTCGCTCCACGCTTCACAAACTTCTTGTGCGGAGCCGAGCCGAAGTGGGGGAAAGGGCTATGCACTACAAAAAATACACTTCTGTGGTGATACGTGTTTGTCAGAGTAGGTCGCGTTTTTTGTCATGCATGTACATTCATGATAATTTTATGACAGAATCAAGATAGTCATACATGTGCTGTCGTAGAAGTGTTCCATGACATTACCAAAATTATCATCACGGAAGTGTCCACTTCCATGACAATAAATCACGCGTCACAGAAGTGCTTTCGTTAAAGGTGACCGACACGTGGCATCCACCGTGACGGAACGCCGTTAAGCTATCGGGTTGGGTTTTGGATCCGATAACTCGTTAACAGCCCCGACCAATGGGAAATTTCCACGTGTAAAATTCTTATTGGCCGGACGAAACACGTGTCAGCTCGTCAGTGGGTCAGATAGGCGCCTATGATATGTCGACACGTGCCACGGCCCATCACTGGCCCATTTATCTTACAAAGCCGGCCCGTTTGACTTGGTCAAAAGTTAACGGGTTGGCCCATGAAAAGCCTGTTAACGGTCTCTTCGCAAATAGCCCATTTTACGGCCCGTTAGGCCCTAAAGGAAATCGGCCCAACAACGTCATGTGGGCTGTCGAATATAACACCAGCCCATTTCACTTTCGGCCCATGTATGGCCCACGACGTCTTTCGGCCCATATGAGGCCTTCGTATCTTTCGGCCCTTTACAGGCCCACGGTGACTCTAGCCCATAATGAACAATAATTTTCTTTATACCCGTTAACGGCCCGTGATTTACATGGGCCGTTTCCAGCCCGTGTTAGCTTTCGGTCTATTGACGGCCCATACGTTCTTGGGCTCCTTTTTAGCCCTCAATTACTTCCGGCCCGTTACTGGCATGTTCCCCTAATGGGCCAAATTTGGCCCATGGCAAGAGTCGGCCCGTTACTGGCCTGTTCCCCTAATGGGCCAAATTCGGCCCATGGCAAGAGTCGGCCCGTTACTGGCCTGTTACCCTAATGGGCCAAATTCGGCCCATGGCAAGAGTCGGACCGTTTCTGGCTTATTAACCCGTTGCGCCATTTCCAGCCCGTCCTATATTCCGGCCCATTAACGACCCGTTATGCCTATGACAGAATTAAGCCTTTGTTGTCCTAGGGCCTGTTGCCGTGTTGGGCCGATACCAATTACGCCCGATTATGGCCCATGTATACCCATTTATCCGACGGCCCGAGGCCCACCGATTATAGGCCCATTTATCGACGGCCCGTAGGAGACCCATGGATCCTACGGCCCGTATATGGCCCATGGTAGTTGCGGCCACTAGCAAACCAGGGAAAAAGAAGACTAGAAAATAAATAAGGCCGAAACTAACGCTAGGCTATTAAGGCGATTGCACAGATTACATCCATTCGGCATCAAAGATCGCCACCAGTGCAAATATAGGGAACACCCTACACTATACAAAAATGGCTTGTTGTTTTCTTCAGCCGGTGGCTGCACGTTAAGAATAAATTTTGTATCGCACCAAAACAAATTACAACTATATAACAAAAGGAAGGTTGGCATAAAACTTAACAGTCTAGCAGATAAATGCACCACCAGAAGTTCTGAAGCTCAGTTCATTTGACCTGACCGTTACGTTTTCATGCTGTATTGTCCGATGGAGCACCATAACCCTCGCCTTCATTTCCCCTAGGCTCCTGAACAACATAGCAAATGTCTGATAGTCTGGTTTCAAAACCATGCATATCTTGACGACATTGAGCAATGTTTCTCCTTGTTTCACAAAGGGTCTCTATTAGGGAATGGACTTGTGTCTGGAGCGCAGATACAACATTGCTTTGGGATTGCATTTCTTGATCATGAGGCAGTTTGGACGATATTGCCTTAACAACCAACCCAGTATTACGCAGGAACGTGCTTTTGGCACTGTTAGTGGACAGGTACTGACCCACTACATCAAGAGCTGCCATTGCGGTTATAGTTGCCTCGCCACCTTCAGAAGGTGGCGGTTCCACCATTTTTTCCATAGCTCGCTGAAAAGTTGAGGTTTTACATTAGTAGTACCAGAACGTAAGATATTAAGGAGGCAGCAAAACCAAACAAAATAGCTTTGGTCTATATACAGAACTTATTCTGGTGAACCCATGTAAAATATTAGTTGTATTTTATTGCAAAGTACATAATAAAATCAGGTTCCAAACATATGACCATGTACCATCGCTAATGTATTGTCTATTTCTTCACATTGTATTAAGGGCTAAGGATAAAGAGACGAAGTTTATAATACGATAAGCATAGTATGACATCATTCATATCACAAAACAACTGAGAACAGACAAACAGGCAATTGTAACATTGTGTGGGCAAGTCCAGCACGGAACTAGATTACGGGTCAAGATCAAAGGAACATCACTCCTCTCTTTTAAACCTTATAAGGTGCAATGATACGCTAAGACAATTGTGTATAAAATTGAAAAGAGTAATAGACATTGGCTACAAACCATGCAGTTCAAGGCACGAGTCAGAGTAAGTAGTAGTTAAAAGGCATGAGGATTAAGGACTTACAACAGCGGCTTTGACTGGTGTAGTCATGCCCTTCTTCTTGCTGGTGTGACAGTCCTTGAAGATTTTCACAGCATTTGGTTCAGGTACTTTTTGGTCCTTGCGGGCTTTCCTCTGCATTTCAAACAAGTCAATATAGATATGATAATATGGTATAGCGAAAAGAGTGAAACAGCAGCTAATTACAAGAGCCTCGCAGTGTGCAATATAGCTACGAGATCCTGTCGTCTGTTGGAATTTCACTTTCGTACGGTTGGCCTTATTATTTGAACGGTTCACCTACAAGAAGATAGATTTGTGTGGCACATGCGTAAAGAGGACTTCAACATGTGATCTGATCACATATATATAATGTACTTGATACTTCGGATCAGACCAGTGTTTAACAAGGCCCCTCCAGTCTTCATTCGATATATTTTCCACTGGAGATGTTTCGGAAAGTTCACTGTTAGCCTTGCCTTCAAAGTGAGTTTTCCTCAAGTTATACCGATACTGTCGCAGAGCAGACTTGAAAACATGGGTGCAAGTTTGTCTGGTTGCATCACCTTGGCTATCCAACTTGAACCTCATCTATTGAAAATTATGGGAGTCTCATTATCAGCAACCTAGAAAGTATGGGACAGAGCAAGACAATATTATTATTTCCATACATAACCATACTTACAGATAAATGGTCGAGGAAGGTGTTGAACTGGGTTTCGTCGTTGTCATTCCTATACTGAATCCATGTTGGGAGGATACGTACATGACACCTAACGGCAACCGCTGCCTCTGATACTAACTTGGCTGACTCTGTAGCATCACGTGGCCTTTTTAAACCTGCCTCAAAACGGATCTCCATTCTTCCTCCTCTAGATTTAGTGAATCTATCGAGCATTATCCCTGATGTTTGTTTCCTCTTGCGCCTAGGTGCTAGTCCAACAACGAACATAGGAAGTGTTAGTGTACATCAAACTGTGAGACTACATATAAAGAAGCATGCAACTGTAACTTGACTCCAGCAACTACCTTCTTGTTGTTGAAGCTCACAAGGTTCATCTGATATTGCCAACTCGTCTTGTGTCAAGAGTGCTTGGGGAGTAGTGTCAGGTGGCAAGGGAGCTTGGGAACGTGCTGCTAGCTCAGTTGACGCACGAGTAAGTCGTGCAGCTGGTAGCACTGTGGTAGGTGTTGCAAGAACTAGGGTTGTCTCTGCTTGTTTGGTGGCAGCTATTTTTTTCTATTTCGTTTTTTTTGCAACTCGTGTAGCATGGGATGCCGTGTTTGTAGAATTTTCCGCTGGACTTTGACCTTCTATTGCACCATCAGTACCAGCAGAATCTGCAAGATTCATCCGCTTCTCATTCCCTGCCATTCTGTGTTTCTTCCTCTTTCTCTGTGCCATGTTAAGTCAAGCCGACAAGAAAAATGAATAACAATTTAGTTCTTCAGAACAAATTGATGCGTGATGTAGATGAATTGAACTTTGATGTTAGACAACCACATGATAGGAGGATGTAATATGTATGAAAAACAGGACGGGAGAGATAACCAGAACTATGATGTGTAAACTAAAAGAAGACATTTCACCAAATTAGAAGCAATGCAATGGAAGGTAGACACCATATGAAAGATGCTACAAATATCGCTCTGCCAAGTTAACAGTGTCTCATCATAAATGGCGTTTAAACAAATGTGAAGCAGTACAAGAAATAAATCATATGCAAGATGCAAACAACATCACACTACCATGTTAGAGGTCTCTCGTAATTAGTGCCATTGCATATTCACAGCATTGCATATTCACAGCTTATGATGTGTAAACTAAGGAGAAGACATTTCAACAAATTAGAAGCAATGAAAGCTAGACACCATATGAAAGATGCAACGAATATCACTCTACCAAGTTAAAATTGTCTCATCATAAGTGCCATTTCAACAAATTAGTAGTACAAACTAGAAAAGAATGTGGATGTAACCTATATCACACTCCGAAGTCAAACGTGTCTTATGATAAGTGATTGTTGCAGGTTACACAACAGTAGTAATTTGATGTAAGAACATGGTGTGATAGACAGATATTGTATGTTCTAGAAACAGGAACACGTGTCTTATTCAAGTATAATGTGTAAAGTAAGCAGATGGAATTCAACAAAATTAGAAGCAATACAAGCTAGACATCACACATAACATGCAACCACATATAACAGTGCCAAGTTAGAGGGAGCACCGGTGATGCTGCACTAGGGGAGACGTGCTCATCATAAACACGGCTTTGTTGAGTGTCTATGCATGTGTTGTCTTGGAAATCATCTTGGGGGTGTGGAGGAGTAGAAACTGTAGAGGCCCTCCGTTCAGAAGGACCACCTTTATCCGCTGCCTTGCTAACTTGATTTTGAATTGTCAAGTAAAACCGACAAGAAAAAGCAATAAAATTCTCTCTTCAGAACTCATTCATGCATGATACTGACAATCACTACTTTGATGTAAGGCAAACACATGATACCAGGATGGAATATGTATGAAAAATAGGACGGGATGGCATGTTCACAACTGTTTATGTAAACTAAGCAGAAACCATTCCAGCAAATAAGAAGCAGTGCAAGCTAGACACCACATGAAAGATGCAACCAATATGACTCTGTCAAGTTAAAAGCGTCCCATCATAAATGGAATTTCAACAAATTAGAAGCAGCACATGCTATAAATCATATGAAAGATGCAACTAATATCGCACTGCATATACTAAAGGTGTCTCGTCATGTTGATTGATGCGGGATACAAAAAAATAATAGTTTTATGTAAGGACATGCTTAATAGACAGATGTACTATGTACTAAATACAGGAAGGCATATCACATTAACAGGTATAATGTATAAGTTAGGCAGACTAGCACATGCAGTTTAACCAGATTGGAAGAATTACAATCTAGACACCATATGCAACATGCAACCACATATCATGCTACCAAGTTAGAGCAAGCACCTGCGATGCTAGTGTAGGGGAAATGATGTAATCAACTATAGAGCTACGTTCACTATCTTCATCTCGCATTTCTGTTGTTTCTTGAGAATCATGTCGGGAGGCTGACGCTGCATTCTCTAAATGAGGAGTAGTCCCCTTGCCTGCCTGCCTCGTCATAAGTGATTGATGAGGGATACACAAGAACATTAGTTTGATATAAGAACATGGTTAATACATAGATGTACTAGTATGTACCAAAAACAGAAAGGCATGTCATATTCAAAGGTATAATGTGTAAGCTAAGCAGATGCAATTTAACCAAATTGGAAGCAATACAAGCTAGACATCCGGCCGGAGTGGTGAGCATGATCATCTAGGACCTGAGATCCTGGTGGGAGGCGGGCTACTTCGCCACCATCGCAGATTTTTAGTTGGCTTCCAGGTGATGCCTATCTTTATTGGGCTTGTCACTGGCTTGGCCAGTGCCCTGACTAGTTATTTGTCTTCTGGTGCTCACGGGATGGTGGTTCATATAAAAAAATTCCTTATCTTACGGACTTCGGCCTTTCGAATACAAGCTAGACATCATATGGAACATGCAACCACATATGACACCGCGAAGTTAAAGCAAGCACCTGGGATGGTGGTTCATTGCGAGCGAGGTCATCAACTCCAGAGCTACGTTTACCGTCTCCATCTGCTGACACTGCACCCTTTATAGCGCTGTAATGTGTCTTGCCTACCCGCATACGAAGCTGGAGCGACTTCTCTCTTTTATTTTTGACTTCTCTCATGGCAGCAGAGTCTGAAATACCCTTGCATAAAAACACAATAGTGAGAGTAAGGGTGAAGTGTGTGCAGAACTAGTGCGCTGTAAAAGTAGCAGATAGCAGGTGGCTGAAAAATAAATGACAGGAGACATATGATAGCTCTACAACATTGCATGGCAAACAAAATTAGATTCTACTCCGTATGATTTTGTAATATATGAGCACAGGAAATGCAGGTACTCCTCCAGCACACCACCACATGTGGTCATATCTAAGATAACAGTCGACTAAAAATAAATAGATCAGTCGATTTTTTAATGAACCGTCTGATCTATAAGGAACGGGCAGATGGCCTTCGTCTACCTCCCGCCAGTCACTGTTGACGATCTTTCTCGAACCGCCAGCGACCACCGGCCCAGACCCCTGCCTCCGCCGCCCCGCCCTCCCATCGACCTCACACCACCGCCGTCCTTGGCAGCGCCCCCAGGCCATCCCTTTAATCCCAGCCGACCTCCAGATCGGGCGCCAGTAGCTCTAGGCTGCACACACCCCTAAGATAAACACCAAGGCACTGCTTCCCCAACGTAATAGGCGTACTAGCGCCTGTTACCCTGGGGAATGCTTCCGTTAATTGGGAATCAATTGGCCAGAAATTGAAATTCAGGGGGGCGACAGACCTCTAGCTAAGGTGAAATAGTATATGAGGAGAAACCTTGTGCATCGCGAGTTACTAGGAACATCTAGTATCAAGAAGAAGCGATCAACTAGTGTCTTCTGTGGGATGAATACCGTGCAAGCAGAGACGTAAGATTTGCACGAATAAGGGAAGAGGAGTACCTTTTTCGGTTGCCGGTGTGGTCACCTCCACATGTCGCGTCGATCTTCTTCTTTTTACCGAGGAAACCGATGTTCTGGAGGGTGCAGGCTTGGACGAACCCATGGCCAAATTGTTGACAGTGTTGCCGTGGCCGTATGTCGGCGGAGGGGAAGCAGATCCGACGTGGCGAAGGATGGCGTAGCAGGAACAGCTCCGGTGCGGTGGAGGGTGGCGAAGTTGGAGCGGCAGCGGTGAGGCGCAGGACGGCGTGGTTGAACTGGCTCGGGTACGGACGGCTCGGCCTCGGCTTCAACTACTAGCCGTGGAGGGCGTTGCGGTTGAGGTTGCGGTGGACGACGACGTCGGGGTATCGGCTCCGGCGTGATGGAGGAGGGCGGCGGTTGATGGGTGGGATGGGGTGGCGAACGGAGGACGCCGTGGTTTCGCGGCTGGTGGAGAGGTAGTTTTGGCGCCCATGAAGTACGAATGGGGAATCAGACGGGTGGGGGAACCATGTTTCGGTCTGGGACGCGCTTGTTTTTGGCTTTTTTAAACAGAAGATGTGACGCGCTTGTTTGAAATTTGGGGAAAGTACAAACTTTGCTCCCCTCTTAAATTTTGGACCTACTACGGGTCGGGGGCAGGATGGTAATCCCTGGTGTCCCAAATAGTGGGCGGAAGCGATTTCGGTCGCGCGCATTGTGACGCCCCGAGACCGATGCTCCAGATGCCTTCCATTTATTTTGTTGTTGCTATGTATGGATTTCCATGATTGTCATAATAAATTGTTCCATCATCATGCTTGTGTTATCTTTTATTCTCACTTTGTGCATTCCATCTTCATGTATGTTGCCATGTGCATTTGCATCCATCATGTTCATATTGCCTTGTTTCCATTTGTGTGCTTGGGTATGTTCTTCCTCTTGCCTCCCCTTTTTCTTATGCTCAAGCTCCAACTTGGTTCCACCAAGTTTCATCAAAACCAAGTCAACGCTTCTAATTCTTTCTTTTCTCCCAATTATTGCAAGTGGCGTTTTCCCCATCCTCCATTAGTGTTTATTTATTTCCTGATGATCTTACTCTAGGCCTTTTACCTCTGTGTCAAATATCATCCTTTTTGGGATTGTTTTGGTTGGGTTAAAAAATGGCTCAAGTTCGAATTTAATTCAAACTTGAATTATTTTTAGATCTGTAAAAATTGCCAGATCACTTTTATCAAATTGTGCATAATTCCAGGAGTCCAGAGGTATTTTTGTATCTCTGAAATTCTTCGTCTAAGCCCCTATTCTTTCTGTTCTATACTATTTCTTTTGCTTATCAGTTAAGTGAGGAAAAAGGAGACAAACCTACCCGGGCCACCTGCGGCCCATCCGAGCCGACCAGCAGGCCAGCACTGGTGCCTGGCCTCTCCTCTCGCTAGCATGGTAATAGCCACGCTAGACAACCAGCCGGACCCCACCTGCAGCGTCTCTCCCTCCCTGCTTTTTCTTCCTCCTCTCGTCTCTTCCCTCACAGTAAAACGAGGCCATGGCGCCCACATGACCACCGTGGCCGAGCCACGCACGCGCCTCCCTCCTATAAAGCCCCAGCCTCGCCTAGGGTTTTCCATCTTCCTCCTCTCCCTCTTCTCCGCCGCCGCTGCGCAGGTAAGAGGCTCCCACGCGACCTGCTGCCTCGCCTCCCGATGCCATGTCTGGGACGAGCCGAACCTCTTCTCCGGCGTAGCCCGTTCCGCCGGTTCCCTCCGTCCTCGCGCACCAAGAGACCTCCACGACCTCGTTCCCGCTGCGATCCAAGGCCGGAGCCACCAAGTTCCTCGACGTCATCTTCCTCTGCTTCCTCTGCTTCACGGACCCAAGCGCCTCCGTCGATCATCGCGCCATCCCGCCGTCTCCAGTCACCCGCGACCTCGTACGACTCCAGCAGCACCCCCACGGTGAAGCCCCGCTCCTCCCCATCTCTCCCTCCGGTTCAATTCTGTCAGCGTGGTCGTCTTCCCGAGTCGCCAATCCCATATCCGCCATGGATGAGGTGCTCCAGCTCCTCACACCCATGCGCCTCCTGCACATACGCGCACAGCATGCACGCGTCCTCTGCACGCACGCCGCCCCTTTGCTGCACCTTCGCGGGCACACCAACACGCACATGCGTCTGCACATGCGCACGGCCGCGCTAGTTTGCGAGCCCGTGGCCCTGCTGCGTCTTGCCTCACCGCCATGCCCGGGACGAGCTCAAGCTCGTGCTCAAGCCAATCTCCTACAGCCGCTCCGCCTGCACGCGACCATCCCGCAGCTAGGATCAGCCTTTAGTCATTGCGCCCCATCTGAGCTCAATCCCCTCACTAGCCTGGTGATCATCGCCGCGCATGCTAATCTGAGGGATCTGGGGTTCAAATCCCGTGCGCCCCCCTTGTTTTTCCTTTTTGTTACCTGTTTGTGTTTCTTCAATTCAGTTCAGTTCGAGAGGATGCGTCATTTAGGGACGAACCCCTACAGTCCACAAGGAATGTTTCAACCCAGCTGGTCGCTGCGCTGCACTTCCACCCGGGCGAAAAGGGTTCAAATCCCCATGGCCGCACCTTTTGTTTTCACCAATTTTTGCTTCACTCAGATCAAGCTCTGCTCATGTATTCAATTCCATTTTTCAGTCAATCAAGTCAGTAAGCCCACTGGCCATCGCAGCGCACGAACAATTCTTTTCCTCTGTGTTTTCTCCAAAACGTGCAAACATCCGCTTCGGGCCAATCCTGCTTCTGGGTTTGCACAGTGCATTACTTTCGGCCCGCACCTTTTGTTTTCACCAATTTTTGCTTCACTCAGATCAAGCTCTGCTCATGTATTCAATTCCATTTTTCAGTCAATCAAGTCAGTAAGCCCACTGGCCATCGCAGCGCACGAACAATTCTTTTCCTCTGTGTTTTCTCCAAAACGTGCAAACATCCGCTTCGGGCCAATCCTGCTTCTGGGTTTGCACAGTGCATTACTTTCGGCCCGCACCTTTTGTTTTCACCAATTTTTGCTTCACTCAGATCAAGCTCTGCTCATGTATTCAATTCCATTTTTCAGTCAATCAAGTCAGTAAGCCCACTGGCCATCGCAGCGCACGAACAATTCTTTTCCTCTGTGTTTTCTCCAAAACGTGCAAACATCCGCTTCGGGCCAATCCTGCTTCTGGGTTTGCACAGTGCATTACTTTCGGCCCGCATATGTTTTTTCCCTATTCACTGCAATTTAGCATTTCTCTAGTGCATGCATAACTACAAATTATGCCATCATTTTGAATTGTTCATAACTAAATATCCGTGCATCCAAATAAAACATGTCATATATGAAACATGCTTAGAATTTCATCTAGTTTAAAGATATGCAACTTTCATCCATGTTAAAAATGTTTAAGGTGATGTTTGCATATATTTTGCCTCTTGCCATGTTAAAATGATTTATTTCATATCTTAATAACCGTAACTCGGAATTTAATAAACTTTATATGCAAATGGGGTAGAAAAATGCCTAGTTTAACATGGTGGCCTTATTTTGCATGTTTAATAACTCTAAAATTGTGTTTAGGGCAGAACAGTACCAAACCTCAAAATATGCATATGGGGTTTTACCGGACTTGTTGTTTGTTGTTTCCGGCCTCATTTAAACTTGACTAGATAGGTAGTTTTCTTTGCTTCACCCTCTTGCCATGTTTAACAACATTTAATATTGTTGGGTACATAAACGAGAGAGAACTAAATAAGTCATGTGGTGTTTTCTTCAATATGCAACTCCGTTGCATAATGAGCTCCACTTAATTTGTAGGATTGATTGTGCACTTTACCATGTCATGCTTCATTAAACCGGACATGCATCATACGTGATTGTGCATCATGCCATGTTCATGTCGTGGTTGTTTACTATGTTGTTTGCTTTTTTCTGGTGTTGCTTCTTCGGGTTGGTTCCGATAATGTCGTGTGTGTGAGGATCCGGTCGACTACGTCCATTTGACTTCTTCATGGACTCGTTCTTCTTTCTTGCGGGATCTCAGGCAAGATGACCATACCCTCGAAATCACTTCTATCTTTGCTTGCTAGTTGCTCGCTCTTTTGTTATGCCTATGCTGCGATACCTACCACTTGCTTATCATGCCTCCCATATTGTTGAACCAAGCCTCTAACCCACCTTGTCCTAGCAAACCGTTGTTTGGCTATGTTACCGCTTTGCTCAGCCCCTCTTATAGCGTTGTTAGTTGCAGGTGAAGATTGGAGCTTGTTCCATGTTTGGAATATGGATATTTTGTTGGGATATCACAATATGTCTTATTTAATTAATGCATCTATATACTTGGTAAAGGATGGAAGGCTCGGCCTTATGCCTGGTGTTTTGTTCCACTCTTGCCGCCCTAGTTTCTGTCATATCGGTGTTATGTTCCCGGATTTTGCGTTCATTACGCGGTTGGGTTATAATGGGAACCCCTTGACAGTTCACCTTGAATAAAACTCCTCCAGCAATGCCCAACATTGGTTTTACCATTTGCACTAACAACCTACCACCTTCCCTTGGGTTCTGCAGACTCAAGGGTCATCTTTATTTTAACCCCCCCGGGCCAGTGCTTCTCTAAGTGTGGGTCCGAACCGAGCTGCCTGCGGGGCCACCTCGGGAAAACTTGAGGGTTGGTTTTACTCGTAGCTAGTCTCATCTGAGTGTGCCCTGAGAACGAGATATGTGCAGCTCCTATCGGGATTTATCGGCACATTCGGGCGGTGTTGCTGGACTTGTTTTACCATTGTCGAAATGTCTTGTAACCTGGATGCTGAGTCTGATCGGAATGTCTTGGGAGAAGGAATATCCTTCGTTGACCGTGAGAGCTTGTGATGGGCTAAGTTGGGACACCCCTGCAGGGATTTGAACTTTCGAAAGTCGTGCCCGCGGTTATGGGCAGATGGGAATTTGTTAATGTCCGGTTGTAGAAAACCTGAAGTTGACCTTAATTAAAACACATCAACCGCGTGTGTTACCGTGATGGTCTCTTCTCGGCGGAGTCGGGGAAGTGAACACAGTGTTGGAGTTATACTTGACGTAGGTTGTTTTAGGATCACTTCTTGATCATACTTTCTCGAAGGTGCTTTGCCTTCTCTTCTCGCTCTCATTTGCGTATGTTAGTCACCATATATGTTAGTCACTTGCTGCAGCTCCACCTCATACCTTTTACCCTTCCCATAAGCTTAAATAGTCTTATCGCGAGGGTGTAAGATTGCTGAGTCCCCGTGACTCACAGATACTTCCAAAACCAGTTTGCAGGTGCCGATGTTACCGAGCAGGTGACGCAACCAAGCTCAAGGAGGAGCTCGATGAAGTTCGTGTTCATTGGGTTGTTCCATTTCCAGTTGGTCAGTAGTGGAGCCCAGTCGGGACGATCGAGGATCTGTGTAGCATTTGAGGCAGTCTTCTTTTATTTTGGTTCCGTAGTCAGAACTTGATTGTATCTGGTTGATGTAATGCTTTATTCATGTATTTGTGTGAAGTGGCGATTGTAAGCCAACTATGTATCTCTGTCCCTTATGTAGTACATGGGTTGTGTGAAGATTACCTCACTTGCGACATTGCTTTCAATGCGGTTATGCCTCTAAGTCGTGTTTCGACACGTGGGAGATATAGCCGCATTAAGGGCGTTACACGCATGTGTGCTTAGGCAGCCATTGTGTATGAATGTTTTTCGGATGCGGTTGCGTAGCGTCTAGATGAATCTACAAACCTACCCCGGTTTAGACCTTTGGACGTCGGGCTGGTAGGTTGACCGTGTCGGAGTTATTAGAAAAGTAATTTCCTTGTAGTACCAAACATTGGTCTCACGCGGTTTCGGGCGAGTAGAGGCTCTTTTGACGCTTCGTTCGAAATTTTGAAACACAAGCATTCACGTTTAGAGTACTCTTGAACTATGAGGATTGACCTAAATAGACAACGTTATATTTGACCTTGTATGTTTGAAAACCTCATTAAATTATCCGCTTCTTTTTGAAATTTTGACACTTAAAAATCCTATAACTACGATTATTTTGAAATGGAGGAGCTAAATTTGAATTTATTTTGTACACGATTACATATGCTATTATGTACAAAATCAGAGCAAAGATTGGTGCCCCCATAATTTATATATGGTTTACAAATGCCATGATATCAAATTTAAATAACTGAATGGACTTCATGTTGAATTCGATTTTTTTAAACCACCTTAAGTTGAATTCAAATGTATGCTAGTTCATAGGCAGCTATTTATAATATCCATTGTGTAACTTTCGTATGTATAATGTGCTTTACACACAACATGAACTATACTCACGTTTATATTCGATTGCTAAAGCGATGCATTGTCTGGAGTTCAAAATACTAACTATGTGGATCAATTGTGTCGAATAATAACATAGACATGTTCAAATTCGATAGAATCTAGATGTCTGATGGATCAATGACCGCTCCTTACGCGAATTGCAAATATCATGATCCCATCCTAATATTTGGATACAATTTATATCTTTAATCAATGTGTAGAGCAGTCTTTTATGTGTAGTTTCACTCTCCATCGGTGGTCTCTCACACATGCTCACACACTCTCTCCCGAGGTGTCTTTCTTGCACACATGCTCTAGATATAACCCTCCCCCCTCTCGTAACCATTTACAACTGTTTTCACTAACCTTTATCACAAGCACTCTTCCTCTCGCAAACATACACATGCACAATCCTCATCGACCCTTTCTATATACATGGACCTGCCTACATGTCTCATGTACGCACATTATCTTTACGCCTGTCTCTCACGCATTGTCTCACGCCTCTCTTCCTAATCGACGAGTATGATTCTAGCAGAGCATTCTGTAGGATGCCCCTTAAAGTTAGGTTGGATGAATAGTAATATCAGAGATAAAGGGGTTACCTTAGTCCGAGAACCTAGGGTTACAAATCCTAGCCGGCTTTGTCAGTGGACACAGAGTCCTTCACGATTCTGCTATCTTTGTCTTGTACGACTAGTCATCCATGGGTCTTCCTAAATGCGTCACGGGCCAATCAATGTGGCGCAGGATGGAACCGAATGAAGGGCCTCACCTCGACCCACCGGACCTCACGCGGTGACACACCCTCTGCCCCCACGTCTCATTATCTTCTCACACCCACACATACCAACACAAACACCACACACACAGAAAATTTCTCCTGGTGCCTCTATTCCCTCCCCCCTTGCATATACACACTTAAGGGAATGGAATCTCTTGTCGTGACGTCATATTCGTCTCTCTCTCTCTCTCTAGACCACTCTCATTTCTCGTGCTATCTCTCCCACGCCCCCCCCCCCCCCCCCCCCCCCCCCCCCCCCCCCCCCCCCCCCCCCCCCCCGGTCGGCCCCTTTATCCATGCCTCTCTTGAATACGTAATACACACACATACCTCTCTAGGCCCCACCAAATGCATCAACTACACATTCACACATGTTACATCACGTACCCCATTGATCTAAAAAGCCCTCTCTTCACGTTTATTTTGCATACAACAATCCTTTTAAATAAAGTGTGGCCAAAAAAATTATTTTAGAGTTTCTACATATATACAACATTACAAAGTTATATGGAGGAGTACGAACGCTAATTTGCATTGCATGGTGCCCACAATGATATTTATTCCGCACTGTGAATTTGTATATTTTTATACTATATACAAAGTTAGTCATAATAAAGAGAAACGAAGAGCATCTCTCTCTCCATCGCATACCCCCCCTGTACGCCTCTTTCACGTATGCACACAAAACTATCTCCAGGTCCTCTAAAAGTAAGCCCCCAGAAAATTCACGCATGTTTCATCTTTCTCTCGCGATACATGCAATGACGATCATTGTATTTGAAGCGAAAGCACGATACGTACATTGGACTTCAGAATCCACTCATTACGGTCACCATTTAAGTTTAGTGGTTATTATACAGTCACGGGCTCACCGTACAACTCTGTATTTGCTCATGACATGACTAGTTGACCAGTTAAACGCTCCACGTGGCACCTCTAGTGTTGCATCACATTATCTCACTGCCATTGTGCCCACCTGTCGACTTGTATCTACTCTACATCTACACTCTTATAAAATACATAAAATACACTCTTATAAAAAACAGAGTTGGTGATGATGGTGTGCCTGCCATCCTGCAATATAGGTCGTCCGATTTATATCTGACGGATAGGAAAGAAACTATGGCAATTTTACAAAAAGGTACCCACACACCTCTCCACATTTACAAATAAGGCTTTCCCTCGTTCATCCTTTTCTCTCACAAGATAAACAAGTCGTACAAATGCATCTTGATGTTACGTGCAACGCACGGGCATCTTGCTAGTAAGAATGAAAATAAACGACAAAAAATATATTTGGGCGGTGGTTCGAAGTCATGACCGCGGGCACAGCGGACAAGGTGGCCTTGTATTGGTATGTTGAGCCATCTGTTTTAACACACAACAGATGGTGTGGTGATTATACACACACGCACGCATGCACATGAACTGCATCCACGCAACACTCACACAAACACATGCACCCATGCACGCACGCAACACCCACACGTACACACGCAGCCACGCACGCACGCAACACTCACACGCACGTACGCAACACTCACACGCACACACGCACGCATGCATGCACACACCAGTACACCACACGACCAACACACACTCTCATGCTCAAGTGCTCAACCTATACGTGCATGCGCACACATCAGGCCCTGACAGACACATACACAACCAGGTGATTCCCGCGCATGTGTTGGAGCCTTGTTGTGCCTGCATAAATTTGTTTTTATCTGACCTTTTGCCTATGCGAACTGATAGGTGGGACCCACAAGGAACGTGGTAAATTTAACTAGTCAACATGGCGCCACGCAGACTATTTGGCCGGTCAACAGAGTGCAATCCGATGCTGAACTGTGAGCAAGTGACCGTATAATCACCGCAAAACGTATATAGTGACCGTAATCAGCTTATTCTGAAGTTCGGTGACCGTATTACACTTTTGTCTCTGTAGGCCCTCCAAAACTACATCTCTACACGTTCTCGCATGTTACATCTAACAACTATGCAATACAGCACTACTACTACACTCTAACACAATAAATCATATGTGTTTTTAGTTTTACTAGATATCATATTGTTACTTATAATTATTCAGTTTGCATACATTAAAATTGCCTCTAAAATGTATGGCCAGTATCATCTACCGTGCGGGAAAAATCCCGCCCTTTCCTGTTTAATCGGGTTTGTATCGATGGATCGTGCGAAACAGCAAAACTATAGCACTATACAGTACAAGTGACTGTTCACTGGGCCGTCGTGTCGTCTACTCCTCCGTCGTAAGAGTGGAGCGCTCGCTTTCATAAATCTTCTAGTCCCTTTCGCCGACATGTGGGACATCAAGCTACCGGGTCCACGTGCCATAGCGGAATACAGTGCAGAGCAGCCGGGGTGAAGCACCCCAGTCATGGCGTCGGCATAGTAATGAGCAATGAGGCGTCAAATCACAAAGCTGCACCTTTCCCACAGTTAAGTTGGAGGGACGAAGCAACCATCATTTCACTCGTTGCCGAATCCGCTTCTCCCTCATCTTCTTCAACTTAACCACGTGTTGCTTCTGGCGTTGTTCTGCCTCATGTGGGACGCGGATCGGCTTGGTAAAGCACTGACATGTGGGACCACATGTTAGCAAATCGCCAGGACAACGTCCTCTGAAAATAAGAAGCCTAATCCTAAACTTACAAAGGGCTACGGAGCTGCTACGTATACTTTCAATCTAATTTATATATGCCCCCTGATTTTCAGGTGGGGTGGGTCTAATCCTCTCCTTTAATCCAATCAAATAGTCCCACATCACATTAATTCATAACTTTATGTAAACTATTACGTGGATGTAGCATTGCTCAAATAAGAAACCTTCCCCGCCATCCGCGCGGCAAAATCACCTCATTTTTACTAATCTTAATTCTATAATTTTTTAGATCAATATAATTGAGATTTGTATAGATAGCACACAGGAGCAAAACCAAGTGGTACGGTTAAGGGCATCCACAATGTGTAGCCAAATGTGAAAATAGCTTTTGGCATCGTGGGAACCATTGTGGACGGTGTTGCCAAAGCCAAAAAGATGGAACCGAAACTCCCTGATTGATTGATTGAAGGAATAGAAAAATGCAACGTCTCTCCTCTTTATCCCATGCTTGGACGCATGTAGTACAGTATAGAGCACAGAGTCTACTCCCCTGTCCCTTCTATCACAAATCACAAAGCAGTGAGGCGTCAAATCACAAAAGCACGGATGAAGCAACCATCATTTCACTCTTCGCTGACTCCGCTTCTCCATTGTCTTCTTCGAGAAACCATCTCACCGCACTAGTACTCCTAGTAGTACTAGTAAAGGACTTCCTGGATGCAAATAAGGTGATTGTCTCGGCTTGCAGGCGGCACTTGCGAACGACTTACCGTGGTCTCCCTCAATGGTGTTCTCCGTAGAACACACTTCGCCAAACCACCAAAAAAAAGATATCGTTGACGTCACCGCAATGGGGAAGGAAGTCAAATATAGTTACTACCTCCATTTTTTTGTACACAAGGCCAGTATATCAAAATTACAATTTGCAAAGGGACACTAACACTAATCGAGGCAAAATTGATGGGGTTAGCAACCAAGGACATTAATATCCCCTGCATGCATGCAGAAGTGAGAAGGTTGGTTTGCATGGCGCTGCATTAATCAAGCGACGAGGAGTGAGATGGTTAGCTCTTTGGTCTTTGGAGAAAAAATACGCATTAATTGACACGTGAAATGAGGATTTGTATCGATTAAATCCCGCGAAGGAAAACCCCGCCTTTCTTTTTTAACACTAGTACTCCTAGTACGTACGTACTTATCCTGTTTGGGTCTAGGCCTTGCATTGCCAAACTTCGCCACACATTTTTGCCAAGCTTGCCTAAAGTTTTCAAAAGAGAAGGAGGTACACTTCCGCACGGCTGTCATGGTCGCACCGCACCCCCACACGATCGCTCTTGCACGCCGCGGTCGCAGCGCACCCTCACAGAGTCGCTCCTGCACGCTGCAAACCCAACCAAGGGAACGCACCCTCACTGACACGTGTTGTCGCATGTGAACAAACCAAACTCAGCCATCCTATCACTGACACATAATTTTCGTTCGTAGAGTATGTTTATCCAACCGCATGTTGGGGAGTATTCGTACGACCCGTGCGGTGGTCTGTTGGGGAAGAAGAAGAGGTGAGGAAGAAGGAAAGAAGGGTTAGGAGACGTAGGATATTCATCCAACCGCCTGAAATGGTAGACTAACCCAAGTCAGGCGACCTGCATAACAAATATATGCTTTTACATAGAAAAAGATCCATAAAAACAACAACATAAATAAAAACTATCACTGCTCACGGAAAGAGACGACATCGTCGTCTTTGGCTGCCGGCACGAACCAGCCATCGCTGCCGTCGTGTGTCTCCGCACCGTGGTTGTCCTCGGCCTCCAGCTACTGGTTCAAGCGGAGCGTGAGGGCGCACTGCACGGACGAGAGCACAGCCCGGTTCAAGTCGAGGACGTCCGGTTCTGCCTGCAGGAGGGCCTCGATGGCAGCGGCATCCGCGCGCTCCGCGTCGAGTCGAGCCTCCGTCACCCGGTTCAAGTCCAGGACGTTCGGTTCCGCCTACAGGAGGGCGTCGATGAGAGCGGCATCCGCACACTCTGCGTCGAGTCGAGCCTCTGCCGCCCGGTTCAAGTCCAGGACGTCCGGTTCCGCCTGCAGGAGGGCCTCGATGGCATTGGCATCCGCGCGCTCCGCCTCAAGTTGAGCCTCCGCCGCCCGGTTCACATCCACGACATCCGGTTCCGCCTGCAAGAGAGCCTCGATGGCAGCGGCATGCGCGCGCTCCGCGTCGAGTTGAGCCTCTGCCTCCCGGCCCTCCTTTAGTATCGCCATGTTGAACCACTGGTCCGCCTGCACCATGGGGGACTCGGACGCCCGCACGAAGTCGACGTCCATTGTCTCATACCCATCGGGGGCCTTCTACGCCGTGACCTCCGCCATGAACATTGGATCGGCTTCCCCCTCCTCGTAGCTTGGCTCCAGAGAACTCGGGGATTGGCCTGCCGCAAAGCGAGCTTGGGAACGGAGGTCTGTGGCACCGATCGCCGCCGCGATTTCTGCGTGGCGCTCCAGCGTCAGCGTCTTGTAGTAAGTGATCTTGCAGAGCACCATGGCTTTCCGGCGAACTAGGGGACGCTTGATGCGGGCTAGGGGATCGAAAGGTGGGGGAATGGGCTGGAGATTTGGTGTGGTTTTAGGGCAGTGGATGGCGTAGGCCGAGCAGCGAAGGTTCTAGTGTGAATAGTGGTTCCGGTGATGACCGGTCAATCGGTTTTGACTGTACATCGCTCTTGTTGTGTTCGCGTTGCAGCCCGGCACGCTGGACCCTCCACGTCGCTCACCGAATGGAACACGCTTCGTCTTGCGTTTTCGCTCGCTTGTGGGACCGCAGTTGAGAGCAAACCGACGTCCCTCCCACTCCCCCGCCCGCGTCATTTATTATACCACCACTCCCTCCGTTTTATGCAGAGTAAATAAAAACAGAGGGAGTATACTACGGATGAGGATCCCCTGACGTGGCCGAACCCATTGAGTAACTGACATGCGGGGCCTAGCAAGCATGGGGTCCGCCAGTAAGTGACCGAAAGGGAGGGTAAGGCAGGGATACCTACGTCAGAGGATCCACTTCCACTATACTACTTTGACCAAATGTTAGAGTAATAATATATGACATGCAACTTACACAAATGTTAGAGTAATAATATATGACATGCAACTTACACAAAGCATACAGGGTCTAATGCGTTTTTCGAGGCTAACTTTGACCAAATGTTAGAGTAATAATATATGACATGCAACTTACACAAAGCATACGGTCAAATTCGTATGTGAAAGGAGTTTCCAATGATATAATTTTCACATTATACATCTCATGTACTATTAATCTTGTCAATAGTCAAATTGGAAACCATCTCGAGTACAAATCTAGGAGTACGTACGAATCTAACAATATTGATTGGGCGTTGTAGAATGTTGATACCTTTTTTTATCAAAGTAGAGATACTTTGACTACACATAAAACTTATACATAAACTAGAAAGGATAGGAGGGAGTATATTGTATGTTCAAAAATGAAACGAACATTGAATACCCTTTATATATGATTTGCGGATGCTATGATCACCGGTTCAAAATTTTGAATCCGCCTTAGGTATCACGTGCCCCCACTCGTTCCCTCTCGATTTCATCTCGGGGTCCGGAGATCTATTGAAAGAGGACTAGGGTGGGTACATGCGAATGATACTCGGCGGAATGTTCAAATGAGGCATGCGAGAGGATGGACTCGACTGGAGGGCGACATGATCGATGGAGAAGAGGGTTGGAGAGGAATGAGAAATAAGCAAACGCCACATGATTATACTTGAACGGATCAAATAAACAATAAGTTGTCTTGCTTGGCCTACATAGTGAAAGGCCTAATGCGCAACGCGGAGCACTGACGCTCGAATATGGCCTGGAAAACAGGGAAACCGACATGTGGGGCACACCCGTCGGGACGACGTAGCGCAGACTAGTCCAATGGAGGAGCTGGCCCACGACCTCCTCGCCACCGACAACCGTTCATGTGGGTCGTTGGGGCCAATAACGGGGCACAGCTCCAGCACCGCCTCTGGACATGGCGACCGCGGTGAGTGACACGCTCATATCGTCGCTAGACATGGTCGGTTTCAGTGTGCCGAGGGTGGCGTTAGTGCTGTGGCACGACCAACGGTATGTTTGGTTTGTGCCCAAGGTTGCCCCATCAAAGCATTGGGTAGCCAAAATTTTGGTTGAGATATTGGTTGCCCATGATTTGGCCGACATTGGCAAGAAAAATGAACTAGAGTTGGCTAGAGTTCATTGGCATGCCAAAGAAATGGCAACTATCCAAACAAAGACCAATCTTTGGGTCATGACCAAAATTTTGGTTGAGGTATTAGTTGCCCATGATTTGGCCGACATTGGCAAGAAAAATGAACTAGAGTTGGCTAGAGTTCATTGGCATGCCAAAAAAATGGCAACCATCCAAACAAAGACCAGTCTTTGGGTCATGACCAAAATTTTGGTAAGGTGCACTTTGGCCACAATCCAAACACACCCCAACACCCGGCTCGTCGAGGATGCATGGGGCGCCACGACGCGTCCGCGGAGTGGTGTAGCGTGGCCAACTGCATCCTCTGGACCTGAGACCATGCCGGGTCGTCTTGCTTTTTCAATAACATGCGGGGATCGCATGTGAGCAAAGGGCATCTCCAACGTTGCCACGACCGCAGCTGACTACCCTGGCACACCAAAACCCTCATCCCTCGCGCCGTCGTGCGGTGCGTTCCCAGACGGCGCCAGCTGCCCGCATTCATGTCGTCCATTCGTATGTCGTCGTTAAAAGGCTTGGTGCCCGGGGAACCAACTCCGGCGACTTAATGATGCACCCGGACGCTTGGCCTCACCGGAATGCGCTACTTAAAGCGGCAACGCCCAGCTAACCTCCACACCATAGCGCATCGTCCTCCTACCTGGCACCACATCCGCCATGACCGCAAGTGCGAACGCTCTGCGGGAGAGCTTGTCTTTGGGGATGAAGCTCGAGGTCACCGCCCTTACTCAAGTCGCCTCTCGCGACGCAATAGCGGCGTAGCCGGACGCGGACGCGACCGCACAAGCGGTGGCCACGCTGGCGGCCGACGACGGGAGCACCGTCGGCCACGCGTCCTACTTGCTGACGTCCAACGTCCGGCACCGCCGAGGTCGGGGACTCCTCCGAGGATGAGTACGGCATGGGAGGCGGCAGGGCATGGTGTGCCAACTGGCCGGTCCGTATCCCGTGTTCTACTCTTCCTCGACGAAGACCGCACCTTCACTTCACGGGTCTTTAACCCCGCCCCTGTACATATAGATCGCAGATGGAGGACGTCGGTCGCCGCCGTAGAGTAGGTTTAGGGTCGGGTTTCTTTTATTTTTCTGTCCTATAAAAGTTCGAAATGTAATGAAAATCTGCCGTGTTTGCATTAATCTCGGCCGGTGTATATGAACTTTCACAATAATATACATATTGTAGGAGTACTAGCAAGATGCCCGTGTGTTGCATAGAAGATCAAGATCTTGTGGGAGAAAAGGATGAACGAGGGAAAGCCTTATCTACAAATGTGGAGAGGAGTGCGGGTAAATTGTCATAGTTTCCTTCCTATCCGTTAGATATAGATCGGACGGCCTATATTGCAGGATGACAGGCACACCATCATCACCAACTCTGCTTTTTATTGAACTGAGACAAATCTAACATGCGAAGTAAAATAAACACATAGGGTCTATACATACACAAATTATCTTAGGCACTCCAATAGTATGTCCAGTACACATTCACGCATTTCACATCTTTCTACATCTACGGGAACCTACGAAAGGGTTAACGCAAATTGTCTCTCTCTCCTCCCCTAATTTTCATGGTGGTGGGCCCCTCCCTCCCCCCAATCTACAATCAACAGCTCACACGTTTCACATTACGTTAATTACGTAACTGGGATTACGTAGGTGTAGCATTACTCGTCCTAAAAAAATCCAACTAAGCCAACCTCCCAGCATATCGCGTGGGAAAAGACCCGGCCGTGCCGTTTTAGTCGAGATTACCGGATTACTAGTAGTAGTATCGATGGATCGCGCGAAGCAACAAAATTTTTTTTGAGGGGGCGAAGCACCTGGTTTAAAAGGAAAAAGGCGGTACACTCACAGCACTCCTGTCACGGTCGCATTGCACACCACACACGTTCGGTCCTGCACACGGCTCACGCAAATGGAACGCGCTTCGGCTTGCCTCTTCACTGACACGTGGGACTGCACTTGGAGAAACCGACCATGCGCCAAACTCCCCCCGCCCACCGGGTGAAAATCCTACCCCCCCCCCACACACACACCCAAAAATTCCCCCCAAATCCGATTCAACCGCCCTTCGGCCAACTAGCCAATAATATTCCCCAAACCCCCCTCCCCCCTCCCCCCTGTCCCCCTCCACTCCATTCGCTTCGTCAAAGCTGCCCTCCCCGCGGCGCCGATACGTCGGTGCCGCGGTTCGGCGATCCTCTCGCTCCCACAGTACGCTCTCGTAGACTGCCGTCCTCTAGCCGCGCCGCCACCTCTGGCTACGTTCTTGTGGAGGCGCACGGCAGTCAGCGCCACCACCGCTGGCGATGTTCGTGTGGAGACGCACGGCGGTCAGCTTCTCCCACGGTATGCACATTCTAGACTGAGGCCCCATTCATGTCGGTGTAGCGCTGAATGTTAGCTGATGGACGCTGTTAATCTCACTGTTTGCCGAAGTAGTTTACTGTCAATATGCTCTGCTTAAGAAGCTTCCTTGCACTGTTCTGCACTCAATCTGCTTAGCTGAGATGGCATGCCAAGGCCGATTAGTTGCTAAAATATCCTGCCATATATTTATTGTGACGTAGATTGCCATGGTCTAGTAGCCAATCTGTTAGGTGAAAGAGCTCTACACTGTTTTATACTCGATCTTTGTTGCTGCGATGTCCTTCGATAGTTCGATGGCTGTGTGCTCGACCTCATTGACTGCTGAAATAGCCTGCCATAATTTGGCACTCAAATATGTTTACTGAATTAGCTTTACATATATTTCGTTACTTAGATCTGCTCATCCAAATATCTTGCCATTGCTTTAGACATCGACCTAGGTATTTTTTTGTGGACTTCATAAAAAAGCATATATGTTTTTCCTGTAATATCTAGTAGAAGAACTAATTTGTATGTCTAACAGATGGACAGGACTTGGATAACTTCAGCTCGAAGATTCTCCGCTGCATATGTCGAGGGGGTTGAAAACTTCATGAACTTTATCAGAGCTGAGTACGGCGGTCCGAAATCAGATGTGCTCTGCCCATGTAGCAGTTGTATGAATTCAGTTACAAGACCCCAGTCAACTGTGCAAAATCATCTACACTTGTATGGGATGTCGGTCACATATACTAGGTGGGTTCATCATGGTGAAGCTGTGAACGTCAATGTTATTGACTACGTGGAAGCAGCAGATCACCATCTTGATCTACCTGATGCTCAGGTGGAAGAGGAGGAGGAGGTGGTGGTGGCGGAGCCAGTGAGTTTGACCAACATTGAAACAATGCTACGAAATGCTCGTGCATTCCGTGAACTTTCACCTGCAGAAGAAAAACGGTGGGCCCGCATGTTGGAACAATGCAACGTTGTTGTCACCCCAGGAAATAAGTTGTCAGTATTCTCAGCTATGGTCACCTTTCTTCAGGTGAAGACATCTGAGCGGGTGACCAACAAATCATTCGATGTGATGTTGGCTGCTTTCCGTAAATCTTTCCCAGATGCGTCCGAGCTGCCACACACCTACAGTAAAATGAAGAATTTCCTTCGTGCAGTTGGAATTGGATATGATATGATCCATGTTTGTAAGAATAATTGTGTTCTGTTCCGGAAGGATTATGCCAACTTAAGTGAATGCCCGAAATGCAAATCATCAAGATGGAAAGATGGCGATGCTGTGAAGAGGATTCCTCATAATGTTCTGAGACATTTTCCAATTACACCAAGATTGCAGAGGTTGTTTCATGATGCTGAAACAAGAGAGGATGTACCGTGGCATTCTAGGAACCAGGAGTACAGAGATCAGAATGTAATGAGCCATCCATCTCATGGTAGTGAGTGGAAAAGTTTCAATGATAAACACAAAGAGTTTGCTGCTGACCCGAGAAACATTAGACTTGGCTTAGCTTCAGATGGATTTAACCCATTTGGCCACCAGAGCGCCACATATAGCATGTGGCCAGTGCTTGTTATCCCTTACAACATGCCTCCAAATGTCTGCACCAAAGAATAAAACTACATGATGGCCTTGCTCATCCCAGGTCCAAAAAGTCCTGGAAAGGATTTTGATTTGTTCATGGAGCCTCTTGTGGAGGAACTTCAACAGCTATGGAAGGGTGTTCTCACTCGAGACCTATATAGCAGCCCACCAGCTGATTTCTTTCTGCGTGCTGTTATAATTTGGTGCATCCATGATTATCTGGCTTTGGGCACTATGTCAGGGCGAACGACACATGGTTACAATGCATGTGTTCGCTGTGACAGGAATCCGCTGTCATACGCAATACTTAGCAAGATCTGTTACATTAGACACCATCGTTTCCTTGCCAAGGACAAGCTGCATCCTAGAAAATACCGAAGACATGTGTTCAATGCAAAGCATGAAAACCGTGATGCGCCAAAGAGGCTCACCGCCGATGAGTTGCAAGTGGAATTAGAGAAGGTCAGGCATATTACACCAGGAAACCATCCTGGTAATGGTAGCGGGAAAAGGAAGCATGACAGGGTAGAAGAGAGATTATTGTTTACCCGCAGGTCCACTTTGTGGGACATGGAGTATTGGAAAGATTTGGATCTGCGGCATAATCTTGCTGTGATGCACATCGAGAAAAATATATGTGACAACATTATCGGCACACTTCTTAATATTGAAGGCAAGACGAAAGATACCTTAAAATCTAGGATTGATTTGACACACCTGGGTATCAGAAAAGGATTTGCAGGTGCAAGATGAAGGTAAACCACGGGATATGGCACCAGCTGTGTACGTCTTGAACAAGTTAAAAATAAAAGAATTCTGCGAGGTCCTGTCACGTGTGAGATTCCCACATGGATTTGCTTCCAACTCTGAAAGGAGAGTCAGTGCAGATGGAAACAAGGTACAAGGGTTGAAAACTCATGACTGCCACGTCCTACTTCAAAGGGTTTTACCTGTTATCCTTAGAGGATTGGGCCGCCCTGACTTATACAGAGCAGTTGCAGAGTTGGGACAATTCTTCAGGGAACTCTGCAGTAGGAATATTAGGATAGATGCTTTGGAGCGTCTTAGAGACAAGATACCAACTATCCTATGTGACCTTGAGAAGATATATCCTCCAGCCTTCTTTGATGTGATGGTGCATTTGGTTGTTCATCTACCTGATGAGGCACTACTTAGAGGTCCAGTACAGTATGGCTGGATGTACCCTATTGAAAGGCAGCTAGGCACTTTCAAGGGCTATGTTAGGAACAGAGCTAGACCCGAGGGTTCCATTGCAGAGGCCTACATTGCTACAGAAGCGTTGACATTCTGCTCAAAATACATTGAAACAACAGATCAGCTTAGCAAAGAGGTGGGTGAAGACAATCCCGGGCTCAATGTTTTTGATTATTCTGTTTGAGTTACAGGGAAGAGTCGACAAGAGGACAAACCTAAAGATTTGGACAAAATGGTTTGGTATGTGTTGAATAACTGTCCTGAGATACTACCTTATATCAAGTAAGTGCAGTACTGCAGCTTATACATCATAATCTACTAAACTTGCAACACATTCTTATATATTTAGATGTTTGACACGATCACTATGTTGTGCAGCATCTACAAAGAGGAGTTAGTGCCGCAAAATCCAAGAAACATTGACAAACTGGTTATGGCAGGATTTGTGAAATGGTTCAAGAACCATGTAAGCTTTTGAAGTGCACTATCAGTTTATTTAATATATTGAGTACATATGATGATCAGCTTGTCTATTTTCTAACCATAGGTTAAGAAGATGCGGGAGGATGGGCAGGCAGTTGATGATGCCCTTTACTCACTAGCAATGGGTCCTGATACTCGGGTAAGACATTATGAATCTTGCGTTGTTGGAGATGTGCGCTACAACACCCTTGCACGATACGAAGGCAGGAAGACACAAAACAGTGCCATCATGAGCACGGATACGTATGACAAAGAGATAACTGAAATGTATGCTAACATAACAGACATTGTTCAGTTGCAGTATATCTCCAGTTTGAAGGATCATCGGTGTGTGGTTCTGTTGTGCTGTCGTTGGTATAACCTGTTTTCCAGGATCGCAAAACCCAGAGCTGATGATTATTTCAAATCCATCAATGTCAAGGCGGCGTACCAGACCAACGAGCCTTTTATTTTGGCAAATCAAGCAACACAGATATTTTTCTTGGAAGACACATTTGCATGTAGCGATGACTGGAGAGTATTGCAAAGGTTTGAGTCGAGGAATTCGTTTAATGAAGTTACACAACAAGATGATGCTTACACTGCTCCTGATGTACAAGATAACACAGATGTTCCTAATATCTTTGAGAACCATCACGTCAATGAAGCCGGCGAAAAGATTGCATGTCGTGTTGTGGACATAAAAGAGTTGATCAAGAAGAATCTAACGTTCGAGGACGTTGAGGACGAAGAAGAAGATGACACCGTGGGGAATTATGATTCAGACTGATACACATGGCGAAGATGTTGACGCTACTGTTGCGGATGATGATTACATTGCTTTTGTCGTATTTGCCTGTCAGAAGACGTTTTTTTTATCTACTATGTGAAATTGTGTTTGCTATGACAACTGAAACCTGATGAACATGTTGTTTAGTATTTTGCTGTGAGAACATCACTTGTTATGTATGCTGATTTGTGTTTGGTGATTGTATGACAACTAAAACATGATGACATTGTTGTTTAGTTGTACTCATATTTGGCTGTGAAACTTGAATTTGATGACATAGTTTGTTGTTGGATTGCAATTTGCTCGACGTCTTCGAATGAGAACAAAGCTGACCCGACAGGGCCTCTGCTATTTATTTATTTATATGAGCAAAAGGGGATACCCCCTGATTTCCATTAATAGAAATCATTAGATGTTCACAACACTACGCCCAGCCTGCTACATAGGTTTCATTCATTACTAGTTTCAGCAAAGTGCTCATGTTGTAGCCACTGAATACATCACGAGTGCTACATACACTGCAAATAAAGCGACAATCATCCTACAGAGCACATCGATTTTGCCCATTATCTTCACAAGCTCTTTCATCTCCTCATTGCTATCAAGGCCGTTCAGCAGCTGTTGCTTGGCCATGATCAGAGGAACTACATCTTTAACCTTCTGCTCTGCATCTTCCTCTTCTGCCGTTCCTTCAGTTACTTGTCCAACACCCCAACCTGCTGGTATTGGGATTCCTTGGCTAACCAAATAGTCAGCGTAGTTGCATTCTCCCACATCAGTAACTTCCCAGAAATACAAATCACACGAATCTTCCCTTTTTGCATGAATTAAATTGGAAGATCATCAACCAAACTATTAAAAAATCAGCAACTGAAAGCAGCAGAACAACACTTAAACATATTATTACCCCATGATTCGGGCATTTCTAGAAGTCTCAGCCAGGGTTGCGGATTGTGCTTGAGATGCGACGGATGACTCTGTATGATTTACAGCAGTGGCACCACACCAACGGCAGCGGGTTGCGATGAGCAATCGGTTGTGGTGTGCGTGTCGGCGGGGGTGTGATGAGACCCACAGGCGATGGTACGGGTGGCAACTTGGCGCATATCTGGTTGTTGCCTGCTGAAGAGCAGGTGGACGAGCAGCCAGCGGACATGGTTGCTGCGGCCAGAGCTTCTGATGCTAGGCAGAGTAAGTAGAGAAGAGGAGAAGCGAACGTTGGATATGTCAGTTTCATTACTTGCATAGTAGCATAGCACCATATATAGTCATAGTCTAGGTTTGGATTCGAACCAGCTACAGGAGCACGTCTTTCTTTTTTCTAAAACTCGGCAACGTCTCTTTACTGGCACACTAGCTTGTTCTGTATGCCTTCCCAAGTCTTTGATTTTCTTTTCCTTTTTTTGCGAGGAAGGAAGGAGGAGAAAATTGAGAGTTCCTTGGACCCGAACCCAAGACCTCTCGGTTGAAAACCAAGGGTGCTAGTCACTTATGTGGAGAACGTTCCTTGTGAGGAGGACGGCAGACGAACGCATTTTCCTCGCAGTTTTCTTCCTATATATAAAAAAAGTATGCTACTTGGTGTCCGCTTAGTCAACAAACGATTGTGCCAACCTTGATCGTTTGATTGACATTCAACGTCTGTCGCGTTTCTTCAGTCTCTTCTTCCTCGAGCCTCCAAAGCCAAACCAGTGCCGGCGGGACCGCCTGCTCCCGCCTCCCACGGCTGGGTGTGATCTTTCCCGGCTCCTGTTCGTTCCCGTCCGAGGCCTCACCATCGTCCTCCGCCTTGGTTCGCTCGCCGCGGCGCCGCCCTCCGGTGTAGTCAACATGGTCAACAACCGAGAGGAATAAGGAGATGACTGTACATGGTGAGGATGACAGTAGGGACCCAGCAGCGCGCACAGTAATTTTGTTTTTTCGGGACGGAGAAGGGTATCAACTGGGTTGTGCGGGACCCGTGGCTCGTCTAGCCCAGGCTTTTATTTCATATGTTTAGCACATGACCAGCCTAGTTTGTTTTTTCCTTTCTGAAAATGGCTAGCCACCTATTTTGTTTTTTTGCAGAATAACCAACGTAGGCCTACTTGCTTTTCTACGCCCTGTTGGGCCGGAAATCTTTCAAGACGAGGAGGGATGCATTTTGCCTAGAAAATGTGCTATAAGTAATAATAAATGGGCTATAAGTAATAATAAATGGGCTGTAAAAATGAAAAAATACAGCAAACAGGCAATTAGTTCCAAAATACTGTTTTCTTTCGGATTTTGATATTTTAAATTTCATTGTTTTTGTGCGGGTAAAATTTCATTGAATTTAAATTAAGGTATATTTAGATTTAAAATTAATTTGAATCTGGCTAGAAATTTCGGGTTGTATGCTGTTTGGGACAGATTTGGAGGCTGACTTGTGGGTCTACTAGGTTGACGTGTACTTTGGCTTTGTCAACTTAGTCCACAAACGATTCTAGCAGCAGTGGCCGTTGGATGTTAATCCAACGGCCGTGCTGCTTCTTCAATATCTGATCTTCTTGCTCCAGCCGCCCAAACCAGCTCCGGTGGGACTGCCTGCTCCCGCCTCCTGTGGCCGGCTGTGCTGCCGCACAGGCCGCACCGCCCCACCCTACTTCATTGCTGGCCAGGCCATTCCTCTACTCACCCACACCCCCTGTTATTTTCTGGCGACGGCAGCCGGACCAGTAAACCCTCCTACTCCCCACCGCGTGGGCAACCATTGCCGAGTCTTCCCCGGCTCTGTGTCGTTCCCTTCCTAGGCCTCACCGTCGTCCACCGCCATGGTGCTCTCAGCGCGGCCTGGTCAATGTGGTCAACGAATGACATCCATTGGTTGTGGACTGTACGCGCAAAATAATGATTGCTCCACTTGGCAGCTGGGACCCACCGGAAGGGCCTCTGTATTTCGTGAAAAAAACGTTCCCCCCGCTGACATGTCGGACCCACCAGCTATATCTTCGCACGCAAGGAAGTGCCTCCTTATTACGCACAAAAAAATGAATACCCCCTGCTAGCCGGGACCCACCATAGTGGGAGGATGACTTGTGGGCCAACTAAGTTGACGGGGACGGAGGGCTTTGTCAACTTAGTCATTATGAACGATTCTAACTCCAGTGACCGTACGATGTCCATCCAACGGCAGTAGTGCTTCTTCAACCTCTGGTCTTCTTACTCCAGCCGCCCAAAGCAGCGTCGGTCGTGCCGCATGCTCCTGCCTCCCGTGGCCGGCTGTGCTGCCGCGGAGGCCTCACCGCCCCCTACTATTCCCACTGCTGGGCAGGCCCTGCGGCGACTGCAGCCTCACACCGCAGCCGAACCAGTGAACCCTCGTACTCCTCTTCGCGCGGCCTTCCACTGCCGCGTCTTCCCCGGCTCTGCGTCGTCCCCTTCCTAGGCCTCGCCGTCGTCCACCGCCGTGGTGCTCTCGGTGCGGCCTGGTCAACGTGGTCAAGGAACGACTTCCATCAAACATGGACTGTACGTGGAGAGGCTGACAGCTGGGTCCACGGCCGCATCAAGGAAGTGCCTCCTTATTACGCGGAAAATAATGATTCCTCCGCCTGACAGCTGGGACCCACCGGACGGGCCACTGTATTTCGCGAAAAAACGTTTCCCCCTGATTGCTGGGACCCACCAGCTTCATCTTCGCACGCAAGGAAGTGCGTCCGGGCAAACAAACGATTCACCCCCCTGACTGCTGGGACGCACCAGCTACACCTTCGCACGCAAGGAAGTGCGTCCGGGCAAAAAAATGATTTGCCCCCCTGACTGCTGGGACCCACCGGCTACATCTTCGCACGCAAGGAAATGCGTCTGGGAAAAAAAAAGATTTGCCCCCCTGACTGCTGGGACCCACCAGCTACATCTTCGCAGGCAAGGAAGTGCCTGACAGTTGGGACCCACCTGGTCGAAGCGTACGTAGCGTTGTCATTCTGGTCGCGAACGTGTACGTACATATTGGTCGATGTAGAGGCACGCATGTGTCGTAGTAGAGGCGCGCACGTGTCGTAGTACAGGCACGCACGTAGCATGTAAACGTACGTACATCGGCCAGGGTGCAAGAAAGAAAATATGGCCACGTATGTGTACATACGGGCGGGGTCTCGAACGCCTACTCGCGCATACGTACGGCCAGGGCTCGTGTACATGGCTGGGTCAGAACGGAGAAACAACGTCGTCGTCGTGTTCATGGGGAGGCAATGGAATGCGTCGTGTTCATGGGGAGGCAACGGAATGCGTCGTGTTCATCGGGAGGCAACGGAACGCGTGGGAGCCAACCGGCTGGGTTGGAACGGAATGCGTGGCCGTGTTCATCGGGAGGGCTTGGACAGAACAGGCGATGAAAACGAGGCCTGGCGTACCGCAAAACGGAGGAAACGGACCTCCTACGTTCGGAATGGGGTCCTGTTGATCGGGAGGGGTGTGGCGTACCGCAAAACGGAGGAAACGGACCTCCTACGGTCGAAACGGGGGTCTTGTTGATCGAGAGGGGTGTGGAGTACCGCAAAACGGACGAAACGGACCTCCTACGGTTGAAACGGGGGTCCTGTTGATCGAGAGGGGTGTGGCGTACTGCAAAACGGACGAAACGAACCTCCTACGATCGAAAAGGGGGTCCTGTTCATCGGGAGGGGTGTGGCGTACTGCAAAACGGGACTCCACGGGATACTGTTCATCTCCACCGTCGACCTCCTCCAGCCTCCACGGGCTACCGTCGACCTCCTCCAGCCTCCACAGGCTCCTGTTCATCCAGCCTCCACCGCGCGCTACTCCACTGGCTACTGTTCAACCACCCCTTCACAGGCACCCCTCCACTGTCTATTGTTCATCCAGCCCTCCACAGCACGTGGTCTTGTTCAACCACCCCTCCACGGGCACCCCTCCACCGTCTACTGTTCATCCAGCCCTCCACACCACGGGGTCCTGTTCATCCAGAGGCAACGCCACCGCTCATTGTTCATCGAACCCCCCCCCCCGCAACACTCACTGTTCATCCAATCGATCGGCTTCAGTTAGCAGTAGTAGCGAAGGAATCGCTGGATCGGGTTCAGTTAACAGCCATCGATTGATCGCTCGGGTTCAGTACCGCATAGCCTGCAGTGCAATCGCTCGGGTTCAGTTAGAGCCCAACGCCTCGCACACACACGCGTATGTGTACGAGAGAAACGCGCATCGCTCGGCCCCGACCTCCCACCATAACCGGGAACTCCCCAAAATTTTCCTCCCCCTCGCTTCTACCATGGTTTTTTCCGTCATGGACGGCCCAAAGAATGTCATGCAGCTGCGTCTCCGGCCTGCCCAGGACGAAAAGCCCATTTTCTGTCATGATTTTTTGTCATAGAAGTAGGATCCCACCACATCTATGATCATACCGGGTTTTTTCACAATTATCGTCATAGAAGTGTCATATGTACGACAGAAAAAAAATTCGTTCGGCCCAAAATGTCACGGGTGTGTCTTTTTCTTGAGTGATGGGAGGGTGGTTTTGTGTGGGCCATTTGTGTCGGAGTCCGACGTGGCGGTTGTGCCCCCCCCACACACACACCTACACACCCCACAAACTTCCCCAACTTTGTTCCTGGTTTGACAAATTCAAACATGCAGACCAGTCCATGGACATTTGATGCACGACATTCGTCATGGGAAAAGGGCTCCGAGAGGGAGGTTTTCTGTGGGCCATTTGTGTCGGAGTCCGATGTGCCGGCTGTGCGGACCCCTCCCCCCCCCCAAAAAAAACTTCCCTAGCTTTGTTCCCAGTTTGACGAAATTCGAATGTGCAAACCAGTCCATGAACATTTGATGCATGACATTGGATGACATAAAGTGTTCAGACCATGTAGTATGGATGTCTGCCCGGTTTGATGCACGACATAAAGTGTTGGGGAACGCAGTATTTCAAAAAAATTCCTATGGTCACGCAAGATCTATGTAGGAGATGCGTAGCAATGAGAGGGGAAGAGTATGTCTATGTACCCTCGTAGACTGAAAGCGGAAGCGTTATGAAACGCGGTTGATGTAGTCGAACGTCTTCGCGATCCAACCGATCAAGTACCGAATGCACGGCACCTCCGCAATCTACACACGTTCAGCTCGGTGACGCCCCTTGTACTCATGATCCAGTTGAGGCCGAGGGAGAGTTCCGTCAGCATGACGGCATGATGACGGTGATGATGAAGTTACCGACCCAGGGCTTCGCCTAAGCACTACAACGATATGACCGAGGTGGAATTATGTTGAGGGGGCACCGCACACGGCTAAACAATCAACTTGTGTGTCTATGGGGTGCCCCCCTCCCCCGTATACAAAGGAGTGGAGGAGGGGAGGGCCGGCCCTCTCATGGCGCACCCAAGGGGGGGAATCCTACTCCCAGTAGGAGTAGGTTTCCCCCCTTCCCTAATTGGAGTAGGAGAAGAAGGAAGAGGGAGAGGGAGAGAAGGAAAGGGGGCCGCCCCCTCCTAATTCGGATTGGGCTTGGGGGTCGCGCTCCCACCTTGGCCGCCTCCTCCTCTCTCCCACTAAGGCCCAATAAGGCCCATTGACTCCCCGGGGGGTTCCGGTAACCTCCCGGTACTCCGGAAAATGCCCGAACTTGTCCGGAACCATTCCGGTGTCCAAACATAGCCTTCCAATACATCAATCTTTATATCTCGACCATTTCGAGACTGCACGTCATGTCCGTGATCACATCCGGGACTCCGAACTACCTTCGGTACATCAAAAAACACATAAACTCATAATACCGAGTCATCGAACATTAAGCATGCGGACCCTACGGGTTGGCGAACTATGTAGACATGACCGAGACTCACTTCCGGTCAATAACCAATAGCGAAACCTGAATGCTCATATTGGTTCCTACATATTCTACGAAGATCTTTACCGGTCAAACCGCATAACAATATACGTTGTTCCCTTTGTCATCGGTATGTTACTTGCCCGAGATTTGATCGTCGGTATCTCAATACCTAGTTCAATCTCGTTACCGGCAAGTCCCTTTACTCGTTCCGTAATGCATCATCCCACAACTAACTCATTAGTCACATTGCTTGCAAGGCTTATAGTGATGTGCATTACCGAGAGAGCCCAGAGATACCTCTCCGATACACGGAGTGACAAATCATAATCTTAATCGATGCCAACTCAACAAACACCATCGGAGACACCTGTAGAGCATCTTTATAATCACCCAGTTACGTTGTGATGTTTGATAGCACACTAAGTGTTCCTCCGGTATTCGGGAGTTGCATTATCTCATAGTCATAGGAACATGTGTAAGTTATGGAGAAAGCAATAGCAATAAACTACACGATCATAGTGCTAAGCTAACGGATGGGTCAAGTCAATCACATCATTATCAAATGATGTGATCCCGTTCATCAAATGACAACTCTTGTCTATGGCTAGGAAACTTAACCATCTTTGATTAACGAGCTAGTCAACTAGAGGCATACTAGTGACACTATGTTTGTCTATGTATTCACATATGTACTAAGTTTCCGGTTATTACAATTCTAGCATGAATAATAAACATTTATCGTGATATAAGGAAATATAAATAACAACTTTATTATTGCCTCTAGGGCATATTTCCTTCAGTCTCCCACTTGCACAAGAGTCAATAATCTAGATTACATAGTAATGGTTCTAACACCCATGGAGTCTTGGTGTTGATCATGTTTTGCTCGTGAGAGAGGCTTAGTCAACGACTCTGCAACATTCAGATCCGTATGTATTTTGAAAATCTCTATGTATCCCTCCTTGACTTGATCGCAGATGGAATTGAAGTGTCTCTTGATGTTCTTGGTTCTCTTGTGAAATCTGGATTCCTTTGCCAAGGCAATTCCACCAGTATTGTCACAAAAGATTTTCATTGGACCCGATGCACTAGGTATGACACCTAGATCGGATATGAACTCCTTCATTTGCGGCTTCCGAAGCAGCTATGTACTCCACTTCGCACGTAGATCCCTCCACGACACTCTACTTGGAACTGCACCAACTGACAGCTCCAACATTCAATAAAAATATGTATCTGGTTTGTGACTTAGAGTCATCCGGATCAGTGTCAAAGCTTGCATCGACGTAACCGTTTACGACGAGCTCTTTGTCACCTCCATAAACGAGAAACATATCCTTAATCCTTTTCAGGTATTTCAGGATGTTCTTGACCATTGTCCAGTTCCACTCATGGATTACTTTGGTACCTCCCTACTAAAATAATAGCAAGGCACACATCAGGTCTGGTACACAGCATTGCATACATGATAGAACCTATGGCTGAAGCATAGGGAATGATTTTCATTTTCTCTCTATCTTCTGCAGTGGTCGGGCATTGAGTTTGACTCAACTTCACACCTTGTAACACAAGCAAGAACCCTTTTTTTGCTTGATCCATTTTGAACTTCTTCAAAACTTTATCAAGGTATGTGCTTTGTGAAAGTCCAATTAAGCGTCTTGATCTATCTCTATAGATCTTGATGCCCAATATATAAGCAGCTTCACCGAGGTCTTTCATTGAAAAATTCTTATTCAAGTATCCTTTTATGTTATTCAGAAATTCAGTATCATTTTAGATCAACAATATGTTATCTACATATAATATCAGAAATGCTACAGAGCTCCCAGTCACTTTCTTGTAAATACAGGCTTCTCCAAAAGTCTGTATAAAACCATATGCTTTGATCACACTATCAAAGCGTTTATTCCAATGCTGAGATGCTTGCACCAGTCCATAAATGGACCGCTGGAGCTTACACACTTTGTTAGCACCTTTTGGATTGACAAAACCTTCTGGTTGCATCATATACAACTCTTCTTTAAGATATCCATTAAAGAATGCGGTTTTAACATCCATTTGCCAAATTTCATAATCATAAAATGTGGCAATTGCTAACATGATTCGGACAAACATAAGCATCGCTACGGGTGAGAAGGTCTCATCGTAGTCAACTCCTTGAACTTGTCGAAAACCTTTTGCAACAAGTCGATCTTTGTAGACAGTAACATTACTGTCAGCGTCAGTCTTCTTCTTGAAGATCCATTTATTTTCTATGGCTTGCCGATCATCGGGCAAGTCAACCAAAGTCCACACATTGTTCACATACATGGATCCCATCTCAGATTTCATGGCCTTAAGACATTTCGCGGAATATGGGCTCATCATCGCTTCCTCATAGTTTGTAGGTTTGTCATGGTCAAGTAACATGACTTACAGAACATGATTACCGTACCACTCTGGTGCGGATCTTACTCTGGTTGACCTACGAGGTTCGGTAGTAACTTGATCAGAAGTTTCATGATCATCATCATTAGTTTCCTCACTAATTGGTGTAGGAATCACTGAAACTGATTTCTGTGATGAACTACTTTCCAATAAGGGAGCAGGTACAATTACCTCATCAAGTTCTACTTTCCTCCCACTCACTTCTTTCGACAGAAACTCCTTCTCTGGAAAGGATCAATTCTTAGCAACGAATATCTTGCCTTCGGATCTGTGATAGAAGTGTACCCAACAGTCTCCTTTGGGTATCCCATGAAGACACATTTCTCCAATTTGGGTTCAAGCTTATCAGGTTGAAGCTTTTTCACATAAGCATCGCAGCCCCAAACTTTAAGAAACGACAACTTGGGTTTCTTGCCAAACCACAGTTCATAAGGTGACGTCTCAACGGATTTTGATGGTGCCCTATTTAACGTGAATGCAACCGTCTCTAAAGCGTAACCCCAAAACGATAGCGGTAAATCAGTAAGAGACATCATAGATCGCACCATATCTAATAAATTGCGGTTACGACGTTCGGACACACCATTACGCTGTGGTGTTCCAGGTGGCGTGAGTTGCGAAATTATTCTGCATTGTTTCAAATGAAGACCAAACTCGTAACTCAAATATTCTCCTCCACGATCAGATCGTTGAAACTTTATTTTCTTGTTACGATGATTTTCTACTTCACTCTGAAATTCTTTGAACTTTTCATATGTTTCAGACTTATGTTTCATCAAGTAGATATACCCATATCTACTCAAATCATCTGTGAAGGTCAAAAAATAACGATACCCGCCACGAGCATCAACACTCATCGGACCGCATACATCAGTATGTATTATTTCCTATAAGTCTGCTGCTCGTTTCATTGTTCCAGAGAACAGAGTTTTAGTCATCTTGCCCATGAGGCATGGTTCGCAAGCATCAAGTGATTCATAATCAAGTGATTCCAAAAGCCCATCTGCATGGAGTTTCTTCATGCGCTTTACACCAATATGACCTAAACGGCAGTGCCACAAATAAGTTGCACTATCATTATTAAACTTATATCTTTTGGCTTCAATACTATGAACATGTGTATCACTACTATCAAGATTTAGTAAAAATAGACCACTCATCAAGGGTGCATGACCATAAAAGATATTACTCATATAAATAGAACAACCATTATTCTCTGATTTAAATGAATAACCGTCTCGCATCAAACAAGATCCAGATAAAATGTTCATGCTTAACACTGACACCAAATAATAATTATTTAGGTCTAATACTAATCCCGAAGGTAGATGTAGAGGTAGCGTGCCGACGGCGATCACATCGACTTTGGAACCATTTTCCACGCGCATCGTTACCTCGTCCTTAGCCAATCTTCTCTTAATCCGTAGCCCCTGTTTCGAGTTGCAAATATTAGCAACAGAACCAGTATCAAATACCCAGGCGCTACTGCGAGTATTAATAAGGTACACATCAATAACATGTATATCAAATATACCTTTCACTTTGCCATCCTTCTTATCCGCCAAATACTTGGGCAGTTTCGCTTCCAATGACCAGTCCCTTTGCAGTAGAAGCACTCAGTCTCAGGTTTAGGTCCAGACTTGGGCTTCTTCACTTGAGCAGCAACTTGCTTGCTGTTCTTCTTGAAATTCCCCTTCTTCCCTTTTCCATTCTTATTGAAACTGGTGGTCTTGTTGACCATCAACACTTGATGCTCCTTCTTGATTTCTACCTCGGCAGCCTTTAGCATTGCGAAGAGCTCGGGAATTGTCTTATACATCCCTTGCATATTATAGTTCATCACAAAGCTCTTGTAGCTTGGTGGCAGTGATTGAAGAACTCTGTCAATGACACTATCATCAGGAAGATTAACTCCCAGCTGAGTCAAGTGGTTGTGGTACCCAGACATTCTGAGTACGTGTTCATTGACAGAACTATTCTCCTCCATTTTGCAGTTGTAGAACTTATTGGAGACTTCATATCTCTCAATCCGGGCATTTGCTTGAAATATTAACTTCAACTCTTGGAACATCTCATATGCTCCATGACGTTCAAAATGTTGTTGAAGTCCCGGTTCTAAGCCATAAAGCATGGCACACTGAACTATCAAGTAGTCATCAGCTTTGCTTTGCCAGACGTTCTTAACGTCGTCAACAACATCTACAGCAGGCTTGTCACCCAGCGGTGCTTTTAGGACGTAATTCTTCTGTGCAGCAATGAGGATAATTCTCAAGTTACGGACCCAGTCCATGTAATTGCTACCATCATCTTTTAACTTAGCTTTCTCTAGGAACGCATTAAAATTCAACGGAACAACATCACGGGCCATTTATCTACAACAACATAGATATGAAAATACTATCAGGTACTAAGTTCATGATAAATTATAGTTGATGAGGACATGACTACCTTGGATATGACCAAAAATATTGCATACATGTATATTTGTGAGGTGATTTCTAATGCAAACTATGCAATAATTTATTTATGTCATCCAAGACAAAAATACTTCACAAACTTTTGTGCCATCTCTAATTGCAGGTGTATGGGACATTTGTACAATCCACATATGAAGATAAGGGGAAAAGAGAAGTTTGGGTGTTGTTCAAAAAGTCCTCTAACGTCACTTTTGGGCCAAGAGGAGATAGAGTCCAAGTCTCTCACGTTCTAAATTCAGATTCGGACTGCATAGACATACCTGACTCAAAACGCCAACAACTTTTTCATACGGACTCTGAATTGGGTGATTCTTTTTTTTGTTTGAAAGTAGATTTCGTGCTCTTTCCAACACAATTGGATTCACCTTCAAATTCTTCCGGAGTGTTGCGTTATGGACGAAACAATCTGACATTGCAGCAGATTCCGAGTCAAACTACAAGCCCAAAGGTGTTGCATCACCTCCACTTGGGCCCATGAGCCTTGTACGACCTAGGGTTAGTTTTAGGCTGCCTTGGGATGTCCTTCCACCTCCTTGGCCGCCACCCCTTGCTCTTATATAATTAGATCCATCTAGTAGCTTTTTCCTTGGGATTTTTTTAGTTAAAAGTTAGCCATTGCAACTTCGTGTACTTCATTTGTGTCCAACGACCATACCAAGACCGCTTCCGGATCCCCACTATTATCAATACTTCATCTATATTCACAATATTCAGATTGCTTTATCATATTCTTGCTTGTTCTTTGATTGCATGCAGGAATAGACCTTCGTGGTCAGGATGATCGTGCTTCTAGCATCGTCGGTAACCTCAGGAGATTGGTTTAGCGATTGCTAAGGCACAACATCATGCACGTTTGTAGTCAGATCGTCAAAGTAGACTCCACCAAATCGATAGTTATCATCTCATCGAAAGATCGGGACACTGTTGCCTCTATCAAGTGAGGCAAAGGTGTCCCGTCTTTCGATGAGATGGTGGCTATTGTTTTGGAGGAAGTCGACTTTGACGATCCGACTATGATCGTGCGAGGACATCGCGCCTTAGCAATCGCTAAACCAACTCCGAGAGGTTATTGTTGGGGAACGTAGTAATTTCAAAAAAATTCCTACGCACACGCAAGATCATGGTGATGCATAGCAACGAGAGGGGAGAGTGTTTTCCACGTACCCTCGTAGACCGAAAGCGGAAGCATTAGCACAACACGGTTGATGTAGTCGTACGTCTTCACGATCCGACCGATCAAGTACCGAACGCACGACACCTCCGAGTTCAGCACACGTTCAGCCGATGACGTCCCTCGAACTCCGACCCAGCTGAGTGTTGAGGGAGAGTTTCGTCAGCACGACGGCGTGGTGACGATGTTGATGTTCTACCGACGCAGGGCTTTGCCTAAGCACCGCTACAGTATTATCGAGGTGGACTATGGTGGAGGGGGGCACCGCACACGGCTAAGAGATCAATGATCTAATGTTGTGTCTCTGGGGTGCCCCTCTGCCCCCGTATATAAAGGAGCAAGGGGGGATAGGTGCGTCCAGGCTTGGGGCACGCCAGGAGGAGTCCTACTCCCACCGGGAGTAGGACTCCCCCCCTTTCCTAGTTGGAATAGAACTTGGGAGGGGGAAGGAGTGGAGGAGAAGGAAGGAAGGGGGGAGCCGCCCCCTCTCCTTGTCCTATTTGGACTAGGGGGAGGGGCGCGCGGCCAGCCCTTGCCTCCTCTCCTCTCTTCCACCTAGGCCCACTAAGGCCCATTAAGTCACCGGGGGGTTCCTGTAACCTCCCAGTACTCCGGTAAAATCCTGATTTCACCCGGAACACTTCCGATGTCCAAACATAGGCTTCCAATATATCAATCTTCATGTCTCGAGCATTTCGAGACTCCTCGTCATGTCCGTGATCACATCGGGACTCCGAACAACCTTCGATACATCAAAACATATAAACTCATAATGAAACTGTCATCGTAATGTTAAGCGTGCGGACCCTACGGGTTCGAGAACTATGTAGACATGACCGAGACATGTCTCCGGTCAATAACCAATAGCGGAACCTAGATGCTCATATTAGCTCCTACATATTCTACGAAGATCTTTATCGGTCAGACCGCATAACAACATACGTTGTTCCTTTTGTCATCGGTATGTTACTTGCCCGAGATTCGATCGTCGGTATATCAATACCTAGTTCAATCTCGTTACTGGAAAGTCTCTTTACTCGTTCTGTAATACATCATCCCGCAACTAACTCATTAGTTTCAATGCTTGCAAGGCTTGAATGATGTGCATTACCGAGAGGGCCCAGAGATACCTCTTCGACAATCGGAGTGACAAATCCTAATCTCGAAATACGCCAACCCAACATGTACCTTCGGAGACACCTATAGAGCACCTTTATAATCACCCAGTTACGTTGTGAAGTTTGGTAGCACACAAAGTATTCCTCCGGTAAACTATCCTCAGTGCGCCGGTGAATGTTACCATCAACGGCCACAACTACGACAAAGGATACTACCTAGGTGATGGTATCTATCCTCAGTGGACTACTATTGTGAAGACGATCCCCAACCCTGTCGGAGAGAAGAGGAAAAGATTTGCCCAAGAGCAAGAGAGTGCTAGGAAGGACGTCGAGCGTGCCTTTGGTGTTTTGCGATCTCGATGGGGCATCGTTCGGTATCCTACTAAGACTTGGAGCACGAAGAAGTTGTGGGAGGTGATGACTGCTTGTGTGATCATGCACAATGTGATCATAGAAGATGAGCGTCCAAAACGTATCTACGATCAAGGGTTTCAGTTTCACGATGAAAATGTTGTGCATAAGATGGAGGAGCGGCAATGTTTGAACAGTTCACTCAATTTCATCATGAAATACATGATTGGGAAACTCACATGCAGCTGCAAAATGATTTGGTTGAGCATACGTGGGCTCATGTTGGCAACCAATAGATATATCTTTTTTATTCGGCTTGTGAAACTATACGTTTGTTTGTGAAATAATGTAAAAAAGTGTACATATTTGTTAAAAATGGGCAGTCAGCCAGCCATGTCGGCAAATATGGGTAGGCGCGGTGGGCGCACTGCCGACTCAAATGATAAACAGGACGGACACCGAATGGGCGACCGATCTAAACAGACAAAAAGCGCCGTCCGTTTGGGTGGGCGGGCGCTTGGAGTTGCTCTTACAGATGGAGGTCCGGCCGTTGCAGGGAGGGGAGGCATAGATGGCGATCTGCAGGATGAACAACGATTGGGATGACGTGCACCTGAGGCGTCAGATAGCGCCTTTAAAGATTTTGTACGCAGAATTACTCACGGACTCACCCGATAGCGCCTTTAAAGATTCTGTACGCAGAATCACTCACAATATTGCACGAAGAACGGATGCGTCTGTGTCCAGAACAGAACATTCCAGAGAAGCATTCAGTGACTCAAGCTTGATTTTCAGCAGAAAGAGTTCTTGAATTACCCCGAACTCCCGCACAGAAACACAATCTAGCAACGTTGCAGATGAACTAACACGCGGCCTACAGCCTACAGTGACTCCCTACACCACTGGTCATTCTTCATCCGAGCTCTCGTACGCCAGGCCAAGCAAGCTTGCATGCCTGCAGGTCGACTCTAGAGGATCCCCGGGTACCGAGCTCGAATTCGCCCTATAGTGAGTCGTATTACAATTCACTGGCCGTCGTTTTACAACGTCGTGACTGGGAAAACCTTGGGTCGCTTCGGTTTGATCCCAACAATGTTCTTCAAGAGATCCCGTTGCCTGCCAATCAGGTATGCGCTATCGTTACGAGAGGGCGCGGTGGGTGGAAACATAATGTTTGATGAACACAGCTTAGTAGCTTACCTTATGTCGCTTTTTGGCCTGGCGTCGACACAAAGAGCGGCGGGTAGAGCAGGTGCAGAATCAGCTAGAGTCGCTGCTTTGTGAGGCGAGGGTTAAAGAAATCAAACAGACTATAGCATACACAAATCTAAATGAGAAACCACCCCTGCCTAGGTATGCTCCTCTGTTCTGCTATTCCAACTAACGGAAACAAAGCACATAATAACGATGTGGGAAATTGCAAGACAAGTTAAATGAAAAAACCACCCCTGGCAAGGCATGTCTCTACTGTGCTATTCCACATGATGAATAATAAATCAAATGGTAAATATGTGTACTATCGCAAATTGGCATACCAGGAGCTAGAGGAAGGCTTGGATCGTATTCACCAAACATTATTTATTTTGTAAAATGCAAGCTACGATGTTTCATTAAAGAGAGGATATCTTAAAAGCAGCGAATGCCCGCTTCTCTGTACGGCGAAGAAGACGCTCTGCATCTTCCTCAGCCTCCATTTGCTCTTTGAGGTAAAGCAAATCATCACTGTCCAATGCTGAAAAACATAAAAGTAACACACAAAAAAGCGGTTAACGAGCAACCGGCATGGAGTCCCCCTTGAAAAAAGCATGAAATACCTCCCCGTCCATGAAGGTAGCCTCCCCTCTCACCGGCAACATCCTGCATCTGTTGGCATCAACCGCCCAGTGGAGAGCCAAAATTTCTGTGAGGGCATGTTATCAGAACATTGCGTGTAAAACTCAACTGGTAGCAGTAGTAACGGAATCGAGCTTGCAAGGAAATGTTGTGACATCTCACAGCCCCAGCTACCAAGTAATATAAATGTTATTCTACCAATAAACCAATGATCTCAGCAGAGAATGCACACAACCTCAACCTAAGGCAGCCCATTAAATATTTCTGACCACATTGGACGATCTATCAGTCTAGAGAAAGCTATGGAATTCAGTCCGTCAGTACATTAATTTTTCACTTATTCTGATAACGTCAACTGTACTACTCTATATCAGCAGCACCAAGCCAGACATAATGCATATTCTAGCACAGCAACATGTAAAGAAGCAAATCACCACCCCAGCACATTCGACACTATGCCAGATTGACACCACATAAATGCAAAACTTGGCAAATCCATTCATTCAGACATCAAAATTATTAATTTGGCTGAATTTAACCTCTTTTTCATTGAATTTTAAATTATATTTTAGCAGCTAATGAAACTATTTCTCTTTAAAAAAATGGATACATAGCAGAAAAGTAAGACTCGATATAATAACATCTTATATGCAGATATTTAAAATAATGTGTTTAGATATACATCAAATGCAGTAGCAGTAATAAACTAACAATACAATCCGGTTAACCTTTGCAACCATGCGCTGAAAGGTGACGTCCTCATCATCGATCTTGTCCTTCCCCTTCCCCGACTTCCTATCTGCACATCCACAGCACAAACCCCAATTGTCATCAAAATGATCCCAATTAAAATGCCTGACAGACAAGAAAGGGTAAGAGCTTGTTGGCTACAAGAGAGTGATGAATCAAGAACCTTTAGGATCGCTGAGATTGGTATACTCACGGACCTCACGTCCAGACATGTCGAACGCTGAGCTGGGCCCTATTTAGATCCAGATCCAACATCAGATACACTTTCACCAATGCTTTTCTTACCAAATCAATAGGCCAGTAAAATACACAAATGAAAACTACTAGCTTAGTAATCTTATCGGAACAAAAATAATACTGCCCTTTAAAGACAAATGGTGTACCTCACCAGGGTGACCAACGGCTAAAATACTAACCCTAGTCCTAGAATGTTTTTCTTATAAATAGCACTAGAACTGTTCCCATGCAGTACTTGTTCAGTCTCATACTTTTACATATGTACTCCCTCTGTAAACTAATATAAGATCTTTTAGATCACTATGTACTCTACTTATATTAGTTTACAGAGGGAGTACATGGCAAGTGACTCTACCATACATCATTTGCATTTTGGACAAGTAACAAACACTTCTATGACTAATTTAGGGTGCAGAGTTATGCCCTGGAGATGCATAGAAGACGGATCCCATAGTCATCCATGGTTCAGGAGCTGTTCATAACAATCAGGAGAATGTGACACGATATAATACATGCAAGTATTGCAGGTTGTTTGTAAAAGCTGCCAACGAGCCAAATTGTGCCCTAAGTCGTGTGACCATAAAAAAAGCTGATTACACCTTCTAAAGGGCTTCGTCTTGTGCATAAACCAGCCTAAGATGAACTGTTAACAGGAGCTCCGGTCTGGGGAAGCCCTGAGAGGCCCATACCCTGTTTGAATGGTTCTAAAATTTTGAGTTTATTATCTGTGGTGAATGCTACAAAATCTTTAATACCCCTAGACTTATTTGTGGTCTGTTTGGTCGATAGTATCTTAGTGCAACAAAGTGCTACATTAAAATTTAAAATAACTTTTGTAGTGGCATGCCAAATAAGAGCAAGGTTCGGATGTTTTTGTGCCAACATAAATTGTAAAAGCATAAATGTATCATCTGTAAACATACTCTCGCATACATACATGCACCCAAAAAATCTATGCATATGTGAACGTATTAAAGAAATGTGCAAAACAACAAGAGCAGTACTCTTCTCATGGCTGCCAAAATATATTGCTAGATCAGTATGACTACAGCCAATCCGATTCACTTTAGTTCCAATATTATTTTAGGGTTTGTAGCCACGTTATAACAGTACAAAAAAATAAGTAAAAGATACAGCCTTAACATTTAAGGGCATGTGCCATATGTACAATTTATTCACTGCCTGGCCATCAAACATGTATGACTGTATAACTTACCAACTCCCTGTGGAAGACAACAATTTTGCTACAAAAATTCATGCATTGCCTACAAGGCTCCAACAGACAAGTACTGTACATAAATTGGTTAAGTGCTACAGCAATTCCTCTTTTTGCAGGGAAATGGCTACAGTAATTCAGACCTGAAGAATCTGAGGAACTACCTAGCTCCACACCTTGGTTCATTTTTTCAATTCACATGCTCGGACATAAATTCTCGTTACCACTACTAAAATATTAATGGATCCATGAACGGAGGGGACACGTGCAGGGCAAGTTTCATGCAAAAGATTCAGCAAATCCAAACATGCATAAATACAAGAAACAATTCTGGAGGGCAGCCAAATTAACAATGTCAGATATTCTTACCTTGTGGCCTTGCGGGCAGCCGGCTACGTTTATGGCAGAAGGGAGACGGTGACCTTGTTGGTTGGCAGGTGACTGGAGTGGAGGCAGGAGGGAGACGGTGACCTTGCTGATGGGCAGGTAACTGGGGTGTGGGAGGGAGCGGAGGGATGTCGGGAAGGAGCGCGAAGCCGGGGGCCGAGAGCGGAGGGGAGGGGGGGGGGGGGGGGGGGGGGGGGGGGGCGGGATCGGAAGGAGGCGGAGGGAACCAAGGAGGGAGCGAGAGAGGAACCAAGCCGTCAGGTCGGATTGGGAAAAACCCCGAGCGGATTTTTGGCCGTAATTTCTGCCAACCTCGATGGCAATTCCGCGGCAGGGTTTGGGAGAAGGTCCAAACTCGAAAGGCCTGGCCAAATGGTTTAGGTCTTTTTGATTCATAGGATAGGAATTTTATATGAATAGGAAAATTATAGGAAGTAAGATAACATGTATGTCAATTTTTATAGAGAAAGAGATGTCATTTGATGCATAGGATAGGATTTTTTCCATTAAGTCTAGACTAATGTTTTTTTCCTTCAAAACATGAAGGATTGATTTATATCCTATATAGGAATAGGAATCCATTCCTACAAACCAAAGGGCTTCAAAGGAATTTTTCCTTTGCAAATCCTATCCTGCAGAATTCCTATAAAAATCCTACAAACCAAAGAAGACCTTAACCGTTTAAGATTTACAGCCGGACTGAACAAAGTTGGCCTCTTAAATACTCGTGGACGCCTCCGGTCAGCGCCCGGGTGTATCCATTTTGATTCTCTATTTTTTCATTCACGAAGTCATGTCTCTTATTTATTTATTTTATAAAAGATGCTTTATGACGGGCCTACTTCTATGTGACATACGCAGGACTACTGACTGGGGACATCCGGGCACTCCTCATACTCTTTCCATATGTGAGATGAATATGAGGGTTGTCGGACAATCCAGACATTTAAGGAGGCTTTAAGGGATCCAGTTGGGTCAACTTTTTGCTTCTTTCCACTGTCCAGTCAGTGATCTTCGCGCCCGCCTAATCAATTTGAGGAGTACAGCTGTAGATGCTCGAAGAGCAACTCCAATAAATTCTCTATATGTAAAAAGAAACAGATATAGTCTAGAGAAAGTTTAAGAAAAAATGTTTCCAATGGATCTCATAAACTTGAAATAAATTTAAAGAATCGTAATACCTCTTCGGAGTTCGGAGCACATGTTTTTTTTCCATCATAATAACTTTATGCATCAAATAATGGCCAGATCGTTTACATAATGAAGAATAAAGTCAGGAAAGTTTGTCTCCCACATTTTAGACATGCTAATACTAATGCAATGATTAGCTAATTCATCCTTCACCGTATTGACTTCTCTACTACAATGATAAAAAGTAATACTAGCAAACTTCAATGTCAAAAGACAACATTCAGCTATGATAGACACATCCGTTTCGATATATGCGTTAGGATCAAAGATGGCCTCCAATGCGTTGATACTATCAGACTCGATTGCCAGCTTCATGCATCCCAGGTTTGCTGCTAAGTTTAGCCTACACAAGTTAGCTGCCAATCTTGTTGGTTCTACACTGGCTACATGGGGTATCAAATGAGTTGTTGCTGTTGGGGAACATAGTAATTTCAAAAAAATTCTTATGCACACGTCCGATCATGGTGATGCATAGCAATGAGAGAGGAGAGTATCGTCTACGTACCCTCGTACACCGTAAGCGGAAGCGTTATGACATCACGGTTGATGTAGTCATACGTCTTCACGATCGACCGATCTAGCACCGAAGGTACGACACCTCCGCGATCTGCACATGTTCGGCTCGGTGACGTCCCGCGAACTCACGATCCAGTAGAGTTTCGTCAGCACGACGGCGTGATGACGGTGATGATGATGCTACCGGAACAGGGCTTCGCCTAAGCACCGCTACGATATGACCGAGGTGGATTATGGTGAAGGGGGGCACCGCACACGGCTAAAAGATCAATGATCAACTTATGTGTCTATGGGGTGCCCCCCTCCCCCGTATATAAAGGAGTGGAGGAGGGGGAGGAGGTCGGCCTCCTAGGCACGCCCCAAGGGGAGTCCTACTCCCACCGGGAGTAGGATTCCACCCCTTCCATGAGTAGGAGTAGGAGGGAAGGAAGGAGAAGAGAGGGGGAAGGAAAAGGGGGGCGCCGCCCCCCTTCCTAGTCCAATTCGGACTAGAGGGGGAGGGGCGCACGGCCTGCCCTGGCCGCACCTTCCTCTCTCCATCAAAGCCCATGAGGCCCAATACACTCCCCGGGGGGTTCCGGTAACCCTCCGGTACTCCGGTATTCGTCCAAACTTATTCGGAACCCTTCCGATGTCCAAACATAGTTATTCAATATATCAATCTTTATGTCTCGATCATTTCGAGACTCCTCGTCATGTCCGTGATCAAATCCAGGACTCCAAACTATCTTCGGTACATCAAAACACATAAACTCGTATTACCGATCGTCACGGAACATTAAGCGTGCGGACCCTACGGGTTCGAGAACTATGTAGACATGACCGAGGCATGTCTTCGGTCAATAACCAATAGCGGAACCTGGATGCTCATATTGGCTCCTACATATTCTACGAAGATCTTTATCGGTCAAACAGCATAACGCTATACGTTGTTCCCTTTATCATCGGTATGTTACTTGCCCGAGATTCGATCGTCGGTATCTCAATACCCAGTTCAATCTCGTTACCGGCAGGTCTCTTTACTCGTTCCGTAATGCTACATCCCGTAACTAACTCATTAGCTACATTGCTTGCAAGGCTTATTGTGATGTACATTGCCGAGAGGGGCCAGAGATACCTCTCCGACAATCGGAGTGACAAATTCTAATCTTGATCCATGCCAACTCAACAAACACCATCGGAGACACCTGTAGAGCACCTTTATAATCACCAAGTTACGTTGTGACGTTTGGTAGCACACAAAGTGTTTCTCCAGTATTCGGAATTTGCATGATCTCATAGTCATAGGAACATGTATAGTTATGGATAAAGTAGTAACAACAAACTAAACGATCATCATGCTAAGCTAACGGATGGGTCAAGTCAATCACATCATTTTTTAATGATGTGATCCCGTCAATCAAATGACAACTCATGTCTATGGTTAGAAAACATAACCATCATTGATTCAACGAGCTAGTCAAGTAGAGGCAAACTAGTGACACTGTAACATCCCAAATTTTCAATTTGGAATGTTATACATAGGTCATTCATGCATATCATATTTTATTGCTTTTTTGCCTCGCGATCCTCGAAATCTAAGCAACTCAAGGACCCACGGAGAGAGTTGGGAATTTCGATATTTTCATATTTAAGTTTTCTCAAATTTTGAAAATAGGATCATTTGGTTTTAATTGTTTTTCTCTCTGAAAACATTTCATAATAAAAATATATGAGAGGAGATAAAATGACTTCTCCAAAATAAATAAAATATTGGAGGAAAAATATTAAAATCAAATAAATATTTTATTTTGGCTTTTATCGTTAATTTATTTGAATTAGAAAATATGCATTTTTTCAAAATTGCAGCTTAGGGCCAAGAAAATGTTCATCATGTTCTAAATATTTTATTTAGACATTGAAAATTTGTTTTGTTTTTTTAGATTCTTATTCTATTTATTAGGATTTTTTCAGCGAAATCTTCAAAAAAAAACTTCTTCAGACCGGGCCGGGCCGCAGCCCAGCCGGCCCATCCTGCTCGCGCCGCCTCGCCCTCCCGTGCGGACGCTGGACTCCGGTGAGGAGGAGTCCGGGTCGGCCTCGCCGCCCCCTCGCGCAAGCCGAGGCCTCCGGGGGCCTCTTTTTAAGCCACGCCGCCCCCTCGCCTCCTCACCCCGCGCCGCCAGCCCCGCCCTGCCAGCCCCGCGCCGCCGCTCGCCGCTGCCCGCACCGCCGCCGAGGCGCAACACCGTGCCGCCTCACGCCGCGTTCCGCCGCCCCGCACTACACCTCGCCTCGCCACGCCGCCGCGTAAGCCCGCCGGAGCCACCGCCGACAGATCTCGTCGTTTCGTTTTTTCGGTTTAGGTGAAAACCTCGGTTTTTCTAGAAACCCTAGATGCGTTTTTTTATTTTTATTCGGTTTGGTTTTCTCGGTTTAGTTAGTCAGCGAACGTTCGTTCGTTCGTTCGACTTAACGAATGTCGTTCATCCGTTAGCCGCAGACAGCGAACGTTCGTTCGTTAGCCTGTTCGTCTCGTTTCTTTTTCCAGGGGTTTTCCGCGATTATTTTCGATCGCGATTTCTGCCCAAATCTTCATTCTAGTTTATCTTTTCGCTCGTTTATCCGAATAAGGTGAAACAAGCGCCTAGATCTTCGTCTCGAAGCCCTCTTTTTGTTTAACCAACTTGAACAAGATTTTGGTACTGTAAAATTTGACTTTAGTCCAGATTAGTAAACGGATCTTATTTCTTTCGTAGTTTGAGTTTTGCTACTTCGTTTGATTTGATTCTTTTTGCAAACCAGAGTTCTTCAGTTGAACTTTCTAGTTAGATCTTCTTATTTGAGTTTTCCCCATGCATCTTTGCTTGATTGCTTATGTATGCTGTTGTTTGTTCGCGATAGAACTCCTGGAGTGCGAAGCGTGCTACTACGATTCTCTAGGATTTGCAGATCATCAGCAAGGCAAGTAACACTTTGATCATACCCCTTTATCACCCAGTTTTTATGCATTAGTTTCAACCCTCACACATTGCATGAGTAGGATCTCTTAACATGTGGGTCTGGGAAGTAGATCATGAGGTAGAACCTATTACCTGTTTTATTATCAAGCCCTTGGGAGTTACTTCTGTTGGAAATATGCCCTAGAGGCAATAATAAAAGGATTATTATTATATTTCCTTGTTCATGATAATTGTCTTTTATTCATGCTATAATTGTGTTATCCAGAAATCGTAATACATGTGTGAATACATAGACACCAACATGTCCCTAGTAAGCATCTAGTTGACTAGCTCGTTGATCAACAGATAGTCATGGTTTCCTGACTATGGACATTGGATGTCATTGATAACGAGATCACATCATTAGGAGAATGATGTGATGGACAAGACCCAATCCTAAACATAGCACAAGATCGTATAGTTCGTTTGCTAGAGTTTTTCCAATGTCAAGTATCTTTTCCTTAGACCATGAGATCGTGTAACTCCCGGATACTGTAGGAGTGCTTTGGGTGTACCAAATGTCACAACATAACTGGGTGACTATAAAGTTATACTACGGGTATCTCCGAAAGTGTCTGTTGGGTTGACACGGATCAAGACTGGGATTTGTCACTCCGTATGACGGAGAGGTATCTCTGGGCCCACTCGGTAATGCATCATCATAATGAGCTCAAAGTGACCAAGTGTCTGGTCACGGGATCATGCATTACGGTACGAGTAAAGTGACTTGCCGGTAACGAGATTGAACGAGGTATTGGGATACCGACGATCGAATCTCGGGCAAGTAACGTACCGATTGACAAAGGGAATTGTATACGGGGTTGCTTGAATCCTCGACATCGTGGTTCATCCGATGAGATCATCGAGGAGCATGTGGGAGCCAACATGGGTATCCAGATCCCACTGTTGGTTATTGACCAGAGAGCCATCTCGGTCATGTCTACATGTCTCCCGAACCCGTAGGGTCTACACACTTAAGGTTCGGTGACACCAGGGTTGTAGAGATATGAATATGCAGTAACCCGAAAGTTGTTCGGAGTCCCGGATGAGATCCCGGACATCACAAGGAGTTCCGGAATGGTCCGGAGGTGAAGAATTATATATAGGAAGTGCAGTTTCGGCCATCGCGAGAGTTTTGGGGGTCACTGGTATTGTACCGGGACCACTGGATGGGTCCCGGGGGTCCATCGGGTGGGACCACCCATCCCGGAGGGCCCCATGGGCTGAAGTGGGGAGGGGAACTAGCCCATAGTGGGCTGGTGCACCCCCCTTGGCCCACCCCCTGCGCCTAGGGTTGGAAACCCTAGGGTGGGGGGGGGGGCGCCCCACTTGCCTTGGGGGCCACTCCACCCTTAGCCGCCGCCCCCCCTAGGAGATCCCATCTCCTAGGGCCGGCGCCCCCCCTTGGGGAGCCTATATAAAGGGGGGAGGGAGGGGCAGCCGCACGCTTGACTCTTGGCGCCTCCCTCTCCCCTGCTACACCTCTCCCTCTCGCAGAAGAACGGCGAAGCCCTGCTGCGGTGACTGCTGCATCCACCACCACGCCGTCGTGTTGCTGGATCTTCGTCAACCTCTCCTTCCCCCTTGCTGGATCAAGAAGGAGGAGACGTCACGCTGACTGTACGTGTGTTTAACGCGGAGGTGTCGTCCGTTCGGCCCTAGGATCTCCGGTGATTTGGATCACGACGAGTACGACTCCCTCATCCCTGTTCTCTTGAACGCTTCCGCTCGCGATCTACAAAGGTATGTAGATGCATCCGATCACTCGTTGCTAGATGAACTCATAGATGGATCTTGGTGAAAACATAGGAATTTTTTTTGTTTTCTGCAACGTTCCCCAACAGTGGCATCATGAGCTAGGTCTATGCGTAGTTCTCTTTGCACGAAGAGAACACAATTTGTTGTGGGCGTAGATGTTGTCAACTTTCTTGCCGCTACTAGTCTTATTTTGCTTCAGCAGTATTGTGGGATGAAGCGGCCCGGACCAACCTTACACGTATGCTTACGTGAGACCGGTTCCACCGACTGACATGCACTAGTTGCATAAGGTGGCTGGCGGGTGTCTGTCTCTCCCACTTTAGTTGGAGCGGATTTGATGAAAAGGGTCCTTATGAAGGGTAAATAGAAGTTGACAAATCACGTTGTGGCTTTCACGTAGGTAAGAAAACGTTCTTGCTAGAACCCTATTGCAGCCACGTAAAACTTGCAACAACAATTAGAGGACGTCTAACTTGTTTTTGCAGCAAGTGTTTTGTGATGTGATATGGCCAAAGTTGTGATGAATGATGAATGATATATATGTGATGTATGAGATGTTCATGCTATTGTAATAGGAATCATGACTTGCATGTCGATGAGTATGACAACCGGCAGGAGCCATAGGAGTTGTCTTTATTTTTTGTATGACCTGCGTGTCATTGAGAAACGCCATGTAAATTACTTTACTTTATTGCTAAACGTGTTAGCCATAGTAGTAGAAGTAATAGTTGGCGAGCAACTTCATGGAGACACGATGATGGAGATCATGGTGTCATGCCAGTGACAAGATGATCATGGAGCCCCAATATGGAGATCAAAGGAGCTATGTGATATTGGCCATATCATGTCACTATTATTATTTGATTGCATGTGATGTTTATCATATTTTTGCATCTTGTTTACTTAGAACAACGGTAGTAAACAAGATGATCCCTCATAATAATTTCAAGAAAGTGTTCCCCCTAACTATGCACCGTTGCGACAGTTCGTTGTTTCGAAGCACCACGTGATGATCGGGTGTGATAGATTCCAACGTTCACATACAACGGGTGTAAGACAGATTTACACATGCAAACACTTAGGTTGACTTGACGAGCCTAGCATGTACAGACATGGCCTCGGAACACAAAAGACCGAAAGGTCGAGCATGAGTCGTATAGAAGATACGATCAACATGAAGATGTTCACCGATGTTGACTAGTCCGTCTCACGTGATGATCAGACACGGCCTAGTTAACTCGGATCATGTTATACTTAGATGACTGGAGGGATGTCTATCTGAGTGGGAGTTCATTAAATAGATGAAGTTAATTATTATGAACTTAGTCTAAAATATTTACAATATGTCTTGTAGATCAAATGGCCAATGTTGTCCTCAACTTCAACGCGTTCCTAGAGAAAACCAAGCTGAAAGACGATGGCAGCAACTATACGGACTGGGTCCGGAACCTAAGGATCATCCTCATAGCTGCCAAGAAAGATTTTGTCTTACAAGCACCGCTAGGTGAAGCACTTGTTCTCCCTGCAGAACAAGACGTTATGAACGCTTGGTAGACACGTACCGATGATTACTCCCTCGTTCAGTGCGGCATGCTTTACAGCTTAGAGCCGGGGCTCCAAAAGCGTTTTGAGAGACACGGAGCATATGAGATGTTCGAAGAGCTGAAAATGGTTTTTCAAGCTCATGCCCGGGTCGAGAGACATGAAGTCTCCGACAAGTTCTTCAGCTGTAAGATGGAGGAAAACAGTTCTGTCAGTGAGCACATACTCACTATGTCTGGGTTACATAACCGCTTGACTCAGCTGGGAGTTAATCTCCCGGATGACGCGGTCATTGACAGAATCCTTCAATCGCTTCCACCGAGCTACAAGAGCTTTGTGATGAACTTCAATATGCAGGGGATGGAAAAGACCATTCCTGAAGTATTTGCAATGCTGAAATCAGCAGAGGTAGAAGTCAAAAAGGAACATCAAGTGTTGATGGTGAATAAAACCACTAAGTTCAAGAAAGGCAAGGGTAAGAAGAACTTCAAGAAGGATGGCAAGGGAGTTGCCGCGCCCGGCAAGCAAGCTGCCGGGAAGAAGCCAAAGAATGGACCCAAGCCCGAGACTGAGTGCTTTTATTGCAAGGAAAGTGGTCACTGGAAGCGGAACTGCCCCAAATACTTAGCGGACAAGAAGGCCGGCAAAACGAAAGGTATATGTGATATACATGTAATTGATGTGTACCTTACCAGTACTCGTAGTAGCTCCTGGGTATTTGATACCGGTGCAGTTGCTCACATTTGTAACTCAAAGCAAGAGCTGCGGAATAAGCGGATACTGGCGAAGGACGAGGTGACAATGCGCGTCGGGAATGGTTCCAAGGTCGATGGGATCGCCGTCGGCATGCTACCTCTACATTTACCTATGTGATTAGTTTTGAACCTCAATAATTGTTATTTAGTGCCAAGTTTGAGCATGAACATTGTATCAGGATCTCGTTTAATACGAGATGGCTACTCATTTAAATCCGAGAATAATGGTTGTTCTATTTATATGAGAGATATGTTTTATGGTCATGCTCCGATGGCGAATGGTTTATTCTTAATGAATCTCGAGCGTAATGCTACACATATTCATAGTGTGAGTACCAAAGATGTAAGGTTGATAATGATAGTCCCACATACTTGTGGCACTGCCGCCTTGGTCACATAGGTTTCAAACGCATGAAGAAGATCCATGCAGATGGACTTTTAGAGTCTCTTGATTACGAATCATTTGACACGTGCGAACCATGCCTCATGGGTAAAATGACCAAGACTCCCTTCTCAGGAACAATGGAGCGAGCAACCAACTTATTGGAAATCATACATACCGATGTGTGCGGTCCAATGAGTGTTGAGGCTCGCGGTGGTTATCGTTATGTTCTCACCCTCACTGATGACTTGAGTAGATATGGGTATGTCTACTTAATGAAACACAAGTCTGAGACCTTTGAAAGGTTCAAGGAATTTCAGAGTGAGGTTGAGAATCAACGTGACAGGAAAATCAAGTTCTTGCGATCAGATCGTGGAGGAGAATACTTGAGTCACGAATTTGGCACACACTTAAGAAAAAGTGGAATAGTTTCACAACTCACGCCGCCTGGAACACCTCAGCGTAATGGTGTGTCTGAACGTCGTAATCGCACTCTATTAGGTATGGTGCGATCTATGATGTCTCTTACCAATTTACCACTATCATTTTGGGGCTATGCTTTAGAGACTGCCGCATTCACTTTATATAGGGCTCCGTCGAAATCCGTTGAGACGACACCGTATGAATTATGGTTTGGGAAGAAACCTGAGCTGTCGTTTCTAAAAGTTTGGGGATGCGATGCTTATGTCAAAAAACTTCAACCTGAAAAGCTCGAACCCAAGTCGGAAAAATGCGTCTTCATAGGATACCCTAAAGAAACTATTGGGTATACCTTCTACCTCAGATCCGAAGGCAAGATCTTTGTTGCCAAGAATGGATCCTTTCTAGAGAAGGAGTTTCTCTCGAAAGAAGTAAGTGGGAGGAAAGTAGAACTTGATGAAGTATTACCTCTTGAACCGGAAAATGGCGCAACTCAAGAAAATGTTCCTGAGGTGCCTGCACCGACTAGAGAGGAAGTTAATGATGATGATCATGAAACTTCATATCAAGTTGCTACTGAACTTCGTAGGTCCACAAGGACACGTTCCGCACCAGAGTGGTACGGCAACCCTGTCTTGGAAATCATGTTGTTAGACAACGATGAACCTTCGAACTATGAAGAAGCGATGGCGGGCCCGGATTCCGACAAATGGCTGGAAGCCATGAAATCCGAGATAGGATCCATGTATGAAAACTAAGTATGGACTTTGACTGACTTGCCCATTGAGCGGTGAGCCATAGAAAATAAATGGATCTTTAAGAAGAAGACAGACGCGGATGGTAATGTGACCATCTATAAAGCTCGGCTTGTCGCTAAGGGTTATCGACAAGTTCAAGGGATTGACTACGATGAGACTTTCTCACCGGTAGCGAAGCTGAAGTCCGTCCGAATCATGTTAGCAATTGCGGCATTCTATGATTATGAGATATGGCAAACGGACGTCAAAACGGCATTCCTTAATGGTTTCCTTAAGGAAGAATTGTATATGATGCAGCCGGAAGGTTTTGTCGATCCTAAGAATGCTGACAAGGTGTGCAAGCTCCAACGCTCGATTTATGGGCTGGTGCAAGCATCTCGGAGTTGGAACATTCGCTTTGATGAGATGATCAAAGCGTTTGGGTTTATGCAGACTTATGGAGAAGCCTGCGTTTACAAGAAAGTGAGTGGGAGCTCTGTAGCATTTCTCATATTATATGTAGATGACATACTTTTGATGGGAAATGATATAGAGCTTTTGGACAGCATTAAGGCCTACTTGAATAAGAGTTTTTCAATGAAGGACCTTGGAGAAGCTGCTTATATATTAGGCATCAAGATCTATAGAGATAGATCAAGACGCGTCATAGGTCTTTCACAAAGCACATACCTTGATAAGATATTGAAGAAGTTCAATATGGATCAGTCTAAGAAGGGGTTCTTGCCTGTGTTGCAAGGTGTGAAATTGAGCTCAGCTCAATGTCCGACCACGGCAGAAGATATAGAAGAGATGAGTGTCATCCCCTATGCCTCAACCATAGGTTCTATTATGTATGCCATGCTGTGTACCAGACCTGATGTAAACCTTGCCGTAAGTTTGGTAGGTAGGTACCAAAGTAATCCCGGCAAGGAACACTGGACAACGGTCAAGAATATCCTGAAGTACCTGAAAAGGACTAAGGAAATGTTTCTCGTTTATGGAGGTGACGAAGAGCTCGTCGTAAAGGGTTACGTCGATGCTAGCTTCGACATAGATCTGGATGACTCTAAGTCACAAACCGGATACGTGTATATTTTGAATGGTGGGGCAGTAAGCTGGTGCAGTTGCAAGCAGAGTGTTGTGGCGGGATCTACATGTGAAGCGGAGTACATGGCAGCCTCGAAGGCAGCGCATGAAGCAATTTGGGTGAAGGACTTCATCACCGACCTAGGAGTCATACCCAATGCGTCGGGGCCGATCAAACTCTTCTGTGACAACACTGGAGCTATTGCACTTGCAAAGGAGCCCAGGTTTCACAAGAAGACCAGGCACATCAAGCGTCGCTTCAACTCCATTCGTGAAAATGTTCAAGATGGAGACATAGATATTTGTAAAGTACATATGGACCTGAATGTAGCAGATCCGTTGACTAAACCTCTCCCTAGAGCAAAACATGATCAACACTAGAATTCCATGGGTGTTTGATTCATCACAATGTAACTAGATTATTGACTCTAGTGCAAGTGGGAGACTGTTGGAAATATGCCCTAGAGGCAATAATTAAAGGATTATTATTATATTTCCTTGTTCATGATAATTGTTTTTTATTCATGCTATAATTGTGTTATCCGGAAATCGTAATACATGTGTGAATACATAGACACCAACATGTCCCTAGTAAGCCTCTAGTTGACTAGCTCGTTGATCAACAGATAGTCATGGTTTCCTGACTATGGACATTGGATGTCATTGATAACGAGATCACATCATTAGGAGAATGATGTGATGGACAAGACCCAATCCTAAACATAGCACAAGATCGTATAGTTCGTTTGCTAGAGTTTTTCCAATGTCAAGTATCTTTTCCTTAGACCATGAGATCGTGTAACTCCCGGATACCGTAGGAGTGCTTTGGGTGTACCAAACGTCACACCGTAACTGGGTGACTATAAAGGTATACTATGGGTATCTCTGAAAGTGTCTATTGGGTTGACACGGATCAAGACTGGGATTTGTCACTCCGTATGACGGAGAGGTATCTCTGGGCCCACTCGGTAATGCATCATCATAATGAGCTCAAAGTGACCAAGTGTCTGGTCACGGGATCATGCATTACGGTACGAGTAAAGTGACTTTCCGGTAACGAGATTGAATAAGGTATTGGGATACCGACGATCGAATCTCGGGCAAGTAACGTACCGATTGACAAAGGGAATTGTATACGGGGTTGCTTGAATCCTCGACATCGTGGTTCATCCGATGAGATCATCGAGGAGCATGTGGGAGCCAACATGGGTATCCAGATCCCACCGTTGGTTATTGACCGGAGAGCCATCTCGGTCATGTCTACATGTCTCCCGAACCCGTAGGGTCTACACACTTAAGGTTCGGTGACGCTAGGGTTGTAGAGATATGAATATGCAGTAACCCGAAAGTTGTTCGGAGTCCCGGATGAGATCCCGGACGTCACGAGGAGTTCCAGAATGGTCCGGAGGTGAATAATTATATATAGGAAATGCAGTTTCGGCCATCGGGAGAGTTTCGGGGGTCACCGGTATTGTACCGGGACCACCGGATGGGTCCCGGGGGTCCATCGGGTGGGACCACCCATCCCGGAGGGCCCCATGGTCTGAAGTGGGGAAGGGAACCAGCCCATAGTGGGCTGGTGCGCCCCCCTTGGCCCACCCCCTGCGCCTAGGGTTGGAAACCCTAGGGTGGGGTGGGGGGCGCCCCACTTGCCTTGGGGGCCACTCCACCCTTGGTCGCCGCCCCCCTAGGAGATCCCATCTCCTAGGGCGGGCGCCCCCCCTTGGGGAGCCTATATAAAGGGGGGGAGGGAGGGGCAGCCGCACGCTTGACTCTTGGCGCCTCCCTCTCCCCTGCTACACCTCTCCCTCTCGCAGAAGAACAGCGAAGCCCTGCTGCGGTGACTGCTGCATCCACCACCACGCCGTCGTGCTGCTGGATCTTCATCAACCTCTGCTTCCCCCTTGCTGGATCAAGAAGGAGGAGACGTCACGCTGACCGTACGTGTGTTGAACGCGGAGGTGCCGTCCATTTGGCGCTAGGATCTCCGGTGATTTGGATCACGACGAGTACGACTCCCTCATCCCCGTTCTCTTGAACGCTTCCGCTCGCGATCTACAAAGGTATGTAGATGCATCTGATCACTCATTGCTAGATGAACTCATAGATGGATCTTGGTGGAAACGTAGGAATTTTTTTTGTTTTCTGCAACATTCCCCAACAACTTCTACGTTATGCTTATATTGCTATGCTATGCTCGTAGACGTGGATTGGGTTTGAGAGTAACCATGACAGATGTGAGTTGTTAATTAATGGTTCAACTTAAGGTGGCAACTTTAATACACATCTGGGTGGATTGCATGTGGGCACCTGGAGAATCCAGTGTTGTCCTAGGATATCCCAGAGTACCCGTGTGATCATCCTACGGCCCTCCACCCAGGCTCAAAGGGATCATGAGATTATTCATGCTAGAAACTTCCGTGTGCAGTCACAAGCCATTATGGGCTTTGGCATAGTTGAGTAGGTTGTGTGACATCTTTCAGTGGTGGGCTAGCATATGTAGGGGAAAGTAGGTGTAACGGTCCACCCAGAGTAAAGAGTTAATGCTTCTGAAAGACTGTGTCTCGGTCATCTACTTCTCAAACACCCTGTAGTGCAAGAAATCCAATGGAGGAGATCGAGTCTTGTGGGGAAAAGTGCGCAAACCTCTGTAGAGTGTATAAACAAATCATGGCTAGCCGTGTCCCCGGTTATGGACATCTTGAGTATCTGGTACTTGAATTATTGATTTGATCTCATCACCCTAAAGTTAATTTGTTGGGATGTTAATGACTATTTTAATTGGGATTGAGTTGGAGGAACCTTCTCAATGATGTTTCAACTACCATGATAGTTAAATAAAATATATTCCTTTGTTGTAGGGAAAAATTGGCTTTTCGCAAAACAATATAACCATAGAGCCACCACCAGCCATATATGCATGTAGTGATAGCATGTATCTGTTCATTGCTCTCTTGTGTTACTTTGCCAGCATATTCCATGTGTTGACCCGTTTCGGGCTGCAACATATCATGTTGCAGACTTTTCAGACGACGAGTAAGATGCCGTAGGTCGTTTGTCATGCACTCAGCTATGCCGTTGGAGTTGATGGACTTGCTTTATCTTCCAAGTCTTCCGATGTTATCTTAATTAGATGGCCTTAAGCCATATTTATTGTAATAAGTTCTCTTTTGAGACATTCGATGTAATAAGTGTGTGATTGCTACTCTGTTATAAATCCTTCGAGTACTGTGTGTGTGTCAGCATTACCGATCCAGGGATGACACCGAAGCACAGAGACTTGACCGTCTGAGGTCAGGTCGCTATAAGATAGTATCAGAGCACACGCTGAATGTAGGACACGACCACTAAGATGAGCCATAGGTCACTCTTCTCTACTCATTTCTGACTCCTCTCCATTTTCTACTCTTTAGGATGGCGGGCTCAAGGAACAAGTTTACACAACCGGATGAAGACACCACGTTTGGACGACACTTGAAGGAAGTCACTAGGTACCTGACCATCGGAATACCAAGCTTCACCGGGACCTACACCGCCAGTTACCAGAAGAGGAACGTTGGTTGATTCGAGTTCAAGTTCCAGGAAGGACATTCATGCCAGTCACTGAACCCATAGAGTTTTCCTTTGATGCACCAACCTGGAGTCTAGGCAAGAGCATGGCAGCCCACATCGCCATGGGACGCATCGATGAAGTTTACCACAAGGAGCTCAAGGACACTATCTACCAGATATGTGGGCGCCGAGATAAGCAATGGGAGATGATAAGCACCAGGAAGGATAGGTCCATTGCAGCATTCATCCAGGAGTTAAACCATCACATTCGTCGCCAGGAGAACTAGATGTGCGCAAGCATGATAGATTTGAAGAAGGCGATGACCAGGATCACAGAGCAAGAAGAGGAGCTTAAGTCTACACACGATAGATATGAGGAGGAAAAGACGATACTTGTGGAGATGAATGACGACCTGACAAGGAAGCTAGGAGTTTTCATGGGAGACCCCGCGCCAGGAATAGAACACAACGAACCTAAGGAGATTCGTTCTAAAGACTACATCATCATCGATGACACCGACTCCGACCCTGATAGTAGTGATGATGACTATGAATACAAAGCTGGAGCGGATATCATGGAGTCTTCCACCGATCAAAATCTCTAGTAGACCACAATATGATCAGTAGTGTTCCCCCATGTATATAGAATAGCCTGAGCACTATAACGATAGTTAGATCGATTGTATGGCCTTGCTTGATTGAGTGAGTGATATGATATGATTGTGTTTGTCTCATGTGCATATGGGTAGTGCTTTCTCACTAGACCTCATTCTATTCTAATCTCTCCCCTCTAAACCCATCATATGCCTCCGAGACGTGACCCCGGATTTGCTTTCCCACCGAAGCTCACTCAGTTGATCCAGCAGCAGAATACACTGATGTAGTTGCTAGTTCAGAATCAGGGCAACAACAACAACAATAACAACAACAACAACCCTCCGCCACCACCAGTTGACAACTTAGCCCGTTTTCAGAGGTTACAGTCGCCTGTGTTTTCCAGTAGCACCAAGCCCATAGTTGCGGATGACTGGCTACGTGGGATTGGAAGGGAGTTAACCACTGCCGGTTGCATGATGCTGAGAAGGTGCGCTTTGCCGCACACCAATTGGATGGACCCGCAGCCGCATGGTGGAATAATTACACAACCACTTTTCCCATAGCCAATGTCACTTGGGAACAGTTTCAACAAGCTTTTCGCACAACCCATGTTTCAACTGCAGCTATGATCATGAAAAAGCATGAGTTTCGCAACTCCAGGGGAATCGTGAAGGAAATATGCCCTAGAGGCAATAATAAAGTTATTATTTATTTCCTTATATCATGATAAATGTTTATTATTCATGCTAGAATTGTATTAACTGGAAACATAATACATGTGTGAATACATAGACAAACAGAGTGTCACTAGTATGCCTCTACTTGACTAGCTCGTTAATCAAAGATGGTTATGTTTCCTAACCATGAACAAAGAGTTGTTATTTGATTAACGAGTTCACATCATTAGTTGAATGATCTGATTAACATGACCCATTCCATTAGCTTAGCACCCGATCGTTTAGTATGTTGCTATTGCTTTCTTCATGACTTATACATGTTCCTATAACTATGAGATTATGCAACTCCCGTTTACCGGAGGAACACTTTGGGTGCTACCAAACGTCACAACGTAACTGGGTGATTATAAAGGAGCATTACAGGTGTCTCCAAAGGTAGATGTTGGGTTTGCGTATTTCGAGATTAGGATTTGTCACTCCGATTGTCGGAGAGGTATCTCTGGGCCCTCTCGATAATACACATCACATAAGCCTTGCAAGCATTACAACTAATATGCTAGTTGTGAGATGATGTATTACGGAACGAGTAAAGAGACTTGCCAGTAACGAGATTGAACTAGGTATTGGATACCGACGATCGAATCTCGGGCAAGTAACATACCGAAGACAAAGGGAACAACGTATGTTGTTATGCGGTCTGACCGATAAAGATCTTCGTAGAATATGTAGGAGCCAATATGGGCATCCAGGTCCCGCTATTGGTTATTGACCGGAGACGTGTCTCGGTCATGTCTACATTGTTCTCGAACCCGTAGGGTCCGCACGCTTAAGGTTACGATGACAGTTATATTATGAGTTTATGCATTTTGGTGTACCGAAGGTTGTTCGAAGTCCCGGATGTGATCACTGACATGACAAGGAGTCTCGAAATGGTCGAGACGTAAAGATTGATATATTGGAAGCCTATATTTGGATATCGGAAGTGTTCCGGGTGAAATCGGGATTTTACCGGGTTACCGGGAGGTTACCGGAACCCCCCGGGAGCCATATGGGCCTTCATGGGCCTTAGTGGAAATATGAAAGGGCTGCGCGCCTCCCCCCTTCCCCTAGTCCTATTAGGACTAGGAGAGGTGGCCGGCCACCCCTCTCCCTCTTTCCCCCTTGGGAATCCTAGTTGGAATAGGATTGGGGGGGAGTCCTACTCCCGGAAGGAGTAGGACTCCTCCTGCGCCCTCCTCCTTGGCCGGCGCCCCCCTCCCCCTTGGCTCCTTTATATACTGAGGCAGAGGCACCCCAGAAACACACAATTTGATCATTGAGATCTATTCCTTAGCCGTGTGCGGTGCCCCCTGCCACCATATTCCTCGATAATACTGTAGCGGAGTTTAGGCAAAGCCCTGCTGATGTAGTTCATCAAGATCGTCACCACGCCGTCGTGCTGACGGAACTCTTCCCCGACACTTTGCTGGATCGGAGTCCGGGGATCGTCATCGAGCTGAACGTGTGCTCGAACTCGGAGGTGCCGTAGTTTCGGTGCTTGATCGGTTGGATCGTGAAGACGTACGACTACTTCCTCTACGTCGTGTCAACGCTTCCGCAGTCGGTCTGCGTTGGGTACGTAGACAACACTCTCCCCTCTCGTTGCTATGCATCACATGATCTTGCGTGTGCGTAGGAAATTTTTTGAAATTACTACGAAACCCAGCAGTGGTATCAGAGCCTAGGTTATTTATGTTGATGTTATATGCACGAGTAGAACACAAGTGAGTTGTGGACGATACAAGTCATACTGCCTACCAGCATGTCATACTTTGGTTCGGCGGTATTGTTGGACGAGACGACCCGGACCAACCTTACGCGTACGCTTACGCGAGACCGGTTCCCTCGACGTGCTTTGCACATAGATGGCTTGCGGGCGACTATCTCTCCAACTTTAGTTGAACCAAGTATGACTACGCCCGGTCCTTGCGAAGGTTAAAACGGAGTCTATTTGACAAACTATCATTGTGGTTTTGATGCGTAGGTGAGATTGGTTCTTACTTAAGCCCGTAGCAGCCACGTAAAACTTGCAACAACAAAGTAGAGGACGTCTAACTTGTTTTTGCAGGGCATGTTGTGATGTGATATGGTCAAGGCATGATGCTGAATTTTATTGTATGAGATGATCATGTTTTGTAACCGAGTTATCGGCAACTGGCAGGAGCCATATGGTTGTCGCTTTATTGTATGCAATGCAATCGCGATGTAATGCTTTACTTTATTACTAAACAGTAGTGATAGTCGTGGAAGCATAAGATTGGCGAGACGACAACGATGCTACGATGGAGATCAAGGTGTCGCGCCGGTGACGATGGAGATCATGACGGTGCTTCGGAGATGGAGATCACAAGCACAAGATGATGATGGCCATATCATATCACTTAAATTGATTGCATGTGATGTTTATCCTTTTATGCATCTTATCTTGCTTTGATTGACGGTAGCATTATAAGATGATCTCTCACTAAAATTATCAAGAAGTGTTCTCCCTGAGTATGCACCGTTGCCAAAGTTCGTCGTGCCCAGACACCACGTGATGATCGGGTGTGATAAGCTCTACGTCCATCTACAACGGGTGCAAGCCAGTTTTTGCACAAGCAGAATACTCAGGTTAAACTTGACGAGCCTAGCATATGCAGATATGGCCTCGGAACACGGAGACCGAAAGGTCGAGCGTGAATCATACAGTAGATATGATCAACATAAACGATGTTCACCATTGAAAACTACTCCATCTCACGTGATGATCGGTTATGGTTTAGTTGATTTGGATCACGTAATCACTTAGAAGATTAGAGGGATGTCTATCTAAGTGGGAGTTCTTTAGTAATATGATTAATTAAACTTAAATTTATCATGAACTTAGTCCCTGATAGTATCTTGCTTGTTTATGTTGATTGTAGATAGATGGCTCGTGCTGTTGTTCCGTTGAATTTTAATGCGTTCCTTGAGAAAGCAAAGTTGAAAGATGATGGTAGCAATTACACGGACTGGGTCCGTAACTTGAGGATTATCCTCATTGCTGCTCAGAAGAATTACGTCCTGGAAGCACCGCTGGGTGCCAGGCCTGCTGCTGGAGCAACACCAGATGTTATGAACGTCAGGCAGAGCAAAGCTGATGACTACTCGATAGTTCAGTGTGCCATGCTTTACGGCTTAGAATCGGGACTTCAACGACGTTTTGAACGTCATGGAGCATATGAGATGTTCCAGGAGTTGAAGTTAATATTTCAAGCAAATGCCCGGATTGAGAGATATGAAGTCTCCAATAAGTTCTATAGCTGCAAGATGGAGGAGAACAGTTCTGTCAGTGAGCATATACTCAAAATGTCTGGGTATAATAATCACTTGATTCAATTGGGAGTTAATCTTCCAGATGATTGCGTCATTGACAGAATTCTCCAATCACTGCCACCAAGCTACAAGAGCTTCGTGATGAACTATAATATGCAAGGGATGAACAAGACTATTCCCGAGCTCTTTGCAATGCTGAAAGCTGCGGAGGTAGAAATCAAGAAGGAGCATCAAGTGTTGATGGTTAACAAGACCACTAGTTTCAAGAAAAAGGGCAAAGGGAAGAAGAAGGGGAACTTCAAGAAGAACAGCAAACAAGTTGCTGCTCAGGAGAAGAAACCCAAGTCTGGACCTAAGCCTGAAACTGAGTGCTTCTACTGCAAGCAGACTGGTCACTGGAAGCGGAACTGCCCCAAGTATTTGGCGGATAAGAAGGATGGCAAGGTGAACAAAGTTATATGTGATATACATGTTATTGATGTGTACCTTACTAGAGCTCGCAGTAGCACCTGGGTATTTGATACTGGTTCTGTTGCTAATATTTGCAACTCGAAACAGGGACTACGGAATAAGCGGGCACTGGCAAAGGACGAGGTGACGATGCGCGTGGGAAACGGTTCCAAAGTCGATGTGATCGCGGTCGGCACGCTACCTCTACATCTACCTTCGGGATTAATATTAGACCTAAATAATTGTTATTTGGTGCCAGCGTTGAGCATGAACATTATATCTGGATCTTGTTTAATGCGAGACGGTTATTCATTTAAATCAGAGAATAATGGTTGTTCTATTTATATGAGTAATATCTTTTATGGTCATGCACCCTTGAAGAGTGGTCTATTCTTATTGAATCTCGATAGTAGTAATACACATATTCATAATGTTGAAGCCAAAAGATGCAGAGTTGATAATGAAAGTGCAACTTATTTGTGGCACTGTCGTTTAGGTCATATCGGTGTAAAGCGCATGAAGAAACTCCATACTGATGGACTTTTGGAACCACTTGATTATGAATCACTTGGTACTTGCGAACCGTGCCTCATGGGAAAGATGACTAAAACACCGTTCTCCGGTACTATGGAGAGAGCAACAGATTTGTTGGAAATCATACATACCGATGTATGTGGTCCGATGAATATTGAGGCTCGTGGCGGATATCGTTATTTTCTCACCTTCACAGATGATTTAAGCAGATATGGATATATCTACTTAATGAAACATAAGTCTGAAACATTTGAAAAGTTCAAAGAATTTCAGAGTGAAGTTGAAAATCATCGTAACAAGAAAATAAAGTTTCTACGATCTGATCGTGGAGGAGAATATTTGAGTTACGAGTTTGGTGTACATTTGAAAAACTGTGGAATAGTTTCGCAACTCACGCCACCTGGAACACCACAGCGTAATGGTGTGTCCGAACGTCGTAATCGTACTTTACTAGATATGGTGCGATCTATGATGTCTCTTACTGATTTACCGCTATCGTTTTGGGGTTATGCTCTAGAGATGGCTGCATTCACGTTAAATAGGGCACCATCAAAATCCGTTGAGACGACGCCTTATGAACTGTGGTTTGGCAAGAAACCAAATTTGTCGTTTCTTAAAGTTTGGGGCTGCGATGCTTATGTGAAAAAGCTTCAACCTGATAAGCTCGAACCCAAATCGGAGAAATGTGTCTTCATAGGATACCCAAAGGAAACTGTTGGGTACACATTCTATCACAGATCCAAAGGCAAGACATTCGTTGCTAAGAATGGATCCTTTCTAGAGAAGGAGTTTCTCTCGAAAGAAGTGAGTGGGAGGAAAGTAGAACTTGACGAGGTAACTGTACCTGCTCCCTTACTGGAAAGTAGTTCATCACAGAAAACTGTTTCAGTGACACCTACACCAGTTAGTGAGGAAGCCAATGATAATGATCATGAAACTTCAGATCAAGATACTACTGAACCTCGTAGATCAACCAGAGTAAGATCCGCACCAGAGTGGTACGGCAATCCTGTTCTGGAAGTCATGCTACTAGATCATGATGAACCTACGAACTATGAAGAAGCGATGGTGAGCCCAGATTCCGCAAAGTGGCTTGAAGCCATGAAATCTGAGATGGGATCCATGTATGAGAACAAAGTATGGACTTTGGTTGACTTGCCCGATGATCGGCAAGCAATTGAGAATAAATGGATCTTTAAGAAGAAGACTGACGCTGATGGTAATGTTACTGTCTACAAAGCTCGACTTGTCGCAAAAGGTTTTCGGCAAGTTCAAGGGATTGACTACGATGAGACCTTCTCACCCGTAGCGATGCTTAAGTCCGTCCGAATCATGTTAGCGATTGCCGCATTTTATGATTATGAAATTTGGCAGATGGATGTAAAAACTGCATTCCTGAATGGATTTCTGGAAGAAGAGTTGTATATGATGCAACCGGAAGGTTTTTGTCGATCCAAAGGGAGCTAACAAAGTGTGCAAGCTCCAGCAATCCATTTATGGACTGGTGCAAGCCTCTCGGAGTTGGAATAAACGTTTTGATAGTGTGATCAAAGCATTTGGTTTTATACAGACTTTCGGAGAAGCCTGTATTTACAAGAAAGTGAGTGGGAGCTCTGTAGCATTTCTGATATTATATGTGGATGACATATTGCTGATTGGAAATGATATAGAATTTCTGGATAGCATAAAGGGATACTTGAATAAAAGTTTTTCAATGAAGGACCTCGGTGAAGCTGCTTACATATTAGGCATTAAGATCTATAGAGATAGATCAAGACGCTTAATTGGACTTTCACAAAGCACATACCTTGACAAAATTTTGAAGAAGTTCAAAATGGATCAAGCAAAGAAAGGGTTCTTGCCTGTGTTACAAGGTGTGAAGTTGAGTAAGACTCAATGCCCGACCACTGCAGAAGATAGAGAGAATATGAAAGATGTTCCCTATGCATCAGCCATAGGATCTATCATGTATGCAATGCTGTGTACCAGACCTGATGTGTGCCTTGCTATAAGTTTAGCAGGGAGGTACCAAAGTAATCCAGGAGTGGATCACTGGACAGCGGTCAAGAACATCCTGAAATACCTGAAAAGGACTAAGGATATGTTTCTCGTATATAGAGGTGACAAAGAGCTCACCGTAAAAGGTTACGTTGATGCAAGCTTTGACACTGATCCGGACGATTCTAAATCGCAAACCGGATACGTGTTTACATTAAACGGTGGAGCTGTCAGTTGGTGCAGTTCCAAACAAAGCATCGTAGCGGGATCTACATGTGAAGCGGAGTACATAGCTGCTTCGGAAGCAGCAAACGAAGGAGTTTGGATGAAGGAGTTCATATCCGATCTAGGTGTCATACCTAGTGCATCGGGTCCAATGAAAATCTTTTGTGACAATACTGGTGCAATTGCCTTGGCAAAGGAATCTAGATTTCACAAAAGGACCAAGCACATCAAAAGACGCTTCAATTCCATCCGGGATCTAGTCCAGGTGGGAGACATAGAGATTTGCAAGATACATACGGATCTGAATGTTGCAGACCCGTTGACTAAGCCTCTTCCATGAGCAAAACATGATCAGCACCAAAGCTCCATGGGTGTTAGAATCATTACAGTGTAATCTAGATTATTGACTCTAGTGCAAGTGGGAGACTGAAGGAAATATGCCCTAGAGGCAATAATAAAGTTATTATTTATTTCCTTATATCATGATAAATGTTTATTATTCATGCTAGAATTGTATTAACTGGAAACATAATACATGTGTGAATACATAGACAAACAGAGTGTCACTAGTATGCCTCTACTTGACTAGCTCGTTAATCAAAGATGGTTATGTTTCCTAACCATGAACAAAGAGTTGTTATTTGATTAACGAGGTCACATCATTAGTTGAATGATCTGATTGACATGACCCATTCCATTAGCTTAGCACCCGATCGTTTAGTATGTTGCTATTGCTTTCTTCATGACTTATACATGTTCCTATAACTATGAGATTATGCAACTCCCAGGTTCCATGGGTGTTAGAATCATTACAGTGTAATCTAGATTATTGACTCTAGTGCAAGTGGGAGACTGAAGGAAATATGCCCTAGAGGCAATAATGAGACATAGAGATTTGCAAGATACATACGGATCTGAATGTTGCAGACCCGTTGACTAAGCCTCTTCCATGAGCAAAACATGATCAGCACCAAGGTTCCATGGGTGTTAGAATCATTACAGTGTAATCTAGATTATTGACTCTAGTGCAAGTGGGAGACTGAAGGAAATATGCCCTAGAGGCAATAATAAAGTTATTATTTATTTCCTTATAATCATGATAAATGTTTATTATTCATGCTAGAATTGTATTAACCGGAAACATAATACATGTGTGAATACATAGACAAACAGAGTGTCACTAGTATGCCTCTACTTGACTAGCTCGTTAATCAAAGATGGTTATGTTTCCTAACCATGAACAAAGAGTTGTTATTTGATTAACGAGGTCACATCATTAGTTGAATGATCTGATTGACATGACCCATTCCATTAGCTTAGCACCCGATCGTTTAGTATGTTGCTATTGCTTTCTTCATGACTTATACATGTTCCTATAACTATGAGATTATGCAACTCCCGTTTACCGGAGGAACACTTTGGGTGCTACCAAACGTCACAACGTAACTGGGTGATTATAAAGGAGCATTACAGGTGTCTCCAAAGGTAGATGTTGGGTTGGCGTATTTCGAGATTAGGATTTGTCACTCCGATTGTCGGAGAGGTATCTCTGGGCCCTCTCGGTAATACACATCACATAAGCCTTGCAAGCATTACAACTAATATGCTAGTTGTGAGATGATGTATTACGGAACGAGTAAAGAGACTTGCCAGTAACGAGATTGAACTAGGTATTGGATACCGACGATCGAATCTCGGGCAAGTAACATACCGAAGACAAAGGGAACAACGTATGTTGTTATGCGGTCTGACCGATAAAGATCTTCGTAGAATATGTAGGAGCCAATATGGGCATCCAGGTCCCGCTATTGGTTATTGACCGAAGACGTGTCTCGGTCATGTCTACATTGTTCTCGAACCCGTAGGGTCTGCACGCTTAAGGTTACGATGACAGTTATATTATGAGTTTATGCATTTTGATGTACCGAAGGTTGTTCGAAGTCCCGTATGTGATCACGGACATGACGAGGAGTCTCGAAATGGTCGAGACGTAAAGATTGATATATTGGAAGCCTATATTTGGATATTGGAAGTGTTCCGGGTGAAATCGGGATTTTACCGGGTTACCGGGAGGTTACCGGAACCCCCCGGGAGCCATATGGGCCTTCATGGGCCTTAGTGGAAAGATGAAAGGGCTGCGCGCCTCCCCCCTTCCCCTAGTCCTATTAGGACTAGGAGAGGTGGCCGGCCACCCCTCTCCCTCTTTCCCCCTTGGGAATCCTAGTTGGAATAGGATTGGGGGGGGGGAGTCCTACTCCCGGAAGGAGTAGGACTCCTCCTGCGCCCTCCTCCTTGGCCGGCGCCCCCCTCCCCCTTGGCTCCTTTATATACTGAGGCAGAGGCACCCCATAAACACACAAGTTGATCATTGAGATCTATTCCTTAGCCGTGTGCGGTGCCCCCTGCCACCATATTCCTCGATAATACTGTAGCGGAGTTTAGGCGAAGCCCTCCTGCTGTAGTTCATCAAGATCATCACCACACCGTCGTGCTGACGGAACTCTTCCCCGACACTTTGCTGGATCGGAGTCCGGGGATCGTCATCGAGCTGAACGTGTGCTCGAACTCGGAGGTGTCGTAGTTTCGGTGCTTGATCGGTTGGATCGTGAAGACGTACGACTACTTCCTCTACGTCGTGTCAACGCTTCCGCAGTCAGTCTACGTTGGGTACGTAGACAACACTCTCCCCTCTCGTTGCTATGCATCACATGATCTTGCGTGTGCGTAGGAAATTTTTTGAAATTACTACGAAACCCAACAAATCGTACTGTAGGTCAGTATGTGGAGGAGTTAGTAAGTTATCTCGCTATGCCCCAGATGATGTGGCCACAGATTCCGCGAAACAGGAGAAGTTTATGGAAGGGCTGAACGATGAGATGAGCATGCGGTTGATGGTGGCAACATTCAACAACTACCAGGAGTTGGTAGACAAGGCTCTTATGATTGAAGGGAAGCAACGGCAGATTAAGAGCCGCAAGAGGAAGTATGGACAAGGGAAGTACAAATCAGGAGCTCAGCAGAAACCCCGTTTCACCCCGAACCCGGGAGGATTTACCCATAACCATGGAGGCCATAACCATAATGGAGGAATTCCGCATAACCATCATGGCCCTAGGAATGGAAATGGGAATGGAGCAGGCAGCAATCAGAACCGCTCTAATCCAGCAACGCCCGCCAAGAAGGACCTAAGTCACATTACTTGTTTCAAGTGCGGGAAGACTAGACACTACGCCACCGAGTGTTCTGAAGAAAAGAATGGGAATGGTAATGGAAACTCTGGGAAGAAGCCTGATACGTCCATTTTGCATCATGCTTTTATATCGATATTTATTGCATTATGGGCTATTATTACACATTATGTCTCAATACTTATGCCTATTCTCTCTTATTTTACAAGGTTTACATAAAGAGGGAGAATGCCGGCAGCTAGGATTCTGGGCTGGAAAAGGAGCAAATATTAGAGACCTATTCTGCACAGCTCCAAAAGTCCTGAAACTTCACGGAAGACGTTTTAAGAATATATAAAAAAATACTGAGAGCAAGAAGTTCACCAAGGGGCCACACCCTGCCCACATGGGTGGGGGGCGCGCCCTACCCCCTGGGCACGCCCCCTACCTCGTGGGCCCCCTGGTGGCCCTCCGATGGCCATCTTCTGCTATACGGAGTCTTTAGATGAGGAAAAAATCATAAGCCATCTTTTCGGACGAGACTCCGCAGCCACGAGGCGGAACCTTGGCAGAACCAATCTAGGGCTCTAGCGGAGCTGTTATGCCGGGGAAACTTCCCTCCGGGAGGGGGAAATCATCGCCATCATCATCATCAACACTCCTCTCATCGGGAGAGGGCAATCTCCATCAGCATCTTCACCAGCACCATCTCCTCTCAAAACCCTAGTTCATCTCTTGTATCCAATTCTTGTCTCCAAGTCTGGGATTGGTACCTATGGGTTGCTAGTAGTGTTAATTACTCCTTGTAGTTGATGCTAGTTGGTTTATTTGGTGGAAGATCATATGTTCAGATCCTATATGCATATTAATACCCCTCTGATTATGAACATGAATATGCTTTGTGAGTAGTTACGTTTGTTCCTGAGGACATGGGAGAAGTCTTGCTATTAGTAGTCATGTGAATTTGGTATTCGTTCGATATTTTGATGAGATGTATGTTGTCTCTCCTCTAGTGGTGTTATGTGAACGTCGACTACATGATACTTCACCATTATTTGGGCCTAGAGGAAGGCATTGGGAAGTAATACGTAGATGATGGGTTGCTAGAGTGACAGAAGCTTAAACCCTAGTTTATGCATTGCTTCATAAGGGGTTGATTTGGATCCATATGTTTCATGCTATGGTTAGGTTTACCTTAATACTTTTGTTGTAGTTGCGGATGCTTGCAATAGAGGTTAATCATAAGTGGGATGCTTTTGCAAGTAAGGTCAGCACCCAAGCACCGGTCCACCCACATACCAAATTATCAAAGTACCGAACGTGAATCATATGAGCGTGATGAAACCTAGCTTGATGATATTCCCATATGTCCTCGGGAGCGCTTTACATCATATAAGAGTTTGTCCAGGCTTGTCCTTTGCTACAAAAAGGATTGGACCACCTTGCTGCACTTTATTTACTTTTGTTACTTGTTACTCGTTACAAATTATCCTATCACAAAACTGTCTGTTACCTATTATTTCAGTGCTTGCAGAGAATACCTTGCTGAAAACTGCTTATCATTTCCTTCTGCTCCTCGTTGGGTTCGACACTCTTACTTATCGAAAGGACTACGATAGATCCCCTATACTTGTGGGTCATCAAAGCCCAACCCATTCAATAAGGGACAAGTGAACCACGTGAACGTGGAGGAGGTTGAAGAGCAGCCAGATGCATTTATCGGTAAGTTTTTGGTTAAGTCATTTACCACAATAGTTCTTTTTGATACTGGTGCATCGCATTCATACATTTCAAGGGCATTCGTGGATAAATATAAGTTGCCCACCAAGGTACTTAGGACACCCATGTTAGTAAGCTCACCGAGAGCGGAGTATATGGCTAGTCAGGGATGTTTTCAGATGCCATTGACCATAGGTAGGCTTGTTTTCCCCTTAGACTTGATAATTTTGGAATCCCAAGGATTGGATGTGATACTCGGTATGGATTGGCTATTGATGTATGGAGGAAACATCGATTGTGCCAGTAAGTCAATTCTGCTCACCACACCGGAAGGGAAAAGGATCAAGTATGTATCCCGGCATACTCCTAAGAGTACTCATGTAAATTCTCTCACGGGAGTTATTCAGGAAGAAGTGCATGTAGTGAAGGATTACCCGGATGTATTTCCAGAGGAATTACTAGGCATGCCCCCGGATTGAGACATTGAGTTTTTGATAGATTTATTGCCAGGCACCGGACCGATATCGAAGAGACCCTACCGGATGCCCGCAAATGATCTGGAGGAGATTAAGAAGAAGATTAAGGAGTTATTGGAGAAAGGTTACATTCGACGAAGTTCATCACCATGGGGAGCCCCAGTGCTCTTGGTTGAGAAGAAGGATAAGTCTCTGAGGATGGTTGTTGATTATCGGGCATTGAATGAAGTGACGATCAAGAACAAGTACCCACTGCCGATGATCAATGATTTGTTCAACCAGCTGCAAGGAGCAAAGGTGTTTTCGAAGATCGACCTGCGATCGGGATACCACCAGCTGAAGATTCGAGAAAAGGATATACCTAAGATAGCGTTCACCACAAGGTACGGGCTATATGAGTACACGGTTATGTCATTTGGATTGACTAATGCCCCTGCCTATTTCATGAGTATGATGAATAAAGTGTTCATGGAATTCTTGGATAAGTTTGTTGTGGTGTTCATTGATGATATCTTGGTATACTCAAAGGATGAAGAGGAACACAAGGAGCATTTGCGTCTAGTTCTCGAGAAGCTCAGGGAACATCAGTTGTATGCCGTTTAGCAAATGTGAGTGTTGGTTGAAATAATTTGGATTTCTTGGACATGTTATATCTGGAGAAGGTATAGCAATGGATCCTGTTGGAAATATGCCCTAGAGGCAATAATAAAATGGTTATTATTATATTTCCTTGTTCATGATAATTGTCTATTGTTCATGCTATAACTGTGTTATCCGGAAATCGTAATACATGTGTGAATACATAGACCACAACATGTCCCTAGTGAGCCTCTAGTTGACTAGCTCATTGATCAATAGATGGTTACAGTTTCCTGACCATGGACATTGGATGTCGTTGATAACGGGATCACATCATTAGGAGAATGATGTGATGGACAAGACCCAATCCTAAGCATAGCACAAGATCGTGTAGTTCGTCTGCTAAAGCTTTTCTAATGTCAAGTATCATTTCCTTAGACCATGATATTGTGCAACTCCCGGACGCCGTAGGAATACTTTGGGTGTGCCAAACGTCACAACGTAACTGGGTGGCTTGGGGGGCAAGCCCCCTCCCCTTGGCCGCCGCCCCCCTCTAGATCCCATCTAGTGGGGCCGGCCCCCTTTCCCCTTCACCCTATAAATAGAGGAGTGGATGGAGGGCAGCAGTACCACATCCAAGGCGCAGCCCTCCCCCTCTCCAACACCCCTCCTCCTCCGTTGAGCTTGGCGAAGCCTTGCCGGAGAACTGTAAGCTCCACCACCACGCCGTCATGCTGCCGGAGCTCTTCCCCAACTTCTCCTCCCCCCTTGCTGGATCAAGAAGGAGGAGACGTCCCCGGGCTGTACGTGTGTTGAATGCGGAGGCGCCGTTGTTCGGTGCTTAGATCAGAATCAACCGCGATCTGAATCGCTGCGAGTATGACTCCTTCATCCACATTCTTGTAACACTTCTGCATCGCGATCTTCAAGGGTATGAAGATGCACTCCCCTCTCTCTCATTGCTAGTGTCTCCATAGATTGATCTTGGTGATGCGTAGAAAATTTTAATTTCTGCAACGATCCCCAACAGTGGCATCATGAGCTAGGGCTATGCGTAGTTTCTATGCACGAGTAGAACACAAGTTGTTGTGGGCGTCGATTTTGTCAATTTACTTGACGTTACTAGTCTTATATTGATTCGGTGGCATCATGGGATGAAGCGGCCCGGACCGACCTTACACGTACGCTTACGTGAGACTGGTTCCACCGACTGACATGCACTAGTTGCATAAGGTGGCTAGCGGGTGTCTGTCTCTCCCACTTTAGTCGGATCGGATTCGATGAAAAGGGTCCTTATGAAGGGTAAATAGAAATCGGCATATCATGTTGTGGTTTTGGCATAGGTAAGAAATGTTCTTGCTAGAAACCTATAGCAGCCACGTAAAAACTTTCAACAACAATTAGAGGACGTCTAACTTGTTCTTGCAGCATATGCCGTGTGATGTGATATGGCCAAAAGGATGTGATGAATGATATATGTGATGTATGAGATTGATCATGTTCTTGTAATAGGAATCACGACTTGCATGTTGATGAGTATGACAACCGGCAGGAGCCACATGAGTTGTCTTAATTTATTGTATGACCTGCGTGTCAATGATAATACCATGTAATTACTTTACTTTATTGCTAACCGTTAGCCATAGTAGTAGAAGTAACAGTTGGCAAGACAACTTCATGAAGACACGATGATGGAGATGATCATGGTGTCATGCCGGTGATGATGATGATCATGGCGCCCCAAAGATGGAGATCAAAAGGAGCAAAATGATATTGGCCATATCATGTCACTATTTGATTGCATGTGATGTTTACCATGTTTATACATCTTATTTGCTTAGAATGACGACAGCTTAAATAAGATGATCCCTCGCTAATAATTTCAAGAAAGTGTTCCCCCTAATTATGCACCGTTGCTAAGGTTCGTTGTTCCGAAGCACCACGTGATGATCGGGTGCCATAGGTTCTAACGTTCGCATACAACGGGTGTAAGATAGATTTACACACGCAATACACTTAGGTTGACTTGACGAGCCTAGCATGTACAGACATGGCCTCGGAACACGGAAGACCGAAAGGTCAAACATGAGTCGTATACAAGATACGATCAACATGAAGATGTTCACCGATGATGACTAGTCCGTCTCACGTGATGATCGGACACAGCCTAGTTGACTCGGATCATGTATCACTTAGATGACTAGAGGGATGTCTATCTGAGTGGGAGTTCATTAAATAATTTGATTAGATGAACTTAATTATCACGAACATAGTCTAAAAATCTTTGCAATATGTCTTGTAGATCAAATGGCCCACGCTAATGTTGCCCTCAACTTCAACGCCTTCCTAGAGAAAACCAAGCTGAAAGACGATGGTAGAAACTACACGAACTAGGTCCGTAACCTGAGGATTATCCTCATAGCTGCCAAGAAAGCATATGTCCCTGAAGCACCGCTAGGTGAAGCACCTGTTTTCCCAGCAACTCAAGACATTATGAACGCCTGGCAGTCGCGTAGTGATGATTACTCCCTGGTTCAGTGCGGCATGCTTTACAGCTTAGAACCGGGGCTCCAAAAGTGTTTTGAGCAGCACAGAGCATATGCGATGTTCCAAGAGCTGAAAATGGTTTTCCAAGCTCATGCCCGGGTCGAGAGATATGAAGTCTCTGACAAGTTCTATAGTTGTAAGATGGAGGAGAATAGTTCTGTCAGCGAGCACATACTCAAAATGTCTAGGTTGCACAACTGCTTGTCTCAGCTGGGAGTTAATCTCCCGGATGATGCGGTCGTTGACAGAATCGTTCAGTCGCTCCCACCTAGCTACAAGAGCTTTGTGATGAATTTCAATATGCAGGGGATGGAGAAAACCATTCCTGAGGTATATTCAATGCTGAAATCAGCGGAGGTGGAGATCAAAAAGGAACATCAAGTGTTGATGGTCAATAAAACCACTAGTTTCAAGAAAGGCAAGGGTAAGAAGAACTTCAAGAAAGACGGCAAGGGAGTTGCCGCGCTCGGTAAGCCAGTTGCCGGGAATAAGACAAAGCATGGAACCAAGCCTGAGACTGAGTGCTTTTATTGCAAGGGAAACGGTCACTCGAAGCAGAACTGCCCCAAGTACTTAGCGGATAAGAAGGCTGGCAATACCAAAGGTATATATGATATACATGTTATTGATGTATACCTTACCAGCACTAGTAGTAGCTCCTGGGTATTTGATACCGGTGCCGTTGCTCATATTTGTAACTCAAAACAGGAGCTGCGGAATAAGCGGAGACTGGCGAAGGACGATGTGACGATGCGCGTCGGGAATGGTTCCAAGGTCGATGTGATCGCCGTCGGCACGCTACCTCTACATTTACCTACGGGATTAGTTTTAAACCTCAATAATTGTTATTTAGTGCCAGCTTTGAGCATGAACATTGTATCTGGATCTCGCTTAATGCGAGATGGCTACTCATTTAAATCTGAGAATAATGGTTATTCTATTTATATGAGAGACATGTTTTATGGTCATGCCCCGCTGGTCAATGGTTTATTCTTGTTTAATCTCGAACGTGATGTTACACATATTCACAGTGCGAATGCCAAAAGATGTAAGGCTGATAATGATAGTCCCACATACTTGTGGCACTGCTGCCTTAGTCACATTGGTGTCAAACGCATGAAGAAACTCCATGCAGATGGACTTTTGGAGTCTCTTGATTATGAATCATTTGACACATGCGAACCGTGCCTCATGGGCAAAATGACCAAGACTCCATTCTCTGGAACAATGGAGCGAGCAACCAACTTATTGGAAATCATACATACTGATGTGTGCGGTCCAATGAGCATTGAGGCTCGCGGTGGTTATCATTATGTTCTCACCCTCACTGATGACTTAAGTAGATATGGGTATGTATACTTAATGAAACACAAGTTTGAGACCTTTGAAAAGTTCAAGGAATTCCAGAATGAGGTTGAGAATCAACGTGACAGGAAAATAAAGTTCTTACGATCAGATCGTGGAGGGGAATATTTGAGTCACGAATTTGGCACGCACTTAAGGAAATGTGGAATTGTTTCACAACTCACGCCGTCTAGAACACCTCAGCGTAATGGTGTGTCCAAACGTCGTAATCGCACTCTATTGGATATGGTGCGATCTATGATGTCTCTTGCCGATCTACCGCTATCATTTTGGGGTTGTGCTTTAGAGACTGCTGCATTCACTTTAAATAGGGCTCCATCGAAATCCATTGAGACGACACCGTATGAATTATGGTTTGGGAAGAAACCTAAGCTGTCGTTTCTGATAGTTTGGGCATGTGATGCTTATGTCAAGAAACTTCAACCTGAAAAGCTCGAACCCAAGTCGGAAAAAGATGCGTCTTCATAGGATACCCTAAGGAAACTATTGGGTATACCTTCTACCTCCGATTCGAAGGCAAGATCTTTGTTGCCAAGAATGGATCCTTTCTAGAGAAAGAGTTTCTCTCGAAAGAAGTAAGTGGGAGGAAAGTAGAACATGATGAAGTACTGCCTCTTGAACCAGGAAGTGGCGCAGCTCAAGAAAATGTTTCTGTGGTTCCTGCACCGACTAGAGAGGAAGTTAATGATGATGATCAAGGAACTTCAGATCAAGTTACTACTGAACTTCATAGGTCCACAAGGACACGTTCCACACCAGAATGGTATGGCAACCCTGTCCTAGAAATAATGTTGTTAGACAACGGTGAACCTTTGAACTATGAAGAAGCGATGGCGGGCCCAGATTCCAACAAATGGCTTGAAGCCATGAAATCCGAGATAGGATCCATGTATGAAAACAAAGTATGGACTTTGACAGACTTGCCCGATGATCGGCGAGCCATAGAAAACAAATGAATCTTTAAGAAGAAGACGGACGCGGATGGCAATGTGACCATCTATAAAGCTCGACTTGTCGCTAAGGGTTATCAACAAGTTCAAGGGGTTGACTACGATGAGACCTTCCCACCCGTAGCGAAGCTGAAGTCCGTCCGAATCATGTTAGCAATTGCCGCATTCTATGATTATGAGATATGGCAAATGGCATCCCTTAATAGTATGTCAAAACGGCATTCCTTAATGGTTTCCTTAAGGAAGAATTGTATATGATACAGCCGGAAGGTTTTGTCGATCCTAAGAATGCTGACAAGGTATGCAAGCTCCAATGCTCAATCTATGGGCTGGTGCAAGCATCTCGGAGTAGGAACATTCGCTTTGATGAGATGATCAAAGCGTTTGGGTTTATGCAGATTTATGGAGAAGCATGTGTTTACAAGAAAGTGAGTGGGAGCTCTGTAGCATTTCTCATATTGTATGTGGATGGCATACTATTGATGGGAAATGATATAGAACTCTTAGAAAGCATAAAGGCATACTTGAATAAGTGTTTTTCAATGAAGGACCTTGGAGAAGCTGCTTATATATTAGGCATCAAGATCTATAGAGATAGATCGAGACGCCTCATTGGTCTTTCACAAAGCACGTACCTTGACAAGATATTGAAGAAGTTCAATATGGATCAGTCCAAGAAGGGGTTCTTGCCTGTATTGCAAGGTGTGAGATTGAGCATGACTCAATGCCCGATCACGGTAGAAGATACAGAAAATATGAGTGTCATCCCCTATGCCTCGGCCATAGGGTCTATTATGTATGCCATGTTGTGTACCAGACCTGATGTAAACCTTGCCGTAAGTTTGGTAGGAAGGTACCAAAGTAATCCCGGCATGGAACACTGGACAACGGTCAAGAATATCCTGAAGTACCTAAAAAGGACTAAGGATATGTTTCTCGTTTATGGAGGTGACGAAGAGCTCGTCGTAAAGGGTTACGTCGATGCTAGCTTCGACACAGATCTAGATGACTCCAAGTCACAAACCGGATACGTGTATATTTTGAATGGTGGGGCAGTCAGCTGGTGCAGTTGCAAGCAAAGCATCGTGGTAGGATCTACATGTGAAGCGGAGTACATGGCAGCCTCGGAGGCAGCACATGAAGCAATCTGGATGAAGGAGTTCATTACCGACCTAGGAGTTATTCCCAATGCGTCGGGCCCGATGGCTCTCTTCTGTGACAACACTGGAGCTATTGTCCTGGCCAAGGAGCCCAGGTTTCACAAAAGACCGGGCATATCAAGTGTCGCTTCAACTCCATTTGTGAAAATGTTCAAAATGGAGACATAGATATTTGTAAAGTGCATACGGACCTGAATGTCGCAGATCCGTTGACTAAACCTCTTCCACGAGCAAAACATGATCAACACCAGAACTCTATGGGTGTTCGATTCATCACAATGTAACTAGATTATTGACTCTAGTGCAAGTGGGAGACTGTTGGAAATATGCCCTAGAGGAAATAATAAAATAGTTATTATTATATTTCCTTATTCATGATAATTGTCTATTGTTCATGCTATAATTGTGTTATCCGGAAATCGTAATGCATGTGTGAATACATAGACCACAACATGTCCCTAGTGAGCCTCTAGTTGACTAGCTCGTTGATCAATAGATGATTACGGTTTCCTGACCATGGACATTGGATGTCGTTGATAACGGGATCACATCATTAGGAGAATGATGTGATGGACAAGACCCAATCCTAAGCATAGCACAAGATCGTGTAGTTCGTATGCTAAAGCTTTTCTAATGTCAAGTATCATTTCCTTAGACCATGATATTGTGCAACTCCCGGACACCGTAGGAATACTTTGGGTGTGCCAAACGTCACAACGTAACTGGGTGGCTATAAAGGCACACTATGGGTATCTCCGAAAGTGTTTGTTGAGTTGGCACGAATCGAGACTGGGATTTGTCACTCCGTGTGACGGAGAGGCATCTTTGGGCCCACTCGGTAAGACATCATCATAATGAGCTCAATGTGATCAAGGAGTTGATCACGGGATGATGTGTTACGGAATGAGTAAAGAGACTTGCCGATAATGAGATTGAACAAGGTATAGGGATACCGACGATCGAATCTCAGGCAAGAATCATACCGGTAGACAAAGGGAATTGTATACGGGATTGATTGAATCCCCGACATCATGGTTCATCCGATGAGATCATCGTGGAACATGTGGGAACCAACATGGGTATCCAGATCCTGCTATTGGTTATTGGCCGGAGAGATGTCTCGGTCATGTCTGCGTGATTCCCGAACCCGTACGGTCTACACACTTAAGGTTTGGTGACGCTAGAGTTGTTATGGGAAATAGTATGCAGTTACCGAATGTTGTTCGGAGTCCCGGATGAGATCTCGGATGTCACGAGGAGTTCTGGAATGGTCTGGAGGTCAAGATTTATATATGGGAAGTCATCATACGGTCACGGGAAGTGTTCGGGGGTTTATCGGTATTGTACCGGGACCACCGAAGGGGTTCCGGGGGTCCACCAGGAGGGTCCACCTGCCCCGGAGGGCCCTATGGGCGGTATGTGGAAGGGAACCAGCCCCTAAGTGGGCTGGGCGCCATCCCCCCCAGGGCCCATGCGCCTAGGGTTGGGGGGAACCCTAAAGGGGGGGGCCCTCCCCTTGGCCACCGCCCCCTCTAGATCTCATCTAGAGGGGCTGAACCCCTTTCCCCTTTGCCCTATAAATAGAGGGGTGGAGGGAGGGAAGCAGTACCACATCCAAGGCGCAGCCCTCCCCCTCTCCAACACCCCCCTCCTCCGTTGAGCTTGGCAAGCCTTGCCGGAGAATTGCAAGCTCCACGACCACGCCATCGTGCTGTCGGAGCTCTTCCCCAACTTCTCCTTCCCCCTTGCTGGATCAAGAAGGAGGAGACATCCCCGGGCTGTACATGTGTTGAACGCGGAGGTGCCGTTGTTCGGTGCTTAGATCAAAATCAACCGCGATCTGAATCGCTGCGAGTACGATTCCTTCATCCGCGTTCTTGTAACGCTTCTGCATCGCGATCTTCAAGGGTTTGAAGATGCACTCCCCTCTCTCTCTCGTTGCTAGTCTCTCCATAGATTGATCTTGGTGATGCGTAGAAAATTTTAATTTTTGCAACGATCCCCAACAGATCCTACCAAGGTTCAGTCAGTCACTGAGTGGTGGGCACCCACCTCAGTTGGAGAGATCCGCAGTTTTCTTGGACTTGCAGGATACTATCGGAGATTCATTGAGATTTTTTCCAAGATCGCTAAGCCTATGACGACATTGTTGAAGAAGGACACCAAGCTCCATTGGACTGAAGAATGTGAAGCAAGTTTCCAGGAGTTGAAGAAATGTTTGACTATGGCCCCAGTGCTAATTCTGCCAGATATACGTAAGGATTTCCATGTGTATTGCGACACATCCCGTTTAAGACTTGGAGGAGATGCAAGACGGAAGAGTTGTTTCATATGCCTCACGACAACTTCGACCGCATGAGTTGAATTATGCCACACATGATTTGGAGTTAGCAGTTGTCGTGCATGCACTCAAAACCTGGAGACATTTTCTTATTGGGAACCATTATGATGTGTACACGGATCATAAGAGTTTGAAGTACATTTTCACACAGAAGGAGTTGAACCTCAGGAAAAGGAGATGGTTGGCGCTTATCAACGATTATGATATGAAGTTACACTATCATCCAGGGAAAGGCCAATGTCGTAGCAGACGCTTTGAGCCGGAAGAGTTGTGCCAATACCTTCTTAAGTAAAGGATTGCCAAAGGAGTTAGCAGAAGATCTCAGGGAACTTCGTTTGGAGATTGTTCCTAGAGGTTTTTTTACAACCATGGAAGTTCAGTCGACATTGTTGGGAAAGATTCGAGAAGCTCAGAAGGAGGACAAAGAAATTGCCGAGATAAAGGAGAAGATGGCTGAAGGCAAAGCCAAAGGTTTTCGTGAGGATGAGCACGACACCCTGTGGTTTGAGGACCGTATATTTGTGCCCAATAATACAGAGATCAGGAAGTTGATATTACAGGAAGCTCATGACTTGCCATACTCGATACACCCCGGAAACACCAAGATGTATTTGGATTTGAAGGAGCGTTTCTGGTGGACTGGAATGAAGAAGGATATTGCCGAGTATGTACCCGTATGTGATGTATGTCAGAGAGTGAAGGCAGAACATCAGAAGTTGGGAGGGTTACTGCAGCCTATGCCGATACCCGAATGGAAGTGGGATAAACTTGGCATGGATTTCATCACCGGATTACCCAGGACCCGATTGGGATATGATTCTATCTGGGTAGTAGTGGACCACTTGACCAAAGTAGCTCACTTTATCCTCGTGAAGACCACCTATACAAGCGCGAAGTATGCCAAGATATATATGACCAGGATCGTATGTCTGCATGGAGTTCGGAGGACCATCGTATCAGATAGAGGAACGTAGTTTACCTCAAAGTTTTGGCACCAGCTGCACCAGACTTTGGGAATCAGGCTAGAGTTCAGTACCGCATTTCACCCGCAGACAGATGGACAGACCGAGAGAGTAAATCAGATCCTAGAGGACATGTTGAGAGCTTGAGCACTAGATTATGGATCTAGTTGGGACGACAACTTGCCCTACGCGGAGTTCTCATACAATAATAGTTACCAGGCTAGTTTGAAGATGGCACCGTTCAAAGCCCTGTATGGAAGGAGGTGCCGAACACCGTTGATGTGGGATGAAGTTGGAGACCGTCAGTTGTTTGGACCAGATTTGATTAAGGAGTCTGAAGAGAAGGTTAAGCTGATATGAGACAGACTGAAGGTAGCTCAGTCTAGACAGAAGAGTTATGCAGACTCAAAACGCAAGGAGATAGTCTATGAAATCGGAGACATGGCATATCTGCAAGTGTCACCCCTGCGAGGAGTAAAACGTTTTGGAGTTAAGGGAAAGTTAGACCCGAGATTTGTAGGGCCGTACCGTGTTTTGGAACGCATGGGAGAGGTTGCCTACAAGTTGGAATTACCTGAAGGACAGTCAACAGTATATGATGTGTTTCACGTTTCCTAGTTGAAGAATTGCCATGCAGAGATGGCCGATATCCCTCTGAGAGATACGGTGCCCCTGGAAGCAATTCAGTTGGATAGCGATTTGACATATGAGGAGAAACCTGTAAAGATTCTCGAGTTTGCCAGCCGAGTTACCCGCAGCAAGGTTATGAAGTTTTGCAAAGTCCAGTGGAGCCACCATACCGAGGATGAAGCCACCTGGGAACGAGAGGATGATCTACGGAAAGACTACCCACACCTATTTTCTAGCCAACCCGAATCTCGAGGACGAGATTCATCTTAAGGGGGGTAGGTTTGTAACATCCCAAATTTTCAATTTGGAATGTTATACATAGGTCGTTCATGCATATCATATTTTATTGCATTTTTGCCTCGCGATCCTCGACGTTCTAAGCAACTCAAGGACCCACGGAGAGAGTTGGGAATTTCGATATTTTCATATTTGAGTTTTCTCAAATTTTGAAAATAGGATCATTTGGTTTTAATTGTTTTTCTCTTCAAAAATATTTCATAATAGAAATATATGAGAGGAGATAAAATGACTTCTCCAAAATAAATGAAATATTGGAGGAAAAATATTAAAATCAAATAAATATTTTATTTTGGCTTTTATCGTTAATTTATTTGAATTAGAAAAATATGCAATTTTTTCAAAATTGCATTTTAGGGCCAAGAAAATGTTCATCATGTTCTAATATTATATTTAGACAGTGAAAATTTGTTTTGTTTTTTAGTTTTTTATTCTATTTATTAGGATTTTTCCGGTGAAATCTTAAAAAAAAACTTCTTCGGACCGTGCCGGGCTGCAGCCCAACCGGCCCATCCCGCTCGCGCCGCCTCGCCCTCCCGTGCGGATGTCGGACTCCAGTGAGGAGGAGTCCGGGTCGGCCTCGCCGCCCCCTCGCGCAAGCCGAGGTCCCCTTTTTAAGCCACGCCCCCCTCGGCTCCTCACCCCGCGCCGCCAGCCCCGCCCGGCCAACCCCGCGCCGCCGCCCGCTGCTCCCGCCGCTCGCCGCTGCCCGCGCCGCCGCCTGCCGCGTCGTGTTCCGCCGCCCCGCGCTGCACCCTGTCTCGCCGCGCCGCCGCGTAAGCCCGCCGAAGCCGTCGCCGATGGATCTCGTCGTTTCGGTTTTTTCGGTTTTAGGTAAAAACCTCGGTTTTTTAGAAACCCTAGATGCGTTTTTTATTTTTATTCGGTTCAGTTTTCTCGGTTTAGTTAGTCAACGAACGTTTGTTCGTACTTTCGACTTAACGAACGCCGTTCATCTGTTAGCCGTAGACAGCGAACGTTCGTTCGTTAGCCTGTTCGTCTCATTTCTTTTTCCAGGTATTTTCCGCGATTATTTTCGATCGTGATTTCTGCCCTAATCTTCGTTCTAGTTTATCTTTTCACTCGTTTATCCGAATCAGGTGAAACAAGCGCCTAGATCTTCGTCTCGAAGCCCTCTTTCTGTTTGACCAACTTGAACAAGATTTTGGTACTATAAAATTTGACTTTAGTCCAGATTAGTAAACGGATCTTGTTTCTTTCATAGTTTGAGTTTCGCTGCTTCGTTTGATTTGATTCTTTTTGCAAACCGGAGTTCTACAATTGAACTTTCTGGTTAGATCTTCTTATTTGAGTTTTCTTCGTGCATATTTGCTTGATTGCTTATGTATGCTATTGTTTGTTTGTGATAGAACTCCCGGAGTGCGAAGCGTGCTACTACGAGTCTCTAGGATTTGCAGATCATCAGCAAGGCAAGTAACACTTTGATCATACCCCTTTATCACCCAGTTTTTATGCATTAGTTTCAACCCTCACACATTGCACGAGTAGGATCTCTTAACATGTGGGTCTGGGAAGTAGATGATGAGTTAGAACCTATTACCTGTTTTATTATCAAGCCCTTGGGAGTTACTTCTACGTTATGCTTATATTGCTATGCTATGCTCATAGACGTGGATTGGGTTTGAGAGTAACCATGACATATGTGATTTGTTAATTAGTGGTTCAACTTAAGGTGGCAACTTTAATACACATCTGGGTGGATTGCATGTCGGCACCTGGAGAATCCAGTGTTGTCCTAGGATATCCTCGAGTACCCGTGTGATCATCCTACGGTCCGCCACCCAGGCTCAAAGGGATCATGAGATTATTCATGCTAGAAACTTCCATGTGCAGCCACAAGCCATTATGGGCTCTGGCATAGTTGAGTAGGTTGTGTGACCTCTTTTAGTGGTGGGCTAGCAGATGAAGGGGAAAGTAGGTGTAACGGTCCACCCATAGTAAAGAGTTAATGCTTCTGAAAGACTGTGTCTCGGTCATCCGTTTCTCAGACACCCTGTAGTGCGAGAAATCCAACAGAGGAGATCGAGTCTTGTGGCGAAAAGTGCGCAAACCTCTGCAGAGTGTATAAACTAATCATGGTTAGCCGTATCCCCGGTTATGGACATCTTGAGTATCTGGTACTTGAATTATTGATTTGATCTCATCACCCTAAAGTTAATTTGTTGGGATGTTAATGACTACTTTAATTGGGATTGAGTTGTAGGAACCTTCTCAATGATGTTTCAACTACCATGATAGTTAAATAAATTATAATTCTTTGTTGTAGGTAAAAATTGGCTTTTTGCAAAACAATATAACCATAGAGCCTCCACCAGCCATATATGCATGTAGTGATAGCATTTATCTGTTCATTGCTCTCTTGTGTTACTTTGCCAGCATATTCCCTGTGCTGACCCGTTTCAGGCCGCAACATATCATGTTGCAGACTTTTCAGACAACGAATAAGATGTCATAGGTCGTTTGTCATGCACTCAGCTATGCCGTTGGAGTTGATGGACTCGCTTTATCTTCCAAGTCTTCCGCAGTTATCTTAATTAGATGGCCTTAAGCCATATTTATTGTAATAAGTTCTCTTTTGAGACATTCGATGTAATAAGTGTGTGATTGCTACTCTGTTATAAATCCTTCGAGTACTGTGTGTGTCAGCATTACCGATCCAGGGATGACACTGAAGCACAGAGACTTGACTGTGTGAGCTCAGGTTGCTACAGACACTCTGTTTGTCTATGTATTCACACATGTACTAAGTTTCCGGTTAATACAATTCTAGCATGAATAATAAACATTTTTCATGATATAAGGAAATATAAATAATAACTTTATTATTGCCTCTAGGGCATATTTCCTTCAGTCTCCCACTTGCACTAGAGTCAATAATCTAGATTACATTGTAATGATTCTAACACTCATGGAGTCTTGGTGCTGATAATGTTTTGTTCGTGAGAGAGGCTTAGTCAATGAGTCTGCAACATTCAGATCTGTATGTATCTTGCAAATTTCGGTGTCTCCCTCCTTGACTTGATCGCGGATGGAATTGAAGCGTCTCTTGATGTGCTTGGTTCTCTTGTGAAATCTGGATTCCTTTGCCAAGGCAATTGCTCCTGTATTGTCACAAAATATTTTCATTGGACCCGATGCACTAGGTATGACACCTAGATCGGATATGAACTCCTTCATCCAGACTCCTTCATTTGCTGCTTCCGAATCAGCTATGTATTCCGCTTCACACGTAGATCCCGCCACGATGCTCTGCTTGGAACTGCACCAACTGACAGCTCCACCATTTAATAAAAACACGTACCTGGTTTGTGACTTAGAGTCATCCGGATCAGTGTTAAAGCTTGCATCGACGTAACCGTTTACGACGAGCTCTTTGTCACCTCCATATACGAGAAACATATCCTTAGTCCTTTTCAGGTATTTCAGGATGTTCTTGACCATTGTCCAGTGATCCACTCCTGGATTACTTTGGTACCTCCCTGCTAAACTTATAGTAAGGCACACATCAGGTCTGGTACACAACATTGTATACATGATAGAGCCTATGGCTGAAGCATAGGGAACACCTTTAATTTTCTCTCTATCTTCTGCGGTGGTCGGGCATTGAGTCTGACTCAACTTCACACCTTGTAATACAGGCAAGAACCCTTTCTTTGCCGGATCCATTTTGAACTTCTTCAAAACTTTATCAAGGCATGTGCTTTGTGAAACTCCAATTAAGCGTCTTGATCTATCTCTATAGATCTTGATGCCTAATATATAAGCAGCTTTACCGAGGTCTTTCATTGAAAAATTCTTATTCAAGTATCCTTTTATGCTATTCAGAAATTCAGTATCATTTTCGATCAACAATATGTCATCTACACATAATATCAGAAATGCTACAGAGCTCCCACTCACTTTCTTGTAAATACAGGCTTCTCTAAAAGTCTGTATAAAACCATATGCTTTGATCACACTATCAAAGCGTATATTCCAACTCCGAGAGGCTTGCACCAGTCCATAAATGAACCACTGGAGCTTTCACACTTTGTTAGCACCTTTTGGATCGACAAAACCTTCTGGTTGCATCATATACAACTCTTCTTTAAGATATTCATTAAGGAATGCAGTTTTGACATCCATTTGCCAAATTTCATAATCATAAAATGCGGCAATTGCTAACATGATTCGGACGGACTTAAGCATCGCTACGGGTGAGAAGGTCTCATCGTAGTCAACTCCTTGAACTTGTCGAAAACCTTTTGCAACAAGTCGACCTTTGTAGACAGTAACATTACTGCCAGCATCAGTCTTTTTCTTGAAGATCCATTTATTTTCTATGGCCTGCCGATCATCGGGCAAGTCAACCAAAGTCCACACTTTGTTCTCATACATGGATCCCATCTAAGATTTCATGGCTTCAAGCCATTTGGCGGAATCTGGGCTCATCGTCGCTTCCTCATAGTTCATAGGTTCGTCATGGTCAAGTAACATGACTTCCAGAACAGGATTACTGTACAACTCTGGTACAAATCTTACTCTGGTTGACCTACGAGGTTCGGTAGTAACTTGATCAGAAGTTTCATGATCATCATCATTAGTTTCCTCACTTACTGGTGTAGGAATCACTGGAACTAATTTTAATGATGAACTACTTTCCAATAGGGGAGAAGGTACAATTACCTCATCAAGTTCTACTTTCCTTCCACTCACTTCTTTCGAGAGAAACTCCTTATCTAGAAAGGATCCATTCTTAGCAACGAATATCTTGCCTTCGGATTTGTGATAGAAGGTGTACCCAACAGTCTCCTTTGGGTATCCTATGAAGACACATTTCTCCGATTTGGGTTCGAGCTTATCAGGTTGAAGCTTTTTCACATAAGCATCGCAGCCCCAAACTTTAAGAAACGACAACTTGGGTTTCTTGCCAAACCACAGTTCATAAGGTGTCGTTTCGACGGATCTAGATGGTGCCCTATTTAACGTGAATGCAGCTGTCTCTAAAGCGTAACCCCAAAACGATAGCGGTAAATCAGTGAAAGACATCATAGATCGCACCATATCTAGTAAAGTACGATTACGACGTTCGGACACACCATTACGCTATGGTGTTCCAGGTGGCGTGAGTTGTGAAACTATTCCACATTGTTTCAAATGAAGTCCAAACTCATAACTCAAATATTCACTTCCACGATCAGATCGTAGAAACTTGATTTTCTTGTTATGATGATTTTCCACTTCACTCTGAAATTCTTTGAACTTTTCAAATGTTTCAGACTTATGTTTCATCAAGTAGATATACCCATATCTACTCAAATCATCTATGAAGGTGAGAAAATAACGATATCCACCGCGAGCTTCATTGTTCATTGGACCACATACATCAGTATGTATGATTTCCAATAACTCTGCTGCTCGCTCCATTGTTCCAGAGAACGGAGTTTTAGTCATCTTGCCCATGAGGCATGGTTCGCATGTACCAAGTGATTCATAATCAAGTGATTCCAGAAGGCCATCAGAATGGAGTTTCTTCATGCGCTTTACACCAATATGACCTAAACGGCAGTGCCACAAGTAAGTTGCACTATCATTATCAACTCTTCATATTTTGGCCTCAATACTATGAGCATGTGTATCACTACTATCAAGATTTAGTAAAAATAGACCACTCATCAAGGGTGCATGACCATAAAAGATATTACTCATATAAATAGAAAAACCATTATTCTCTGATTTAAATGAATAACCGTCTCGCATCAAACAAGATCCAGATATAATGTTCATGCTCAACGCTGGCACCAAATAACAATTATTTAGGTCTAAAACTAATCCCCGAAGGTAGATATAGAGGTAGCGTGCCGACGGCGATCACATCGACTTTGGAACCATTTCCCACGCGCATCGTCACCTCGTCCTTAGCCAATCATCGCTTAATCCGTAGCCCCTGCTTCGAGTTGCAAATGTTAGCAATGGAACCAGTATCAAATACCCAGGCACTACTGCGAGCATTAGTAAGGTACACATCAATAACATGTATATCAAATATACCTTTCACTTTGCCATCCTTCTTCTCCGCCAAATACTTGGGGCAGTTCCGCTTCCAGTGACTAGTTCCTTTGCAGTAGAAGCACCCAGTCTCAGGCTTAGGTCCAGACTTGGGTTTCTTCACTTGGGCAGCAACTGGCTTGTTGTTCTTCTTGAAGCTCCCCTTGTTCCCTTTACCCTTTTTCTTGAAACTAGTGGTCTTGTTGACCATCAACACTTGATGCTCCTTCTTGATTTCTACCTCCGCAACCTTTAGCATTGCGAAGAGCTCATGAATCGTCTTATCCATCCCTTGCATATTATAGTTCATCACGAAGCTCTTGTAGCTTGGTGGCAGTGATTGAAGAACTCTGTCAATGACACTATCATCAGGAAGATTAACACCCACTTGAGTCAAGTGGTTGTGGTACCCATACATTCTGAGTGTATCTTCATTGAGAGAACTATTCTCCTCCATCTTGCAGTTGTAGAACTTATTGGAGACTTCATATCTCTCAATCCGGGCATTTGCTTGAAATATTAACTTCAACTCCTGGAACATCTCATATGCTCCATGACGTTCAAAACGTCGTTGAAGTCCCAGTTCTAAGCCGTAAAGCATGGCACATTGAACTATCGAGTAGTCATCAGCTTTGCTCTGCCAGGTGTTCATAACATCTGGCGTTGCTCCTGCAGCGGGTTTGTCACCTAGCAGTTCTTCCAGGATGTAATTCTTCTGTGCAGCAGTGAGGATAATCCTCAAGTTACGGACCCAGTCCGTGTAGTTGCTACCATCATCTTTCAACTTAGCTTTCTCTAGGAACACATTAAAATTCAACGGAACAACAACATGGGCCATCTATCTACAACAACATAGACATGCAAAATACTATCAGGTACTAAGTTCATGATAAATTAAAGTTTAATTAATCAAATTACTTAAGAACTCCCACTTAGATAGACATCTCTCTAATCTTTTAAGTGATCACGTGATCCATATAACTAAACCATGTCCGATCATCACGTGAGATGGAGTAGTTTTCAATGGTGAACATCACTATGTTGATCATATCTACTATATGATTCATGCTCGACCTTTCGGTCTCTAGTGTTTCGAGGCCATATCTGCATATGCTAGGCTCGCCAAGTTTAACCCGAGTATTCTGCGTGTGCAAAACTGGCTTGCACCCATTGTATGTGAACGTATAGCTTATCACACCCGATCATCACGTGGTGTCTCAGCACGACGAACTGTAGCAATGGTGCATACTCAAGGAGAACACTTATACCTTGAAATTTAGTGAGAGATCATCTTATAATGCTACCGTCGAACTAAGCAAAATAAGATGCATAAAGGATAAACATCACATGCAATCAATATAGGTGATATGATATGGTCATCATCATCTTGTGCCTTTGATCTCCATCTCCAAAGCACCGTCATGATCACCATCGTCACCAGCTTGACATCTTGATCTCCATCGAAGCATCGGTCTTGTCTCGCCAACTATTGCCTCTATGACTATGGCTACCGCTTAGTGATAAAGTAAAGCAATTACATGGTGATTGCATTTCATACAATAAAGTGAAAACCATATGGCTCCTGCCAGTTGCCGATAACTGTGTTACAAAACATGATCATCTCATACAATAAAATTTAGCATCATGTCTTGACCATATCACATCACAACATGCCCTGCAAAAACAAGTTAGACGCCCTCTACTTTGTTGTTGCAAGTTTTACGTGGCTGCTACGGGCTGAGCAAGAACCGTTCTTACCTACGCATCAAAAACCACAACGTAGTATAGTGATTGCTTTTTGATCTTCAGAAAGAACCCTGTTCATTGAATCTGATTCAACTAAAGCTGGAGAAACAGACACCCACTAGCCACCTGTGTGCGAAGCACGTCGGTAGAACCAGTCTCGCGTAAGCGTACGCGTAATGTCGGTCTGGGCCGCTTCATCCAACAATGCCGCTGAATCAAGAATCAACTAGTGACGGCAAGCAATATGTATGTACCCACGCCCACAACTACTTTGTGTTCTACTCGTGCGTATAACATCTACGCATAACCTGGCTCTGATACCACTGTTGGGGAACACAGTAATTTCAAAAAAAAACCTACGCACACACAAGATCATGGTGATGCATAGTAACGAGAGGGGAGAGTATCGTCTATGTACCCTCGTAGACCGTAAGCAGAAGCATTATGACAACGCGGTTGATGTAGTTGTACGTCTTCACGATCGACCGATCTAGCACCGAAGGTCGGCACCTCCGCGATCTGCACATGTTCGGCTCGGTGACGTCCTGCGAACTCATGATACAGTAGAGCTTAGAGGGAGAGTTTCATCAGCACGACAGCGTGATGACGGTGATGATGATGCTACTGGAACAGGGCTTCGCCTAAGGACCGCTACGATATGACCGAGGTGGATTATGGTGGCGGGGGGCACCTCACATGGCTAAAAGATCAATTATCAACTTGTGTGTCTATGGGGTTCCCCCTCCCCCGTATATAAAGGAGTGGAGGAGGGGGAGGAGGTCGGCCTCCTAGGTGCGCCCCAAGGGGAGTCCTACAGCCACCGGGAGTATGATTCCCCCACTTCCATGAGTAGGAGTATGAGGGAAGGAAGGAGAAGAGAGGGGGAAGGAAAAATGGGGACACCCCCTTCCTAGTCCAATTTGGACTAGAGGGGGAGGGGGCGCGCGGCCTACCCTGGCCGCCCCTTCCTGTCTCCACCAAGGCCCACGAGGCCCAATACACTCCCCGGGGGGTTCCGGTAACCCCGCGGTACTCCGGTATTCGTCCAAACTTACTCGGAACCCTTTCGATGTCCAAATATAGTCATCCAATATATCAACCTTTATGTCTCGACCATTTCGAGACTCCTCGTCATGTCCGTGATCAAATCCGGGACTCCGAACTATCTTCGGTACATCAAAACACATAAACTCGTAATACCGATCGTCACCGAATGTTAAGCGTGTGGACCCTACGGGTTTGGGAACTATGTAGACATGACCGAGACATGTCTCCGGTCAATAACCAATAGCAGAATCTGGATGCTCATATTGGCTCCTACATATTCTACGAAGATCTTTATCGGTCAAACCGCATAACGGTATACGTTGTTCCCTTTTGTCATCGGTATGTTACTTGCCCGAGATTCGATCGTCGGTATCTCAATACCTAGTTCAATCTTGTTATCGGCAAGTCTCTTTACTCATTCCGTAATGCTACATTCCGTAACTAACTCATTAGCTACATTGCTTGCAAGGCTTATTGTGATGTACATTACCGAGAGGGCCCAGAGATACCTCTCCGACAGTCGGGGTAACAAATCCTAATCTTGATCCATGCGAACTCAACAAACACCATCGGAGACACCTGTAGAGCACCTTTATAATCACCCAGTTACGTTGTGACGTTTGGTAGCACACAAAGTGTTCCTCCGGTATTCGGGAGTTGCATGATCTCATAGTCATAGGAACATGTATAGTTATGGAGAAAGCAATAGAAACAAACTAAACGATCATTGTGCTAAGATAATGGATGGGTCAAGTCAATCACATCATTGTCTAATGATGTGATCCCGTTAATCAAATGACAACTCATGTCTATGGTTAGGAAACATAACCATTATTGATTCAATGAGCTAGTCAAGTAGAGGCAAACTAGTGACATGCTGTTTGTCTATGTATTCGCACATGTACTAAGTTTCCGGTTAATACAATTCTAGCATGAATAATAAACATTTATCATGATATAAGGAAATATAAATAACAACTTTATTATTGCCTCTAGGGCATATTTCCTTTAGTTGCACCCAGGAACTTGCCACGATCATGACGCACAATAACACCGCAAGCACCTGTGAAGTTATCTGCATAAAATGATGCATCAACATTTATTTTTAGAACTCCCGCTTCTCGCTTTTTTCCGTGCATGATCCCTCTTGCATATAGGCTGGTTCGGGATGTTAGCTCGAAAGAAAATTGTGGCTAGTACCCAGATCGACATTGTAGGAGAAATGTTGACAAAACCAAGGAACATAAAGAAACGGACGAATCTACAGGAAAGTGGATGCAAAATGTAGAATTGAAAGAATAGAGGAAAGATCCTTGTATAGTACGGGATCCATTCTAAAAATGATATGTTTGCTATGTTTAGAGATTAGGAGCAGGGAGACCTAGACTTATTTAGATTGAACTTCTCCTTACTCACCCTTGTTCCCAAGGAGTCTAATGCAATTCGAATGGAGAAGTTTAGGCCTTTGCTATGATTAATTGCAGTTTTAAATTTTTCTCTAAATGAACTACTAATAGTTTTGATCCTATTTCCAATGAGCTCATTGCTCCACATCAAACTACCTCTATAAAAGGCAGATTTATTGTTTAAAGCATAGTGGCTGCTCATGAAATTATTCACTTTGTAGCTACTAAAAAACTGTCTGGTTTTATGTTTAAACTTGACTATGAGAAACCTTATGATATGATTAACACAGAGTTTTTGTTCGATATGATGAGTAGAAGGGGCTTTATCCCTGTGTGGATGAATAAAATTAAATCCCTTTTGGATAATGCAGGATAAATGACAACAACTATGATTTTTTGTAGGTGTAACGCCCCGGACACACCCACCGGTTATGGCAGTTACCCCTTGGAGGGATCTAGACCGGCCCCACAAATCAATACTAGTTTTTCCTGCGCACTTTGTCCTCACTCGTACGCACCCGGGACCAACTTCCTGATCGGTCACCCATCCTAGAATTACTCCAAGCCAAGCACGCTTAACTTGGGAGTTATTTTTGAATGGGCTCCCAGAAAAGAATGAATTCCTTATTGATATGAGTAGTCTATCATCCCTATTAAGCCAGGCTAATATTGAAGGCCTTTTTCCATCATCTAATCCCATTGGAGTTGTCAGTATGCAATATGCAGATGACACCCTCCTTTTTCTAGATCATAATTTAGATCATGCTAAAAACCTTAAATGGTTTTTTGTCTTGCTTTGAGAAAATGTCGAGCATGAGGATTAATTTCCACAAATGTGAGTTAGTTCCTATTAATATTGACAGTGATAGTGCTTAGGTTTTTGCTTGGTCTCTGGGTTGTAAACTTAGCTCCTTTCCTATCAAATATCTTGGAGCTCCACTTCATCGCTGTAAGCTTAGGAAGGAGGACCTCCAACCAGTCATTGATAAGATAATAAAAAAAGTGGCTAGATGGAGAGGTAGACTCCTCTCTTTTGGCAAAAGGCTTATTTTAGTTCAAACTTGTCTAGCTAGTATCCCCTCATACCTTATGGGGATTATTAAGTTTCCTAAATGGGCTATTACCCTGATTAATTCCCAATTTACCCGTTGTTTATGTGATGATTATGAGGGACACCATAAGTACATCTAGCCTCTTGGGGGTCTTTGGCTCTTAAGAAAGAATATGGCGGCCTAAGGATGACTAATATTGCTAATTTTAATCTTTGCTTGCTTGCCTCTCTTGGGTTAAGAGATATCATCTAGATACTCGAAAAAAATGGAGACAAAGTATTGATGCCAAATATAGAACCCATAACCTTAACATTTTTGCTTGCTCTGTTGTTAGTGCCTCCCCTTTTTGGAAGGGAGTTTTGTGGGCTACCAATGCCTCTAAATTTGGCTATTTCTGGAAAACTTGCAATCGCAAGATGGTTATATTTTGGGAAGATCACTAGTGTGGATCCACCAATCTAGCCACTTGGTATTGGGTGCTTTATTCTATTGCTATTGATCATAACATCTTAGTTAGTAAGGTCTGGGATGGATTTAACCTTAAGATCAAATCTAGGAGATGTTTCTCCCTAGATATGCTTCAATCCTAGAATGACCTCTTTAATGACATTGAAGACCTTAAATTTGATGATACCTCTGATTCCCTTGTCTGGAATTATGATCCTAAAGGGATTTATATTGTTAAATCATTTTATAAGTTTGTCAATTTCAGGGGTGTCCTCGATGGTATCTGCCTTGTTGTTTGGAAGGTGAAGATCCCCCTAGGGTTCAGATCTTTCTCTAGTTGCTTGCTAATGACAAACTGCTTACTAGAGATAATTTGCACAAAAGTCAAAAATGTTCCTGATTTGACTTGTCTTTTTGTTTTGAACTTGAGACTAGGCAAGTGGGCATCATTTGCTTTTTGATTGTATTGTTTCCAATGAATCGCGGAGAGTTGTTGTTGAGCTAGCTACTGCTATTGGCATTACTAATATAATGTATTTAATTGAATTTCAGAACAATAGCTCTAATACTGCTGCAAAAATAGTTCAGACAACAATCCTTTCGGCTGTGGAAAGTTAGAAATGACATGTATTTCAACCGTGTGCTCTGGTCCGATGTGCAGGTGATTTTGAGGAAAACCGTCGGCATGCTTTCCTTATGGGAGGTGCTATGCTCAGACCCCGTCAAGGAAAAACTGAGGTTAATGCTTACAAGACTGGAGAAAATTGTGTGAGACCCCCTATTTTACTATGGCTGGATCTAGGCTAGAGCTAGTGTGTTGCTCCCTCTCCCTAGGAGGTAGAATGATGCATGTATGTTGTCATGGATGGGCCTTCATCTTCCACCTTATTTTGTCAGTAGATGCCTACATGTGCTCTACTTTGATGTTGAGAGGCTAGGGTGTGTTATGTTGTCTTTATCTTTGGTGTAAACCTTAGTTCTTCTTAAAGTTTTTAATTTTTCTTCTGCTGAGGCAATATGTTTGCTGCCTCTGAGGCCTTGCACTGTTCTTTTTAGTTTCTCACTTGTATCATACTACGTGGTTTCGTTGTTATGCAATGGGGTCGGGGCTGGAGCCATTTTCCTTGAAAAAACAGAGGAAAGATGTATGAGGTAGTGTTCAGGACAAGGGTAGAAAGCATACATGGAAACATCCAGAGTTCTATGGGTATGGACAAACGTAGAGGGCCGTTCGGTATGTGGGATTTCTGTATGAATTTCACAAGAAAGTTTTCCTTTGCTAGCTAATACGTCTCCAACGTATCTATAATTTTTTATTGTTCCATGCTATTATATTATCTGTTTTGGAAGTTTTATATGCATTTATATGCTATTTTATATGATTTTTGGGACTAACCTATTAACCTAGAGCCCAGTGGCAGTTTCTATTTTTTCCTTGTTTTAGAGTTTCGCAGAAAAGGAATACCAAATAGAGTCCAAACGGAATGAAACTTTCGCGATGATTTTTCTTGGACCAGAAGACATCCAGAGGACTTGGAGTGCAAGTAAGAGAAGCCACGAGGCGGCCACAAGGTTGGAGGGCACGCCCCCACCCTTGTGGGCCCCTCGTGATGAAGGAAATATGCCCGAAAGGCAATAATAAAGTTGTTATTTATATTTCCTTATATCATGATAAATGTTTATTATTCATGCTAAAATTGTATTAACCGGAAACTTAGTACATGTGTGAATACTTAGACAAACAGAGTGTCCCTAGTATGCCTCTACTAGACTAGCTCGTTAATCAAAGATGGTTAAGTTTCCTGACCATAGACATGTGTTGTCATTTGATGAACGGGATCACATCATTAGAGAATGATGTGATGGACAAGACCTGTGGGAGTCCTGGATTAGGGGGTCTCCGGACAGCTGGACTATCTCCATTGGCCGGACTGTTAGACTATGAAGATACAAGATTGAAGACTTCGTCTCGTGTCCGGATGGGACTCTACTTGGCGTGGAAGGCAAGCTAGATATTACGTATATGGATATCTCCTCCTTTGTAACCGACCTTGTGTAACCCTAACCCTCTTCGGTGTCTATATAAACCAGAGGGTTTTAGTCCGTAGGACAACAATCACAACATACAATCATACCGTAGGCTAGCTTCTAGGGTTTAGCCTCTCTGATCTCGTGGTAGATCCACTCTTGTAACACCCATATCATCAATATCAATCAAGCAGGACGTAGGGTTTTACCTCCATCAAGAGGGCCCGAACCTGGGTAAAACTTCGTGTCCCTTGCCTCCTATTACCATCTGGCCTAGACGCATAGTTCGGGACCCCCTACCCGAGATCCGCCGGTTTTGACACCGACATTGGTGCTTTCATTGAGAGTTCCTCTGTGTCATTGCCGTTAGGCTTGATGGCTCCCACTATCATCAGTAGCGATGCGGTCCAGGGTGAGGCTTTTCTCCCCGGACATATCTTCATATTCGGCGGCTTTGCACTACGGGCTAATTCGCTTGGCCATCTGGAGCAGATTGAAAGCTAGGCCCCTGGCCATCAGGTCAGATTTGGAAGTTTGAATTACACGGCCAACATCCGTGGGGACTTGATCTTCGACGGATTCGAGCCACAGTCGGGCGCGCCGCACTGTCGCGATGGGTATGACCTAGCTCTGCCACCAGACGGTACCCCAGAGGCCGCGCCCACATCAGCGCCGACCCTCACCTCGGAGCCAACTGCGCCAATCGAGAACGGGTGGCTAGACACCGCCTCAGGGGCTGCAGTCTCGACGGCGATTGAGCCAAACATCAGCATAGTCCTCCGCACGGCCCGTGACTCCAAGGTGCCGGACTCTCTTCCGGACCCAGAATCATCCGCGCCCCCGCCAATCGAATCCGATTGGGCGCCGATCATGGAATTCACCACCGCGGATATCTTTCAGCACTCGCCCTTCGGCGACATCCTGAATTCACTAAGGTCTCTCTCTTTGTCAGGAGAGCCCTAGCCGGATTATGGCCAACAGGATTGGGATGCGGACGACGAAGAAATTCGACGCACCCACCACCCACTTTGTAGCCACTGTCGAAGATTTAACCGACATGCTCGACTTCGACTCCGCAGACATCGACTGTATGGACAACGATGCGGGAGGCAAAGATGAACCACCGCCCACAGGGCGCCAGACGTCCACTTCATCATATGACGTATACGTGGTGGACACACCAAAAGAAAACGACGACGAGGAATGGAAGGACACACCGAAGGCTTGTTTCCTCGAGAAGCAGCCAAAGCGGCGGCGCAAGCGCCGCCCCAAATCCTGCCTCACCAGAAATAACGACCACACAGACCCAACGTTAGAGAAGGGTGAATCACTGCTGGACCATGGCAATACGGAAAATCAAACCGAACAAACCAATTCTGTCAAAGATAATAGTCCGGACGACACAACTCCGGACAGGCACCCGGAGCAGCAGAATGCCCGTCAAAGGCTTGTTGCCATCGCGAGGAGTCTAAAAAATTAGAAGCAACGGCTCAAGGCTGCGCAGGACACACTCCAAATCAGATGGAGTAAAGTACCCAACACAGCAACGAAGTACGGCGATAATCGCCCCACAAAGAGCTACCCAAAGTGGAAATTGCTACCTGAATTCGATGAGGAGGCCTCAGACCCCTCACAACCAAATATCAAAATGGCCACCTGGCCGGATAGACGACCTCACGGCCAACATCAAGCGGCAAACAACGCCACTCATAAGTCAATACACGACCCACGCGAGGGCTCGCACCAAAAGGACGGCGCAACCAGATCCATCTATGGACCATGCAAGCGTGCCCCAGCTTACAATGTAACACAACAAACATCCGAACAACGCGGTACACCCAGATACAGGGGTGCAGCACACCCCCTATGTTTCACCAATGAGGTGATTGACCATGAATTTCCAGAGGGATTCAAACCCGTGAACATAGATGCATACGACGGAACAACAGACCCTAGGGTCTGGATTAAGGACTATATCCTCCATATCCATATGGCTCGAGGAGATGATCTCCACGCCATCAAGTACTTACCCCTCAAGCTCAAAGGGCCAGCCCGCCACTGGCTTAAAGGCCTCCCCAAAAACTCCATTGGAAGTTGGGAAGAGCTTGAAGACGCTTTTCGGGCAAATTTCCAAGGAACTTATGTCCGGCCTCCGGACGCGGATGATTTGAGCCATATAACTCAACAGCCCGGAGAGTCAGCCCGAAAACTTTGGAACAGGTTTCTTACTAAAAAGAACCAAATTGTCGACTGTCCGGATGCCGAAGCATTGGCAGCTTTTAAACATAGCGTCCGTGACGAATGGCTCGCCAGACACCTCGGCCAAGAAAAGCCGAGAACGATGGCAGCATTAACAAGCCTCATGACCCACTTTTGCGCGGGTGAGGATAGCTGGCTAGCCAGATGCAGCACCAGCAACCCCAGTACATCCGAAGTTAGAGATGGAAACGAGAAATCATGGGCGACAACAATAACAAACGCCGGAACAAAGGAGACAGCACGAAGAGCACGGCAGTAAACGCCGGATTCAAAAGCACTCGGCCAGGCTAGAAGCCGCCCTCTAAAGGCGCTAGAGACGAACTGAGGGAGTCCTGGATTAGGGGGTGTCCGGATAGCCGGACTATACCTTCGGCCGGACTCCTGGACTATGAAGATACAAGATTGAAGACTTCGTCCCGTGTCCAGAAGGGACTTTCCTTGGCTTGGAAGGCAAGCTTGGCGATACGGATATGTAGATCTCCTACCATTGTAACCGACTCTGTGTAACCCTAGCCCTCTCCGGTGTCTATATAAACCGGAGGGTTTTAGTCCGTAGGACGAACAACAATCATACCATGGGCTAGCTTCTAGGGCTTAGCCTCCTTGATCTCATGGTAGATCTACTCTTGTACTACCCATATCATCAATATTAATCAAGCAGGAGTAGGGGTTTACCTCCATCGAGAGGGCCCGAACCTAGGTAAAAACATCGTGTCCCTTGTCTCCTGTTACCATCCGCCTAGACGCACAGTTTGGGACCCCCTACCCGAGATCCGCCGGTTTTGACACCGACATGAACTGTCCAGTCCGAATAAAATTCTGGACCAAATATGTCAGGTCCATAGCACCCCTGGCAAACCAGCCAATCATACCCACAGAGAATGTTGGGTCTTCAAGCAGTCCGGCAAGCTCAATGCCGTACACAAAGGGGAGGATACACCAAGCGAAGATGAGGATGAGCCTCTCAAGGGAGACGCCGGGGAACAAAAGAAATTTCCACTAGAGGTCAAAATAGTAAACGTGTTGCACGTGATCAATGGAAGAAACGAAACGGCACTCCCAGAAAAATACGCCCGAAGGCCTATCACCGCGGAGTCCTGCCACTGGTCGTCTCAACCGATCACTTTCAACCATCGTGATTACTCAGCAAGTATCCGGCGTGCAGGATGGGTTGCCCTGGTATTAGACCCAATAATTGACGGATACTGCCTCGCACGAGTCCTGATGGACGGTGGCAGTAGTCTAAACCTGATATACCAGGATACAATCCGCGAAATGGGGATAGACCCAACAAAAATTCGCCATAGAAATATTACCTTTAAAGGAGTAACGCCAGGCCCAGGGGCTCGTTGCATGGGCTCCCTGCTACTAAACGTTATATTCGGCTCCCCCGATAACTTCCGTAGCGAACATCTAACCTTCCACATCGCTCCGTTCCAAAGTGGCTATCAAGCACTACTCGGACGCAAAGCTTTCGCTCGCTTTAATGCAATACCACACTACGCCTCCCTCACACTCAAGATGCCCGGTCCACGGGGCATCATTACAGTAAACGGAAATATTAAGCGATTTCTGCGCGCCGAAGAGCGTGCGGCTGCCTTAACAGCCGCACACTAAAAACGGCCTCACCAACTAATTAGCAGGTCCCCTATTACAATACAAGGGGCTCAACGGGCGCAGACAAGTGGCAATTCTTACTCACCTTGAATTATACATGGTTCATTTAAAAAACTATCTTTTTGCGCGACAACTTTTTTACTAAGCTCCTCTCTTTTACAGATAATCATCGTGCTACACCCGTCCAGGATACGGCACAACGGAGACACAGGCGCAGACGTGCAGCAGGGACCCGCTCCAAGGATTCTTTTTAGATTAAGACCGTGCGTAAACCTTTTTTACTGTCTCTTGTTGATACATATCCACCGAATTCTCAGCATAATTGAGAAGGATACTGACATCTTGGCATGTGGCCACGTCAGAATAACACACGTACCTGGACACAAGGGGCTTCTTACAAGCGGCACTATTTTGGCCCGGTTTATACCATAAAGACTGAATACCTTAGGGAGTGTTCGGCGTCGCGAGTTCGGCCTTATATGCATCAGCTCCGAATCATTGTCTTTGGTCAAATGTTGGGTTTGCCCGGCTCCTGTGTTTTGGTGCCTTACGTTCCGCTTTGCCAGCTAAGGTAATACCAGGAGAACTACTGCGATCGTGTCCTGGTTCATCCGGACGAGCGCCTCAGTAGAGAAAGCCGAAAACTGATTGTCATGATATAGCGTAAGACTGGTCAACCACTCAATGACCTATCGGAATGTTAGAATTCCTCCGCCTTAACGAAGGGCCGTTTTCCGGCCAGGCATATGCGCACACCACGATCGGGAGAGTGCGGAGCCATTAGGGGCTATCTAGTAGCCCCACTGTCAAACTCCTATGGCTAAGTGTAAGTGTTCAAGCATTATAGTCCGGTTGCCTCGCTCGCTGTGCTATCACCTCCTTATCAGGACCAAGACGTTGGGTTAAGTGAGAACACGTGTTTTTTGCGAGCACCTCCGCATTATATGCGTGGGGGTTGAAGCCGACGGGTGCAATCTTTCAGGTTATACACATGTATACATAAACGGCCGCACAGGAGGCATCATACTACTTTCAGGCAAAAGTATAAACACAGCCTTATAAAAACTTCATAAAAGCATTATGTTTACAATGAGAATACATATCACTCAAACATAATATTTTTCGAGCACTGGGCCTCTATCAAACGAGCACCCTCGAGAACTTCCTCGAAATAGTGTTCGACAGCCACACGGCCTATGGCCGAACCCTGCGCCGCAACAGTGGTAGCGTCCATCTCCGCCCAGTATGCTTTAACACGGGCAAGGGCCATCCGCGAGCCTTCTATGCACGCCGACCTCTTCATCGCATTAATGCGCGGCACCGCATCAAGGAGCTGCTGCACTAAGCTGAAATAGTTGTTCGGCTTAGGCCCTTCCGGCCATAATTGATCCACAACAGACCTCATGGCGAGTCTGGACAACCTATTCACTTCGGCCCATTCGGCTAGCTGGTCAGTCAATGAAAGCGGACGCTCTGGAACATGGAATTGCGTCCAGAACAGCTTGTCCACTTCACGATCTGTCTGACCTTGGAAGTAGTTGGCCGCATCGGCAGCGCTCGCCGCCAAATCCATATACGCATCTGCCGAGCTCCACAGCCGATCCAGAGGGGCATACCGTGGATCTCCGAACTTCCTCCGTAACATGAAGGGATTTCCAGCCGCAATATCCTCGGCTTCCCGCAGCTCCTTCTTCTTCGCTCTCATAGCAGAACGGGTGTCTTTGTCTGCCGCCGTGGCCTTCTCAAGGTCCGTTGCCTTCGCTTGGTTCTCTTTCTCAAGGACCCCGCAACGGTCGACAGTGTCTTTCAATTCTACGGCCATCTTGGCCATCTTCTCTTGGCTCTCGCAATGTGCGGCCTTCTCGGCTTTCAACTCTTCGGCCGCCTTCAAAGCAACCGCATTACTACTCCTCGCTTGTTCCTTGGCTCGGGTAAGTTCCGCCCGCAAGGCTTCCACGGTGGCAGCCCCATCTACAGTCACAACATATTAAAGATACTAGCATTATGCTGCTCTTACTATGTGGCATTCACCGGATAATAACACTTACCCTGTGCTTCGTCAAGCCTCTTGTTAACAAGCTCGATGTCGGCGTGTGCCGCATCCAGTTGTCGTTTTAATTGGGCAAACTCCCTAGTTCGGCTAGCCACCGGAGCTCCCACCACCTGCCCATAAAAGCAGATTGGTTATTACCTGGGAATTTGATCCTCTGTTCGCCGCCGTTCTCGATGACAACCAGAGTCTCAGGGGCTACTATAACATGTGCAGTACTATCACATATTATCTCACATACCTCAAAGCCTGTCAATAGACTCATAAAGGCTTCATGTAACCCGCTTTCAGTGGACGAGATTCTCTCCATCACCGTACCCATCAGCGTACGGTGCTCTTCTGAGATGGCCGCTCGCCCCACCAACTCCTTCAGAACGTCCGACCGCACACTAGACAGTGCCGGACTCTTTCATATGCTCTCTTCGGGAGCCGGACACTGGGGACTTCTGGGGTCTACGGGACTATCTTCTGGCCTCACCGGATCCGGAGAGGCCCTCCGCGACGACACTTCGGGGTCGCCCGCTTCTGGAGCGGAGGAGTCCAGGGGAGGCGTTTCGCTCTCCATCATCTCCGGAAGAAGATCCCCCGAAGACGAACTCATTTGAGAGGGGCTGAGGCCCGAACTGCAAGATATATACGGTGGTTGTTTTCTCAGAGAAAAAAGATAGCATACTCTTACTATTAAAATATTTTGGATAACTTATGACTCGTTGGAGGGCAGATCCCCTCGCGGACTTTGTGCGGCAAAAGCACCCCCCGAGGCAGGACCCTCTGTGGGAGACTTCTTCTCCCGTTTGGAGGCTTCGGCTTCCGGACCCTCGGAAGCAGTCCTTTTCCTCCCCCGATCGTCCTCCTTTGTGGAAACGCTCGTTCCCTCGATCGGAGCGGGTAGCGATGGGGGCCCGCGTTCACCCGTATTATCCCCCTCGGTATCTTCCTTCAAGGGTTCCGGGCAAGGTGCGACCTCGAGCATCTTCTCCAATACCGGATTTTCCAAACCCTCAGGGAGGGGGGGCCAAACACCGAATCATCTTCGCCTTCGTTATCCAGTCCTGGTCAAAAAGCAAACTCTCAAAAATAACCTCGAATAAAAGACAGTGTGTTCGGCTAGAGGATTTCTTACCTGTTCGGCGACGTGATTACTGCTTAGGCCCACGTCATCGGTGATATCCGGACACTCCACTTGAGGTCCGAAGAATGACTTGTACATCTCCTCGTGCGTCAGGCCGAGGAAACTTTGAATGGCACGTGGTCCCTCTGGGTTGAACTCCCACAAGCACAGGGGCCGGCGCTTGCATGGCTGGACTTGACGAACCAACATAACTTGTATTACCGCAACCAAATTAAAATCTCGCTCGAAGAGATCACTGATGCAGCTTTGCAGTATAGGCACGTCCTTGGCTGGACCCCAGTTCAGGCCCCTGCTAATCCATGACATCAGTTGTGGTGGGGGGCCCGGGCGGAAAGCGGGGGCCGCCGCCCACTTGGCACTTCTGGGAGCCGTGACGTAGAACCACTCTCATTGCCATAATTCGGATACCTCTAGAAAGGAACCTTTCGGCCATGGAGCTCCTGCCATCTTGCCTATTGATGCACCTCCGCACGCTGCATGCTGCCCCTCGATCACCTTCGGTTGTACTTCAAAGGTCTTGAGCCACAGGCCAAAGTGAGGGGTCACACGGAGGAAGGCCTCACACACGACAATAAATGTCATGATGTGGAGAAAGGAGTCCGGAGCTAGGTCGTGGAAATCTAGCCCGTAACAGAACATCAAGCCCCTGACGAAAGGATCCAGAGTGAGGCTTAGACCTCGGAGGAAGTGGGAGACGAACACAACGTTCTCGTTGGGTTCGGGAGTAGGGGCGACCTGCCCTCGGGCAGGCAGCCGATGCGAAACCTCGGCGGTCAGGTATCTGGCCTCCCTCAACTTCTTAATGTCCTCTTCCGTCACGGAGGAGGGCATCCATCGGCCTTGAAGGCTGGATCCGGACATAACGTCATGCTGTCAAAACAAGCCAGCAAATTGGATCTGCGAGAAAACATTATTCTCTCTACGGTGAAATGTGGGACTTATTTTGCAGGGTCGGACACTATCCCCGTATTCAACTTCTTCTGTAATGTATTCGGAGAAGGAACCCGCCTTGCAATGCCGAAGACAACTGCGCGCCGGACTCATCGTCATTGAAGCCTGGTTCAGGGGCTACTGTGGGAGTCCTGGATTAGGGGGTCTCCGGACAGCCGGACTATCTCCATTGGCTAGACTGTTAGACTATGAAGATACAAGATTGAAGATTTCGTCTCGTGTCCGGATGGGACTCTACTTGGCGTGGAAGGCAAGCTAGGAAATACGTATATGGATATCTCCTCCTTTGTAACCGACCTTGTGTAACCCTAACCCTCTCCGGTGTCTATATAAACCAGAGGGTTTTAGTCCGTAGGACAACAATCACAACATACAATCATACCGTAGGCTAGCTTCTAGGGTTTGGCCTCTCTCATCTCGTGGTAGATCCACTCTTGTAACACCCATATCATCAATATCAATCAAGCAGGACGTAGGGTTTTACCTCCATCAAGAGGGCCCGAACCTGGGTAAAACTTCGTGTCCCTTGCCTCCTGTTACCATCTGGCCTAGACGCACAGTTCGGGACCCCCTACCCGAGATCCGCCGGTTTTGACACCGACAAGACCCATCCGTTAGCTTAGCATAATGATCATTTAGTTTTATTGCTATTGCTTTCTTCATGACTTATACATGTTCCTCTGACTATGAGATTAAGCAAATCCCGAATACCAGAGGAACACCTTGTGTGCTATCAAACGTCACAACATAACTGGGTGATTATACAGATGCTCTACAGGTGTCTCCGATGGTGTTTGTTGAGTTGGCATAGATCGAGGTATCTCTGGGCCCTTTCGGTAATGCACATCACTATGATCCTTGCAAGCAATGTGATTAATCAGTTAGTTACGGGATGATGCATTACGGAACGAGTAAGCAGACTTGTCGGGGACGAGATTGAACTAGGTATGGTGATACCGACGATCGAATCTCGGGCAAGTAACATACCGATGACAAAGGGAACAACATATGTTGTTATGCGGTTTGACCGATAATGATATTCGTAGAATATGTAGGAGACAATATGAGCATCCAGGTTCCGCTATTGGTTATTGACCGGAGAGGTGTCTCGGTCATGTCTACATAGTTCTCGAACCCGTAGGGTCCGCACGCTTAACATTCGGCGACGATTTGTATTATGAGTTATGTGTTTTGATGAACCGAAGTTTGTCCGGAGTCCCGGATGTGATCATGGACATGACGAGGAGTCTCGAAATGGTCGAGACGTAAATATTGATATATTGGAAGGTTATGTTTGGACGCCGGAAAGGTTCAGTCATTTTCCGGAGTACCGGGGGTTACTGGAACCCCCCGGGAGTTAATGGGCCTTCATGGGCCCTAGTGGAGAGAGGAGGCGGCAGCGCCCCCAAGCCCAATCCTAATTGGACTAGGGTTGGGGGGCCCCTTTCCTTCTCTTCTCGTCCTCCTTCCCACCTTCTCCTAGTGGGAATAGGAAATGGGGGGAGGGGCAAATCCTACTTGGACCGGGAGTCCAAGTAGGACCCCCAATGGAGCCCCCCTTGCGTCGGCCACCTATCCTCCCCTCCTTTATATACGTGGGAAGGGGGCACCCCAAAGGCACACCAAGTCTTCTATTAGCCGTGTGCGGTGCCCCCTCCACAGTTACACACCTCGGTCATATCGTCGTAGTGCTTAGGCGAAGCCCTGCGCTGGTAACTTGATCATCACCGTCTCCACGCCGTCGTGCTGACGAAACTCTCCCTCGTCCTCAACTGGATCAAGAGATTGAGGGGCGTCATCGAGCTGAACGTGTGCTGAACGCGGAGGTGCCATACGTTCGGTGCTTGGATCGGTTGGATCGCGAAGATGTTCGACTACATCAACCGCGTTACTAAACGCTTCCGCTTTCGGTCTACGAGGGTACATAGACACACTCTCCCCTCTCGTTGTTATGCATCTCCTACATAGATCTTGCGTGATCGTAGGTAAATCTTTTGAAATACTGTGTTCCCCATCACGTAACTCAACCGACCTATTTCTTCTGCCTATATATATATTCTCCAATACCCCCAAACCTTTCAGGGGAGCCACGAAACCACTTTTCCACCGCCGCAACCTTCTATACCTGTGAGATCCCATCTAGGGGCCTTTTCCGGCATCCTACCGGAGGGGGATTCGATCACAGAGGGCTTCTACATCAACACCATTGCCTCTCCGATGAAGCGTGAGTAGTTTACCACAGACCTACGGGTCCATAGCTAGTAGCTAGATGGCTTCTTATCTCTCTTTGATTCTCAATACAAAGTTCTCCTTGATGTTCTTGGTGATCTATTCGATGTAATACTTTTTTGCGGTGTGTTTGCCAAGATCCGATGAATTGTGGATTTATGATCAACTTATCTATGAATATTATTTGAATCTTCTCTGAATTCTTACATGCATGATTCAATATCTTTGCATGTCTCTTCGAACTATCGATTTGGTTTGTCCAACTAGATTGGTTTTTTCTTGCAGTGAGAGAAGTGCTTAGCTTTGGGTTCAATCTTGCGGTGCTCGATCCTAGTGACATAAGGGGAACCGACACGTATTGTATTGTTGCCATTGAGGATAATAAGATGGGGTTTTCATCATATTGCTTGAGTTAATCCCGCTACATCATGTCATCTTACTTAATGCGCTATTCTGTTCTTATGAACTTAATACTCTAGATGTAGGCAGGAGTCGGTCGGTGTGTGGAGTAATAGTAGTAGATGTAGAATCGTTTCGGTCTACTTGACACAGATGTGATGCCTATATTCATGATCATTGCCTTAGATATCGTCATAACTTTGCGCTTTTCTATCAATTGCTCGGCAGTAATTTGTTCACTCACCGTAATATCTTCTATCTTGGGAGAAGCCTCTAGTGAAACCTATGGCCCCCAAGCCTATTTTCCATCATATAAGTTTCCGATCTACAATTTTAGTTTCATATTTACTTTCTTTGCAATCTTTTATTTTCCGATCTATAAACCAAAAATACCAAAAATATTACTTTACCGTTTATCCATCTATATCAGATCTCACTTTGCAAATAATCGTGAAGGGATTGACAACCCCTTTGTCGCGTTGGGTGCAAGTTGGTGTTTGTTTGTGCAGGTATTCGGTGGCTTGTTGCGTTGTCTCCTACTGGATTGATACCTTGGTTCTCAAAAGCCGAGGAAAATACTTACTCTACTTTGCTGTATCACCCTTTCCTCTTCAAGGGAAAAACCAACGCAAGCTTAAGAGGTAGCATAGCGTTCAGAATGGAGGAATCATGAATAGTATTCTAGAGGAAAACTTTAATTCATGTGCCGATTCAAAAGGGTTACTGTAGCCTCATTTTTTGGCGGAACCCCGAGGTAAGGCTCTAGCTATCATCATGGATTGAGTGTGAAGGTGAATAAAAAAATTACGTGGGAGGATACATAAGGATGCACCAGTGTCCAACCAAATAAAATACTCTACGTTTGGCCATACCTATAGAACTTTGAATGTTTTCATGTATGCTTTCTACCTTTGTCCCCAACACTACCTCATACATCTTTCCTCTATTTTTTTCAATCCTATGTTTTGCATCCACTTTCCTGTTTCATTCCTCTTTTTCTCTATGTTCCTTTGTTTTTGCGGACATGTGCTCTGAACAGGCCTAGAGTATTTTATTTGGCTAGACATTGTTCATACTACTTGTGTCATTCAGCAACAAGATCAAATATAATATGTTCCAACATGCTTGTGTCATGCACCAAGAAGATCAAAGATAATATGCACCATAATTTTTAATTTCTTTTGGTCATGCAACAACAATATCAAGCATGTTTGGTCATAAAACAACAACATGCATTAGATCACTCTCATATTTCATCCTTGGAAAAAGTCAGCAAGAACAACATAACTTGATCATAACTTGTAGTACACATATTCACAAAATACATCATATGATCACTGGCATATCTTGGGAATAAGATCAAATGTTTGGGTCATACACACCAACAAGATCAACCATAATATAGAAGCTCTCTTTAGACTACTTGGGTAAACTAGACTATGCCGAACTAAATACTACTCCCTCCGTCCCATAATGTAAGATGTTTTTTGACACAAAGCGTCCTACATTATGGGATGGATGGAGTAGGTAAATAAAGGTACTAATCTAGAGCAAGCTAGGATATTTTACTTGATCAATACAACAAGAAACAGCCTCCATCAAAGCTCTGTGTTCGTAAACAGAAGGAGTTGGATCAAAACTTTTAATCAAGGAATTTGAAACTATCCAACGGAGAAGGAAAGCACAAAAAACTTGAACTGGGTGTCGGTTGTCCGTCGGAGTGACCCCCACTACTCGCCAACGAAGCGACCGAGGGCTACAATCCTTGGAGAGCGGCGGGGAAGCGGGGAGAGTGACAAGGCAGCTGCACATCCCTCACATGCACTCTCCTCCTTGGCAGCACCGGTTCATTTCATCCAACACTATGGGCATCGCCTGATTGTCTGGCGCCGACATCGCCATGACCATCGTCGTCGCGTCCTCCTTCGGACATGGCGGGTTCAGAGCGTGAGACTTGTACGCGGGCCAACGCGCTCTCTGAACCGAATCCCCTCTCCATACCTCCAACATTGCCCAATAGATAAACCCGACCGGCAATGCTGCATCTCCGATCATTCAGATCGTCTCCTCTTTGGAGGCCGCCATAGCAATCCCCACTGATTCCTTGTAGAGCATCTCCAAGTTCAAAAAGCAGCTACAGATCTCACGAAGCCTGGTCGGCTTCTCTGTATCGTCGTCTGCCACTTGCGCCAGCATCTCCGCCGACGTTGTTGTGATCCATCGTCGCTAGGGTTAGGGGTTTGTTCAATCTCGAGAGGAAGACAATGGGGATTTGGGGGAAACATTTCGGCCTTTTCATGGTCATACAGACGAGGACCGGCACACGGCGGGATTAATGAGATTTCGAGGGACCGTTTTGAAAAAAAAAAAACTGGACACGTGGCAGCCGCAAAGAGGCCTGGACCGTATGTAGTACGGATTGCTGTATTCCAGGACTGTACTGAAGCATTTTTTTAAGCCCCGAGGCTGTTGTGTTACGCGCTGATGTACCAATATGAAATTTACCCCTACTACTATGCTACAAAGCAGTAATGTATCCCCAGACTGTCCTTGCTAGATCGATCACTCTTCCAACGAAGCAGAGTAAATTCCAGGGGAAATCATCTGCTTCCAATGCTTCTGCCTTCTCGGATAGTACTACGCATGGCGCAAAACACATGAGCAGCCCGTCGGATTGGCTGGGTTGGCTTGATTGGACTGCCTGGTGCACACGACGGAGTCTGCCGTCGCCACGCATGTGTCACCGAGCGTGCGCGGCGAGGGCTGTGGCGGCCGGCGACGGCACGGGCGAGTCGCGGCACACGGGGCAGGTGGCGCTCACGCGCAGCCACCGTTCGGCGCACCCCGCGTGGAAGCAGTGCGCGCACCGGGACCCGCGCCGGAGCGTCGCAGCGCCATCGAACTCCCCGAGGCAGATGGCGCACGGCCCGTCTGCCACCGTCGCGCTCGCGCCCGATTTGCCGTCACGCGAGCCAGCGCGCAGGAAGAACTTGGGGTAGAGCACGTCGATGGTGGGGCCGTCGAGGCCCGCCAGCACTACGACGGCGGCGGACTGGTGATGGTGGGTGTCGGCGTCGACCAGTCGATGAAGCGACCCCGCGGCGCGGGCCTTGGCGCGGAAGCAGATGTAGGAGGCGAGCATGACGGTGGAGACGAGCACGAGGACGCCGACGGTGATGGCGACGCCGTAGCCGAGCTGGCCCTGCACGCTGCCCGCCGCTCCGCTCCCCGGCGCGTGCGCAGGCGTTGCCGCGGCGGGGACGGATGCGCGCAGCATGTGCCCGCGCATTTTGGTGCAGTGGCGTGACAAGATTTGAGCTGAGAGTGGGTATAGCAGAGAATGGAGGAGAGTGTGCTCGCGCGCGTCGGGAAGAAGCTCCCGATCGCTCATGGCGGGGTTCGAGATACGAGAGGAGGAGACACGGCAGGCTTTGCGTAGATCGCTGTGTACACGCATGCTAGACTTGATTTGAGCGCCACGTGGTGTGGTTTTAGAACCCTATGCGTACAGTACGTCGCCATTGCCAACTTGCTCGATCGAACTCCCGCCCTTGCCGAATCACACACGAAGCCATGACGATGGGCCGGTGCCGCGTAGCGTGCGGCGTGCTGCTCCGTTCCAGGCTTGGGTTGAAGGTTTCCTTCATCGGGAAGGTTGAACGTACATCTGACGCTCAATTTAGCCACAAGATGAGATTTGGCGAGTTGCCGAGGTTCGGTATGAAAGCGACTTTAGAGCATTTACAACTACATATACTAATGAGTTGCCAAATGTCCGCGGATGCAAGCAGTTGTTGGCCTCCACCTCTGTCTTTGACTGGATGGAGTCGAGGATGGCCTGCTGCTCTATCGCCTCCTCTGCTTGGGCCATCTCGAACTCTGCCAGCGCGTCGGCCATGGCGAAACCCACAACCGGATCAGCCTAGCCTTCTGCCTCTTCCACCTCCTTCAGCTCTGTGTCCTTGATGATCACGTCCTGCTCCTACTACTCCTCCTCCTCCAGCTTCGGTGAATCCGCAGGCAGGCCGGCTGCGATCCGAGATTCGCGCCTGGCCCGAATCTCCTCCAGCAGTTGCAGCCGCTGCTCTAGAGTGAGCATGGCGTAGGTGGTCATCCTCTGCGCGAGCCATGGCTAGCGGCTGACGGTGATCGGATTAGAAGGATGCGACGTGGAGGGGAGGGAAAGTGTAGAAATGGGGACGGGCTAGGGTTGGGCTGCCGCTGCCCGGCTTAAATAGCCGGACTTGGCCCCTCGGGTTGTGTGCGAGGTGGCATCGCACGGGGACAAGAATGCATCCTCACCAACAATTGGAGCCGACGCCCGTCCGATCGATAGGTTTCCGTGTGTTTTCGCCCGGGCGTCCCCATATCCACCCCACATATGGGAGGGATATGGGGGTTGCCGGTCAGCCCGAGCGTTTGGGCCGGATTTGCCCAATCCGTTTGGGTGACAAAATCTTGATTGAGTAGTGACCGGGCAGGCCACCCGGGCGTTTGCAGTGGATATAGGACATCTTATTGTAGATGCTCTAACTCTTTCGTGTTCGCTCGCGGGAGCCAGTGACCCTCATGCGAGGAGCGCTTTGTCCCAGACAGTCGACCACTTTTGTCGGGAGGGCCTGCCTGGAGAGCGACCCACCAGATGAGTCGTGGGAGATGTGCACAATTGACTCTCTTCCTTTTTCTCTACTTACTCCCTCACTTAATCACACAGACTTCTCCCACTTTATAAATATAAAGCCACCATCACATCTATACAAAAGGTTCAGTCACCGTAGAGTGAAAATAGACGTTAAGACATCAGCACAAACACACCCGCATAAAACAAAGACGAAGAAATACCACCAAGTGGTTGTAGTCTCAGGGGGGCTGCTATGAGGCAAGTCGGCGTGCGGTAGAAGTCATAGCATTCATCATAAGGCCCAATCGATTACGATCTCGTTGTCTAGATTGCGGGTGTCGGTGCTGCAAAAATACAAGAAATTTGAAGATTAAATCAAAGGCCTGCTTAAGAAAGACCCGCCCAATCGCATCTTATTTTGCATTGTCCACAAAGTGCATGATAACGCCCCAAACACAAGTCAGAAGAGGCGTCTTCTCCTTCCACAAAGTCCACAACTCTTGCCACCATGCAGGAGAAGAGGATGTTGGTCCCTGTCTCCGGGGCACCACAAAGAGGGCACAACCCATTCCCAAGGCCGTGTTTCTTAATCACCTCTATCCCAGATGGGAGGCAATCCCGCAGAATTGTCGAACAAAACAATTTGATCTTCAAGGGTCGGGGTGCTTTCTAGTGTGGCAAGGCCCAAGAATTAACCGGTCGTCGACAGAGGGCATGATATGTCAGGCTTACAAAGAAGACACTCGAAGGGGTCAGACGACAAGAGACAGTGTTACTGGTGCGCGTCGGTGCTATACAACGGTTTTTAACCCCTTTCCGCGACAGCATTTGGAACCGTCGCCTAGTGAGTGTGGGCGATAGGGGGGGTCCTTCCTACACGACCCAGAAAACGTCGGGGATATGCCCTCCTGGCACACATGCTCGGTAAAATGAGGTCATGTGCGACCGGCGAGCGCTCAAATACGAAAATACATACAGTAGAGGTAAAAAATACAATTATATAGGCAAAATTATTTCTGATCGCAAGTACATCCCACACAGTCAGTCCCCGCTAAACATTTCCGTTCGTTTGTACATCCCACACAGTCGCTCCAAGGAAACACTTCCGTTCACAGGTACATCACACACAATTTTTCCTGTTAAATCGTTTGCGTTATTGAATGTATCGCACACGGTCCGTAGAAAAAACTGTGTGGCAAAGCCTGTCCATCACACACAGTTTTTATGTGGTAAACGTTTGCGCAAGGTGGCCTAACGCAAACAGTTTTCAAGACAAAGTCGTATGTGATTGTTCATTGATCCAACACGATTTATTCCTAAAAACTGTGTGCGTTGCCTGAGGTCATCGCCCACGGTATTTTTTCTATAACCGTTTGCAATAGCAAAACCCAATCAGCAGGCTAATTTGTCATTAGCAGGCTAATTGCTCTATTATTAATAATCCATTTATTAATCTAATTGACATTCATATTAAGCACATATTATATTTCATTTTCATAATAAGTAAGAATGATTTTATAATTGAAATACATCATAGTACAACATGATATACCTTCAGCACTCAGCTACCCCATTACAAAACTGCACCAGCACCAAGTTTCATATGCAATATGTAGAATCTTTCGAAATTAGTATCATAGACGGTGTATAGACAGATGCATCGCATCTGGAAAACTGCTGAAGCCGAATATTGAGCCTTCATTCATGTTGAAGGTCTTTGCAACTTTAGGCCAGTGCCTGTGGATGATTGACCGTCCGTCTTTCGTCCTCTTCAGGAACACTTCAATATTGAACCGTGAGTGTTGTATGAAAACCTTCATCGCTCCTGACCATAGAGGTGGTTTGAGAGGTAATCATCAGTGAACTGCTTTGGAAAGGCCTAAAAATAAGGATGTGCGTAAATATCTTCTCTATATTAAAAATGGGGCAAAGGGATAAAAAAGGCAAGGTATAATAGTTAGTATCATCTTGTAGTGAACTGATGTCTTCTTCATTGTGCAGACAAAGATCTAGTTGTTTTGGTCGCTAATTTCTTTATCCTAAAAATCTTTTTGAGTTTCTTGATTTGATTGATAGTCATGGACAACTCAATTTCCCATATGCAAAAAGGGTCGAACAGTGGGTCAAAACCTCTGACAGCAGGACCTATATATGCAAGACCAAATTATTAAAAACCAAAATATTAGAATGGTTCCTACAATTGCACAATAATATGTTATTAGACAACAGACCATGCACATGCTAACCTCGATTGTAAACCTCAGTGCTTTCCATTGTTTCCCTGCAACACATATAAGGTAGTTAGTCATCAGGTTAAGTAAGAGTTCGCATGCTATCAGTAAAATATATTGATGAAAAATAAGCACATTACAGATTCATCAGATTAATTCAAGCCACATGGAAAACTCATTTATCCAACCCAAGCATGATTAAGAATTAGGAAATGTAGCACTTGTATATGTTTCTCATGTATTAAGTGCAGCCAAATTCGATTATTTATTCCTCACATGCACAACAATGCGAAATTCTACCCACGGTAATTGAACATCGCATTGCAGAATTGAACCAAGCAGTTAACTAAACACCACAACAAATGAACCAAACATTAACTGAGCACCACATTGCACAATATAAAATACTCCTAATAGAAGATCAGACAGTTAACCAAACCGTTAACTACAACCAATTGTAGCAATTGTATTTGTATCTCATGTATTTACTACAGTTAAATTCAATTTATTCCTCACATGGTATACAATAACAGAATGCACCCACAACTATTGAACATCGCATTGCAGAATTGAACCAAACAGTAAACTAAACACCACAACACAAATGAACCAAACGTTAACTGAGCACCACATTGCACAGTGTATAACCAAACCAAGTGTGCTTGATAACTTGGAAATATAGTAATTATATTCGTTTCTCATGTATTTTGTAAAGATAAATTTGATTTATTTCTCATAAGGAAGACAATACAAAATTGCAGCCTGAAGAATTGAACATTACATTTGTAGAATTGAACCAAACAATTAACTGAAGACGACAACTAATTAACAAAACAGTTAATAAGTGAGCACCACACTGCATGACATACAAAACATATACACTAGAGCAACATATTGCATGGTAAAATTAGATATCACAAGTCACTAGAATTTGTGAAGAAAAGGCAGGAGCAGCACACGCAACCGGTAAACCGAGCATGCTTAACCGACATAGCTAGCAAATGACAAGGTGCTCCTCCAAGATCTGGGGGTCGACACGAATGGCAGCCATCGCGACCTCATCCGCGCGTGCGGCCATGATTTTCTTCTCCGCTGCCAAATGCTCCTTGAGATCCTGGCTATACTGCGTGCACCATGGCTTAGGGCGGCGCTTATTTGGTGGAGAGGTCTATGATTTGGGTGCAAGGTGTCGCGCTCGCGCCGGCGGTTGGGGCATGTGGAATGTGGAAGGAGGAGGAGGATGGGGGTCGGGTGTGGATTACCTGCCTGGATGGACGAGGCCGAGCAGCGTGAAGGAGGGGCGCCGACGAGAAGGCGGCGCTGCAAGCAAGGAGTGAAGGTTTCAACTTGGAAAGGAAGGCGAAAACAAGGGAAATGTGGCTTTTGGTAAGGGGAGGGGGCGGGGAGGTAGATATTTCTGTGGAAGCCGAAAATTTGGAATCGCTTCAGTGAAAAAACTGGCGCGCAAAATGTCATCAGACACGGTCCCTTATTCAGAACTGTGTACGATATGTGTACATCACAAACGATTCAGATAGCTTAACCCGTGTGTGATGAGTTTGAACGTCAAAAATTTTGCTTCGAATTTCCATGGTTACAGTGGTCATCCGCATCATTGCATAATTTGGGTACACAAAGGAGACTACAACACACCCACACTTCTTAATTGAGCAAATTCAGCAATTAAACAGAGCTAGCTGACCTAAACATTACTCTAACAAATTAAAGACCACTGATCTTAATTAAACAAAACAAAGAGCACTACTACGGCTGGTGCTCGTCAATCTCCGCCGCTGCCTCCATGTCCAGCTCACGCCCGATGGTCTCCTGGGGAAGGGGCTTCGTGGCATCCATCGCACCTTACTCGGCAAGCATCTCGCCATCCACGTTCGTCATCTCTTTAGAAAAGGCCGCCACGAGCTGGGTGTGGGCGGACGCGATCTGGGCTTGGACGGGCTCCGTCGTTGCAAGGTATGCGGCGGAGGAATGGGCGGCTGCTCGAACGCTCTTTGCGATTGCCAGCTCTTCGGGCGTGGGTTACCGACCATTGTCGGAGAAGCTTCATTCGATTTGGGCGGTGACTGCCAGGAGCTGGGCATGGGCGGCCTCGACGTGGTCGTGGGCGACCTCCATCAGGGCTAAGGCCGCCACTGCGGAACGGACAGCTGATGTGCCGTCTCGCCAGTTGCTATCCCCAAGGCAGATGCTGCTGCCGCCACCTGAGAAGCAACAACAGACGTTTGGGCTTCCTTTGCCGTCTGGTCGCAGATTGCGGCCGCGCTCATGCACCTTGTTAGCACGCGCATGGCGGCTGCGGCTGCGCTCTCGCCGGAGTGGGCCATCGAAGTTGCCCTCACGACGCGGGTCCACGTGCCCATCTTTCACCCGCGATGATTGAACAGTGAAATGATATTTGGGGGAGCAAGCTAGTGTGCTTGAGACGCTAGCTGTGGACTGTAGCCGATGCACCTTCTCGCGTAAGCCATAGGCGTACTATACACCAACGGTGCTCCAGGATATTTTGTGCTACATCTCACATAGTTGGTGATAATAAACTGTGTGCGATCTACTTGATTTTTCATCTTGATTTGAATTACATAATGGGGTCACAGCGGCAATGGACGGTGTTTGAATTGGTAGACCTTTTATCTGGAGTGAACATGCAACTATATGTGTGTTATATAAGAATTGCAATTATTCAGGGTTCGTTTGAACATTTTATACATTAAATTGGTTTTCTAACCATTTTAGGTGCACAATTCAAAATTAAACTACATGCACATGTTCTCGTGCACCAACATGGGTTGTAAAATCATATATGTGTCCATGGGTTTATGCTTATCTCCCATGCAAGAAATGGGGATGAAATTCGAACACCACGGCACCGTGGCTCTCCCGCAAATGTCGACGTACTTGCTTTTGTAATTCTAGTAAATCCAAATTTCGTCTGAAATTTATGAAACTTGGCATGCTATCATTGAGCGGCATCAACATGCCGTGGTAATTTTTTTTGTCCCATTTGGCGCAGGTTTGGGTATAAGCTTCTCATAAACTAGAGATTCTCACAAAAATGTGATGGTTTTGGTAGGAAACGTTTCACCTTTCTGGACGAAACGATATCCGTTGCCTCTTCATGATTTCAATTTTTTTCTTAGTGTCAACATAGAACAACAGGAGTGTTGTGTCAATTTTTGGGATTTTTTGGGGTTCGCTTGGACATTTTTATACATTAACTGAGATTTCTATGCATTCATGTGCATAATTCAAATTTGAACTATGGGCATATGCTCTAATGCATATAAATTAGTTGAAAATTCAAATATGTGTCCTAGGTTGCCTGCTTAGATCCCATGCAAGAAATGAGAATGAATATCAAACACCTTGCCACCGTCACTCGGCCGCAAACATTGAGATACCTGGTTTTTAAATTATAGTAAATCCAAAACTCGTCTGAAATTCATGAAACTTGGCATGCTATCATGGAGCGGCATCAACTTGCCGTGGTAATTTTTTTGTCTCATTTGGGGCAGGTTTGGGTATATGCTTCTCACAAACCAGAACTTCTCACAACAAGCATGATGGTTTCGGTAGGGAACGTCCCACCTTTGGGAACGAAACGATATCCATTGCCTCTTATTGCTTCCAAATATTTTCTCATGTCAACATAGAACAACAGGAGTGTTGAGTCAATTTTTGTGATTTTTCGGGGTTCGTTTGGACATTTTTGTGCATTAACTGAGTTTTAATGCATTTATGTGCATAATTTAAATTTGAACTACGTGCACATGCTCTAGTGCATATAAATTGGTTAAAAAACAAATCTGTGCCCTTGGGTGCATGCTTAGGTCACATGCAAGAAATGAGAATGAATTTCAAACACCAGGGCATTGTTGATTGCCGGCAAAACATTGAGATGCCTGGTTTTTAAATTCTAGTAAATCCAAAACTCGTCTGAAATTCATGAAACTTGGCATGCTATCATGGAGCGGCATCAACTTGCCGTGGTAATTTTTTTTGTCTCATTTGGGGCAGGTTTGGGTATATGCTTCTCATAAACCAGAGCTTCTCACAACAAGCATGATGGTTTCGGTAGGGAACGTCCCACCTTTGGGAACGAAACGATATCCATTGCCTCTTATTGCTTCCAAATTTTTTCTCGTGTCAACATAGAACAACAGGAGTGTTGAGTCAATTTTTGTGATTTTTCGGGGTTCGTTTGGACATTTTTGTGCATTAACTGAGTTTTTAATGCATTTATGTGCATAATTCAAATTTGAACTACATGCACATGCTCCAGTGCATATAAATTGGTTAAAAAACAAATCTGTGCCCTTGGGTGCATTCTTAGGTCACATGCAAGAAATGAGAATGAATTTCAAACACCAGGGCATTGTTGATTGCCGGCAAAACATTGAGATGCCTGGTTTTTAAATTCTAGTAAATTCAAAACTCGTCTGCAATCCATGAAACTTGGCATGCTATCATGGAGCGACATCAACATGCCGTGGTAAATTTTTTGTCCCATTTGGGGGAGGTTTGGGTATATGCTTCTCACAAACCAGAGCTTCTCACAACAAGCATGATGGTTTCGGTAGGGAACGTCCCACCTTTGGGAACGAAACGATATCCATTGCCTCTTATTGCTTCCAAATTTTTTCTCGTGTCAACATAGAACAACAGGAGTGTTGAGTCAATTTTTGTGATTTTTCGGGGTTCGTTTGGACATTTTTGTGCATTAACTGAGTTTTTAATGCATTTATGTGCATAATTCAAATTTGAACTACATGCACATTCTCCAGTGCATATAAATTGGTTAAAAAACAAATATGTGCCCTTGGGTGCATTATTAGGTCACATGCAAGAAATGAGAATGAATTTCAAACACCAGGGCATTGTTGATTGCCGGCAAAACATTGAGATGCCTGGTTTTTAAATTCTAGTAAATTCAAAACTCGTATGCAATCCATGAAACTTGGCATGCTATCATGGAGCGACATCAACATGCCATGGTAAATTTTTTGTCCCATTTGGGGGAGGTTTGGGTATATGCTTCTCACAAACCAGAGCTTCTCACAACAAGCATAATGGTTTCGGTAGGGAACGCCCCACCTTTGGGGACGAAATGATATCCATTGCCTCTTATTGCTTTCTAATTTTCTCTTGTGTCAACATAGAACAACATGAGTGTTGTGTCATTTTTTGTGATTTTTCGGGGTTCGTTTGGACATTTTTATGCATTAACTGAGTTTTCAGTGCATTTGTGTGCATAATTCAAATTTGAACTACATGCACATGCTCTAGTGCATATAAATTGGTTGAAAAATCAAATCTTTGTCCTTGGGTGCATGCTTACGTCCCATGCAAGAAATGAGAATGAATTTCAAACACCTGGGCACCATTGATTGCCGGCAAAACGTTGAGATACTTTATTTTTAAATTCTAGTAAATCCAAAACTCGTCTGAACTTCATGAAATTTGGCATTCTAACATGGAGCGGCATCAACATGCTGTGGTAAATTTTTTGTCCCATTTGGGGCAGGTTTGGGTATATGATTCTCACAAACCAGAGCTTCTCAGAACAATGATGATGGTTTCGGTAGGGAACGTCCCACCTTTGGTGACGAAACGATATTCATTCACTACTGCAGGATGCTGCTAACACGACACTACGATCAGAGACCCTTTGAGAAACTGTGTGCGGTGCCATAATCACAAACGGTGTTGTATGAAAACCGTCAAAAAGGTGAAAACGTTTGCGATGGAGGATGCATCAAACACGGTTCAGATTTCAGTTGCGTGTGCGATCCATGTCATACGGTTCAGTCCAATAAACTATTTGCGATGAGGCGGAACAAAAGAAATGGGCAGCCTGATGAAGGCGTGTGCGATATAGAGCATACGGTTCACTCGGATGAACTGTTTGTGATTAGGCAACACAAAAGAAACGGTCAGCCAGATCAAAGGTGTGTGTGATTGAGGGCTGCTACCTCTTGAGCACTGCGTTGGATTTCCCCGAAGAGGAGAGGATGATGCAGCAAAGTAGCGTAAGTATTTCCCTCAGTTTTTGAGAACCAAGGTATCAATCCAATAGGAGGCTATGCGCGAGTCCCTTGTACCTACACAAAAACAATAGCTCAATGCAACCAACGTGCTTAGGGGTTGTCAACCCCTTCATGGTCACTTACGAAAGTGAGATCTGATAGAGATGATAAATAATATTTTTGGTATTTTTGGTATAGAGATGCAAAGTAAAAAGTAAAAGGCAAAGTAAAAGCAAAGCAATAATAAAGTGGTGGAGATTGATATGATGAAAAAGAGACCCCGGGGCCATAGGTTTCACTAGTGGCTTCTCTCAAGAGCATAAGTATTCTACGGTGGGTGAACAACTTACTGTTGAGCAATTGACAGAATTGAGCATAGTTATGAGAATATCTAGGTATGATCATGTATATAGGCATCACGTCCGAGACAAGTAGACCGACTCCTACCTGCATCTACTACTATTACTCCACTCATCGACCGCTATCCAGCATGCATCTAGAGTATTAAGTTAAAAACAGAGTAACGCCTTAAGCAAGATGACATGATGTAGAGGGATAGTTTCATGCAATATGATAAAAAAACCCATCTTGTTATCCTCGATGGCAACAATACAATACGTGCCTTGCTGCCCCTTCTGTCACTGGGAAAGGACACCGCAAGATCGAACCCAAAGCTAAGCACTTCTCCCATGGCAAGAACAACCAATCTAGTAAGCCAAACCAAACTGATAATTCGAAGAGACTTGCAAAGATAACCAATTATACATAAAAGAATCCAGAGAAGATTCAAATATTATTCATAGATAGACTTGATCATAAACCCACAATTCATCGGTCTCAACAAACACACCGCAAAAAGAAGATTACATCGAATAAATATCCACAAGAGAGGGGGAGAACATTGTATTGAGATCCAAAAAGAGAGAAGAAGCCATCTAGCTACTAACTATGGACCCGTAGGTCTGAAGTAAACTACTCACACTTCATCAGAGGGGATTGGATGATGATGTAGAAGCCCTCCATGATCGATGCCCCTTCCGGCGAAGCTCCGGAACAGGCCCCAAGATGGGATCTCATGGATACATAAAGTTGCGGCGGTGGAATTAGGTTTTTCGCTCCGTCCCTGATCGTTTGGGGGTACGTAGGTATATATAGAAGGAAGGAGTACATCGGTGGAGCTTTGAGGGGCCCACGAGGCAGGGGGGCGTGCCCTAGGAGGGGGGGCACCCTCCACCCTTGTGACCGCCTCGTGGCTTTCTTGACGGAGGATCCAAGTCTCCTGGATCTTATTTGATGAGAAAATCACGTTTCCGAAGGTTTCATTCCGTTTGGACACCGTTTGATATTCTGTTTCTCCGAAACACTGAAATAGGCAAAAAACAACAATTCTGGGTTGGGCCTTCGGTTAATAGGTTAGTCCCAAAAATAATATAAAAGTGGAAAATAAAGCCCAATATAGTCCAAAACAGTAGATAATATAGCATGGAGCGACCAAAAATTATTGATACGTTGGAGACGTATCAAGCATCCCCAAGCTTAATTCCTCCTCGTCCTCAAGTAGGTAAATGATAAAAAGAGAATTTTTGATGCGGAGTGCTACTTGGCATAATTTTAATGTAATTCTTCTTAATTGTGGTATGAATATTCAGATCCGAAAGATTCAAGACAAAAGTTCATATTGACATAAAAATGATAATACTTCAAGCATACTAACTAAGCAATTATGTCTTCTCAAAATAACATGGCCAAAAAAAGTTCATCCCTACAAAATCATATAGTTTAGTCATGTTTCATTTTCGTCACACAAGAATGCTCTCATCATGCACAACCCCGATGACAAGCCAAGCAACTGTTTCATACTTTAGTAATCTCAAACCTATAAACTTTCACACAATATATGAGTGCGAGCCATGGACATAGCACTATGGGTGGAATAGAATATAATGAGGGGGGTTATGTGGAGAAGACAAAAAAGGAGAAAGTCTCACATCAACGAGGCTAATCAATGGGCTATGGAGATTCCCACCGATTGATGTTAATGCATGGAGTAGGGATTGCCATGCAACGGATGCACTAGAGATATAAATGTATGAAAGCTCAACAAAAGAAACTAGTGGGTGTGCATCCAACTTGCTTGCTCACGAAGACCTAGGGCACTTGAGGAGGCCCATTGTTGGAATATACAAGCCAAGTTCTATAATGAAAAATTCCCACTAGTATATGAAAATGATAACATGAGAGACTCTCTACTATGAAGATCATGGTGCTACTTTGAAGCACAAGTGTGGTAAAAGGATAGTAACATTGTCCCTTCTCTTTTTTCTCTCATTTTTTTGGCATTTTCTTTTTTTAATGGCCTTTCTCTTTTTTTGGGCCTTCTCTTTTTTATGGCCTTTCTTTTTTTATTCCTCACTTGGGACAATGCTCTAATAATGATGATTATCACACTTCTATTTATTTACAACTCAATGATTACAACTCGATACTAGAACAAAGATGACTCTATATGAATGCCTCCGGCGGTATACCGGGATATGCAATGAACCAAGAGTGACATGTATGAAGGAATTATGAAAGGTGGCTTTGCCACAAATACTATGTCAACTACATGATCATGCTAAGCAATATGACAATGATGATGCGTGTCATAATAAACGAAATGGTGGAAAGTTGCATGGCAATATATCTCGGAATGGCTATGGAAATGCCATAATAGGTAGGTATGGTGGCTGTTTTGAGGAAGATATAAGGAGGTTTATGTGTGAAAGAGCGTATCATATCACGGGGTTTGGATGCACCGGCGAAGTTTGCGCCAACTCTCAATGTGAGAAAGGGCAATGCATGGTACCGAAGAGGCTAGCAAGGATGGAAGGCTGAGAGTGCGTATAATCCATGGACTCAACATTAGTCATAAAGAACTCACATACTTATTGCAAAAATCTACAAGTCATCAAAAACCTCGATACTACGCGCATGCTCCTAGGGGGATAGATTGTTGGAAAAGACCATCGCTCGTCCCCGACCGCCACTCATAAGGAAGACAATCAAATAACACCTCATGTTTCAAATTTGTTACATAATGTTTACCATACGTGCATGCTACGGGACTTGCAAACTTCAACACAAGTATTTCTCAATTTCACAACTACTCAACTAGCATGACTTTGATATTATTGCCTCCATATCTCAAAACAATCATCAAGCATCAAACTTCTCTTAGTATTCAAAACACTCATAAGAAATTTTTTACTAATCTTGAATACCTAGCATATTAGGATTTTAAGTAAATTACGATGCTATTTAAGACTCTCAAAGCAATCTAAGTGAAGCATGAGAGATCAATAGTTTCTACAAAACAAATCCACCACCGTGCTCTAAAAGATATAAGTGAAGTACTAGAGCTAAACTATATAACTCAAAAGATATAAGCGAAGCACATAGAGTATTCTAATAAATTCCAAATCATGTATGGCTCTCTCAAAAGGTGTGTACAGCAAGTATGGTTGTGGTAAACTAAAAAGAAAAGACTCAAATAATACAAGACACTCCAAGCAAAACACATATCATGTGGCGAATAAAAATATAGCTCCAAGTAAAGTTACCGATAGAAGTAGACGAAAGAGGGGATGCCTTCCAGGGCATCCCCAAGCTTTGGCTTTTACGTGTCCTTAAATTATCTTGGGGGTGCCATGGGCATCCCCAAGCTTAGGCTCTTTCTACTCCTTGTTCCATAATCCATCAAATCTTTACCCAAAACTTGAAAACTTCACAACACAAAACTTAAAGTAGAAAATCCCGTGAGCTCCGTTAGCGAAAGAAAACAAAAGACCACTTCAAGGTACTGTAATGAACTCATTCTTTATTTATATTGGTGTTATAACCACTGTATTCCAACTTCTCTATGGTTTATGAACTATTTTACTAGCCATAGATTCATCAAAATAAGCAAACAACAAACGGAAAACAGAATCTGTCAAAAACAGAACAGTCTGTAGTAATCTGTAGCTAGCGCAAGATATGGAACCCAAAAATTCTAAAATAAATTGCTGGACGTGAGGAATTTATCTATTAATCATCTTCATAAAGAATTAACTAAATAGCACTCTCCAAATAAAAATGACAGCAATTCTCATGAGCGCTAAAGTTTCTATTTTTTTACAGCAAGTTCAACCAGACTTTTCCCAAGTCTTCCCAACGGTTCTACTTGGCACAAACACTAATTAAACACAAAAAACACAACCAAAATAGAGGCTAGAAAAATTATTTATTACTAAACAGGAGCAAAAAGCAAGGAATAAATATAAAATTGGGTTGCCTCCCAACAAGCACTATCGTTTAACGCCCCTAGCTAGGCATAACAAGCAAGAATAGATCTAGGTATTGCCATCCTTGGTTTTAAACTTTTTAGTGGAATCAAGCTTGAATCCGGGAGGTTCTTTACGTTTCCGTTCATATTCCAAAAAATTTAGATCTAACGAATCCAACTGCTTATTGCAAAGGGTAATCAACATATTCATGCGGTGAATATTTCCACTAATGTTCTTAAGAGGTTCAAGAGATTTCTGCAAGATTTTAGTAACTTCACAATTTTTTTCAAAAACTTGTGTCTCTTCCTGAGTAGGATGAGGCCCCTTTTGTTGAGGTAGTGTTCCCACTATACCTTCTATAATTTAAAGTGCAATATGGTGATCAATTTCAATAAAATTGCCTTTGGCAACACAATCCAAGAGTTGTCTATGAGACGTATTTAATCCAACATAAAAATTGTGAAGCAAAATTCTCAGGTTTATTTCAGAGGTACAATTACGATAAGACTCCATTATTCTCAACCAGGCATCTTTTAAGTTTTCTCCTAGTCTCTGTTTAAAGTGAAAGATTTCGAACTCAGGAGTCAATGGAGAAGATAAGGGACTAGCCATAACGACAAGCAAACAAACTAACACACAAGCAAACAGAAAGCAAGCGGGCAAAAAGAGGCAAATAGCGAAAGAGAGGGAGGGTAAAGAGAGAGGGCGAATAAAACGGCAAGGGTGAAGTGGGGGAGAGGAAAACGAGAGGCAAATGGCAAATAATGTAATGCGGGAGATAAGGGTATGTGATGGGTACTTGGTATGTTGACTTTTGCGTAGACCTCCCCGGCAACGACGCCAGAAATCCTTCTTGCTACCTCTTGAGCACTGCATTGGTTTTCCCCGAAGAGGAAAGGATGATGCAGCAAAGTAGCGTAAGTATTTCCCTCAGTTTTTGAAAACCAAGGTATCAATCCAGTAGGAGGCTACGCGCGAGTCCCTCGTACCTGCACAAAACAAATAAATCCTCGCAACCAACACAAATAGGGGTTGTCAATCCCTATAAGGCCACTTACGAGAGTGAGATCTGATAGATATGATAAGATAATATTTTTGGTATTTTTATGATAAAAGATGAAAAGTAAAATAAAGGCAAAGGAAATAGCAAAGGAAATAACTAAGTAGTAGGAGATTAATATGATGAAGATAGACCCGGGGGTCATAGGTTTCACTAGTGGCTTCTCTCAAGAGCATAAGTATTCTACGGTGGGTGAACAAATTACTGTTGAGCAATTGACAGAATTGAGCATAGTTATGAGAATATCTAGGTATGATCATGTATATAGGCATCATGTCCGAGACAAGTAGACCGACTCCTGCCTGCATCTACTACTATTACTCCACTCATCGACCCCTATCCAGCATGCATCTAGAGTATTAAGTTAAAAACAAAGTAACGCCTTAAGCAAGATGACATGATGTAGAGGGATAGACTCATGCAATATGAAGAAAACCCCATCTTGTTATCCTCGATGGCAACAATACAATACGTGCCTTGCTGCCCCTACTATCACTGGGAAAGGACACCGCAAGATTGAACCCAAAGCTAAGCACTTCTCCCATTGCAAGAAAGACCAATCTAGTAGGCCAAACCAAACTGATAATTCGAAGAGACTTGCAAAGATAACCAATCATACGTAAAAGAATTCAGAGAAGATTCAGATATTGTTCATAGATAGACTTGATCATAAACCCACAATTCATCGGTCTCAACAAACACACCGCAAAAACAAGATTACATCGAATAGATCTCCACAAGAGAGGGGGAAAACATTGTATTGAGATCCAAAAAGAGAGAAGAAGCCATCTAGCTACTAACTATGGACCCGTAGGTCTGAGGTGAACTACTCACACTTCATCGGAGGGGCTATGGTGTTGATGTAGAAGCCCTCCGTGATCGATTCCCCCTCTGGCGGAGCTCCGGAACAGGCCCCAAGATGGGATCTCGTGGATACAGAAAGTTACGGTGGTGGAGTTAGGGTTTTGGCTCCGTATCTGATCGTTTGGGGGTACGTGGATATATATAGGAGGAAGGAGTACGTCGGTGGAGCAACAGGGGGGCCCACGAGGGTGGAGGGCGCGCCTGGGGTAGGCAGGCGCGCCCCTACCTCGTGGCCTCCTCTTTTCTTTCTTGACGTAGGGTCCAAGTCTCCCGGGTATTGTTCATTGAGAAAACCACGTTCCCGAAGGTTTCATTCCGTTTGGACTCCGTTTGATATTCCTTTTCTTCGAAACCATAAAACAGGCAAAAAACAACAATTCTGGGATGGGCCTTCGGTTAATAGGTTAGTCCCAAAAATAATATAAAAGTGGATAATAAAGCCCAATAATGTCCAAAACAGTAGATAATATAGCATGGAGCAATCAAAAATTATAGATACGTTGGAGACGTATCAAATAACATATGTGTAGTAACATGCAACACTTCATTTATTAGGCTATAGACTCATCTTGCCTTGAGATGTGTGATGTTACTCATACTACTAGTAAGACTAGCCACAATGGGTAGTAACATAGACTAGTAACATGCCCATGTTACTAGTCTATGTTACTACCTCTATAGTGGGAGTAACATATGTGTGTGGTAACATGCAACACTCCATTTATTAGGCTATAGACACATCTTGCCTTGATATATATGTGTGATGTTAGTCATACTAGTAGTAACTAGCTATGTTACCACTTTCATCTCTTTCTTTATTCATTGCATGCCAGTTTCTGTTTTCTCCTTGTTTTAGAGTATCGCATAAAAGGAAAATCAAACGGAGTCCAATTGACCTGAAACTTCACGGAACTTATTTTTGGAACGGAAGCAATCCGGGAGACTTGGAGTAGACGTCAGGGAAGCTTCGAGGGAGGCACGAGGCAGGGAGGCGCGCCCTACCCCCCTAGGCGCGCCCCCACCCTCGTGGGCCCCTCGTGGCTCCCCTGGCCGACTTCTTTCACCTATATATGTCTATATACCCTAAAAACATCAGGGAGTAGAATAGATCGGGAGTTCCGCCGCCAGATGCCTCCGTAGCCACCGAAACCAATCAAGACCCGTTCCGGCACCCTGCCGGAGGGGGGATCCCTCTCCGGTGGCCATCTTCATCATCCCGTCTCTCTCCTTGATGAGGAGGGAGTAGTTCTCCCTCGGGGCTGAGGGTATGTACCAGTAGCTATGTGTTTGATCTCTCTATCTCTCTCTCGTGTTCTTGAGGTGGTACGATCTTGATGTATCGCGAGCTTTGCTATTATAGTTGGATCTTATGATGTTTCTCCCCCTCTACTCTCTTGTGATGAATTGAGTTTTCCCTTTGAAGTTACCTTATCGGATTGAGTCTTTAAGGATTTGAGAACACTAGATGTATCTTTTGGTGATCAACTTGTGAGTTCCGTGACCTCGTGAACTTATGCATAGGGGTTGACACACGTTTTCGTATTGACTCTCTGATAGAAACTTTGGGGCACTACTTGAAGTTCTTTGTGTTGGTTGAATAGATGAATCTGAGATTGTGTGATGCATATCGTATAATCATACCCATGGATACTTGAGGTGACATTGGAGTATCTAGGTGTCTTAAGGTGTTATTCTAGTACGAACTCTATGATAGATTGAATGGAAAGAATAGCTTCATGTTATTTTACTACGGACTCTTGAATAGATCGATCAGAAAGGATAACTTTGAGGTGGTTTCATACCCTACCATAATCTCCTCGTTTGTTCTCCGCTATTAGTGACTTTGGAGTGACTCTTTGTTGCATGTTGAGGGATAGTTATATGATCCAATTATGTTATTATTGTTGAGAGAACTTGCACTACTGAAAGTATGAACCCTAGGCCTTGTTTCAACGCATTGCAATACCGTTTGTGCTCACTTTTATCATTGGCTACCTTGCTGTTTTTATATTTTCAGATTACAAAAACCTATATCTACTATCCATATTGCACTTGTATCACCATCTCTTCGCCGAACTAGTGCACCTATACAATTCACCATTGTATTGGGTGTATTGGGGACACAAGAGACTCTTGGTTATTTGGTTGCAGGGTTGTTTGAGAGAGACCATCTTCATCCTACACCTCGCACAGATTGATAAACCTTAGGCCATCCACTTGAGGGAAATTTGCTACTGTCCTACAAACCTCTGCACTTGGAGGCCCAACAACGTCTACAAGAAGAAGGTTGTGTAGTAGACATCAAGCTTTTTTCTGGCGCCATTGCCGGGGAGGTGAGTGCTTGAAGGTATATCTTTAGATCTTGCAATCGTATCTTCTAGTTTCTTGTTTTCGCACTAGTTTAGTTTATAAAAGAAAACTACAAAAAAATGGAATTGAGTTTGCCTCATACTCTTCATCTTTTTAATATCTTTCGTGAGAATGATGGAAAGGAAAATTGTGCTCAAGTGCTAGAAGAAGAAGTCTATAGAATGTTTGGCACTAAATCTTTGAATGATGAGCATGATTGCAATGTTATTAGTATGAACTCTTTGAATATCCATAGTACTAATGATGATTTCACTAGTTATGATGAAAATATCTGTTATAAGCATGTCGGTTTTTGTGGAGTGCATAGAGTTTGCAAGTACATACCAAACGGGGAAGATAGATTTTGCAAGAGGCATAAGTATTTGGAAACTAAATGGTTGCAAGAGAGGCTAGATGTTTGTGCTGAAAATTTAAACTTTCTTAGCCGTACTTGTGAACTTTGCAATGAACGTGGTCATTTCAAGTACCCAATGCAAATTGTTTCATGATCGTATCGTGTCCAAAAATTGTGATGACTTGATTTCCCTTGCACATCATAATGAACTTAGTTTGCTCTTGGGTTATGAATAAATGAAACATATATCTAAGGTTATTCTAGAATTTGCCCTTGATAGAGTTCTTAATTTTGATCTAGAGGAAATTTATATGTATTGTGCGGTGAATTGCATTGAAAATCCTTATATTGCCAAGTATATAAAGAAAATAAAATAAATAGAGGATGAAGAGAATACTAATGAAAGGGAAGAGGCTTCCCAATATCCTCCTATTATTTCTTATGATGAATCAGGTAATGAGGAACATATGCTTGTAGGAATTGCAATAATATCAAGTTTCCTCTCTATGTGCTTAAAGCTTTGAAGTTATGCTTGTTTTGCCTTCCTATGCTAGTTGATTATTGTTCCCATAAGTTGTTTGCTCACAAAATCCCTATGCATAGGAAGTGGGTTAGACTTAAATGTGCTAGTCATATTCTTCATGATTCTCTCTTTATGTTACAATTCTTATCTTTTATGTGAGCATAATTGAAATCATCATGCCTAGCTAGGGGCGTTAAACGATAGCGTTTGTTGGGAGGCAACCCAATTTTATTTTTGTTCTTTGCTTTTTGTTCCTGTTTAGTAATAAATAATTCATCTAGCCTCTGTTTAGATGTGGTTTTATGTTTTAATTAGTGTTTGTGCCAAGTAGAACCTTTCGGAAGACTTGGGTGAAGTCTTTGCGATCTTGCTGTAAAAAACAGAAACTTTAGCGCTCACGAGATCAGCTGCCATTTTTACTGGAGAGTGCTATTAAGTTGATTATTTTTGCAAAGGATTAATAGACAAATTCCTCAGGTCCACCAATTTATTTGAGAATTTTATGAGTTCAGAAGTATACGTTTGATACAGATTACTACAGACTGTTCTGTTTTTGACAGATTCTATTTTCTATGTGTTGTTTGCTTATTTTGATGAATCTATGAGTAGTATCGGAGGATATGAACCATAGATGAGTTGGAATACAGTATATATTACACCAATATGAATTTATAATGAGTTCACAACAGTACCTAAGTGGTGATTTATTTTCTTGTACTAACAGAGCTTACGAGTTTTCTGTTAAGTTTTGTGTTGTGAAGTTTTCAAGTTTTGGGTAAAGATTCAATGGACTATGGAATAAGGAGTGGCAAGAGCCTAAGATTGGGGATTCCCAAGGCACCCCAAGGTAATATTCAAGGACAACCAAGAGCCTAAGCTTGGGGATGCCCCGGAAAGCATCCCCTCTTTCGTCTTCGTTCATCGGTAACTTTACTTGGAGCTATATTTTTATTCGCCACATGATATGTGTTTGCTTGGAGCGTCATTTTATTTTATTTTGTTTTTCTTGCTGTTTGAATAAAATACTAAGATCTGAAATTCTTAAATGTTAGAGAGTCTTCACATAGTTGCATAATTATTCGACTACCCATTGATCTTCACTTATATCTTTCGGAGTAGTTTGTCATTTGCTCTAGTGCTTCACTTATATCTTTTAGAGCACGGCGGTGGTTTTATTTTATAGAAATAATTGATCTCTCATGCTTCACTTATATTATTTTGAGAGTCCTTTAGAACAACATGGCATTATAAAAACTTTCATATAAAGTGCATTGAATACTATGAGAAGTTTGATACTTGATGATTGTTTTGAAATATGAAGATGGTGATATTAGAGTCATGCTAGTTGAGTAGTTGTGAATTTGAGAGATACTTGTGTTAAAGTTTGTGATTCCCGTTGCATGCACGTATGGTGAACCGTTATGTGATGAAGTCGGAGCATGATTTATTTATTGATTGTCTTCCTTATGAGTGGCGGTAGGGGACGAGCGATGGTCTTTTCCTACCAATCTATCCCCCTAGGAGCATGCGTGTAGTACTTTGTTACGATAACTAATATATTTTTGCAATAAGTATGCGAGTTCTTTATGACTAATGTTGAGTCCATGGATTATACGCACTCTCACCCTTCCACCATTGCTAGCCTCTCTAATACCGCGCACCTTTCACCGGTATCTTACACCCACCATATACCTTTATCAAAACAGCCACCATACCTACCTATTATGGCATTTCCATAGCCATTCCGAGATATATTGCCATGCAACTTTCCACCGTTCTGTTTATTATGACACACTTCATCATTGTCATATTGCTTTGCATGATCATGTAGTTGATATCGTATTTGTGGCAAAGCCACCATTCATAATTCTTTCATACATGTCACTCATGAGTCATTGCACATCCCGGTACACCGCCGAAGGTATTCATATAGAGTCATATTTTGTTCTAAGTATCGAGTTGTAATTCTTGAGTTGTAAGTAAATAAAAGTGTGATGATCATCATTATTAGAGCATTGTCCTAGTGAGGAAAGGATGATGGAGACTATGATTCCCCCACAAGTAGAGATGAGACTCCGGATGAAAAAGAAAAAAAAAAGAAAAAAAAGAAAAAAGAGGCCATAAAAAAAGAGAAGGCCCCCAAAAAAATGAGAGAAAAAGAGAGAAGGGGCAATGCTACTATCCTTTTACCACACTTGTGCTTCAAAGTAGCACCATGATCTTCATGATAAAGAGTCTCCTATGTTGTCACTTTCATATACTAGTGGGAATCTTTCATTATAGAACTTGGCTTGTATATTTCAATGATGGGCTTCCTCAAATTGCCCTAGGTCTTCGTGAGCAAGCAAGTTGGATGCACACCCACTTAGTTCCTTTTGTTGAGTTTTCATACACTTATAGCTCTAGTGCATCTGTTGCATGGCAATCCCTACTCACTCACATTGATATCTATTTATGGGCATCTCCATAGCCCGTTGATACGCCTAGTTGATGTGAGACTATCTTCTCCTTTTGTCTTCTCCACAACCACCATTCTGTTCCACCTATAGTGCTATGTCCATGGCTCACGCTCATGTATTGCGTGAAGATTGAAAAAGTTTGAGAACATCAAAAGTATGAAACAATTGCTTGGCTTGTCATCGGGGTTGTGCATGATTTAAATATTTTGTGTGATGAAGATAGAGCATAGCCAGACTATATGATTTTGTAGGGATAACTTTCTTTGGCCATGTTATTTTGAGAAGACATGATTACTTTGTTAGTATGCTTGAAGTATTATTATTTTTATGTCAATATTAAACTTTTGTCTTGAATCTTATGGATCTGAATATTCTTGCCATAATAAAGAGAACTACATGGATAAATATGTTAGGTAGCATTCCACATCAAAAATTCTGTTTTTATCATTTACCTACTCGAGGACGAGCAGGAATTAAGCTTGGGGATGCTTGATACGTCTCCAACGTATCTATAATTTTTGATTGTTCCATGCTATTATGTTATCAACCTTGGATGTTTTATATGCATTTATATGCTATTTTATATGATTTTTGGGGCTAACCTATTAACCTAGAGCCTAGTGCCAGTTTCTGTTTTTTCCTTGTTTTAGAGTATCGCAGAAAAGGAAAATCAAACGGAGTCCAATTGACCAAAAACTTCACGGAACTTATTTTTGGAACAGAAGCAATCCAGGAGACATGGAGTAAACGTCAGGGAAGCTTCAAGGGAGGCACGAGGCAGGGAGGCGCGCCCTACCCCCTGGGCACGCCCCCCACCCTCATGGGCCCCTTGTGGCTCCCCTGACCGACTTCTTTCGCCTATATATGTCCATATACCCTAAAAACATCAAGGGGCAGAACAGATCGGGAGTTCCGCCGCCAGAAGCCTCAGTAGCCACCGAAAACCAATCTAGACCCGTTCCGGCACCGTGTCGGAGGGGGGATCCCTCTCCGGTGGCCATCTTCATCATCTCGGTGCTCTCCATGACGCGGAGGGAGTAGTTCTCCCTCGGGGCTGAGGGTATGTACCAGTAGCTATGTGTTTGATCTCTCTCTCTCTCTCTCGTGTTCTTGAGGTGGTACAATCTTGATGTATCGCAAGCTTTGCTATTATAGTTGGATCTTATGATGTTTCTCCCCCTCTACTCTCTTGTGATGAATTGAGTTTTCCCTTTGAAGTTATCTTATCGGATCGAGTCTTTAAGGATTTGAGAACACTTGATGTATGTTTTGGTGATCAACTTGCGAGTTCCGTGACCTCGTGAACTTATGCATAGGGGTTGACACACGTTTTCTTCTTGACTCCCCGGTAGAAACTTTGGGTCACTCTTTGAAGTTCTTTGTGTTGGTTGAATAGATGAATCTGAGATTGTGTGATGCATATCGTATAATCATACCCATGGATACTTGAGGTGACATTGGAGTACCTAGGTGACATTAGGGTTTTGGTTGATTTGTGTCTTAATGTGTTATTCTAGTACGGACTCCATGATAGATTGAACGGAAAGAATAGCTTCATGTTATTTTACTACAGACTCTTGAATAGATCGATCAGAAAGGATAACTTTGAGGTGGTTTCGTACCCTACCATAATCTCTTCGTTTGTTCTCCGCTATTAGTGACTCTTTGCTGCATGTCGAGGGATAGTTATATGATCCAATTATGTTATTATTGTTGAGAGAACTTGCACTAGTGAAAGTATGAACCCTAGGCCTTGTTTCAACGCATTGCAATATCGTTTGTGCTCACTTTTATCATTAGTTACCTTGCTGTTTTTATATTTTCAGATTACAAAAACCTATATCTTCTATCCATATTGCACTTGTATCACCATCTCTTCGCTGAACTAGTGCACCTATACAATTTACCATTGTATTGAATGTGAGTTTCCTGGTAGGGTCTGGCCATATTGCAGGCATTGCCCTTATTGTGCCTCCATCCTTTCCCATGGTATTTTTAGTGCGTAATTATGTACGCGTGGCACATATGCCACAATTCGGTAGGGGATGAGATGGAGGCCGAATTGCTAATCAAGCTGCTGACGAGCTGGATTGTTGTACAATGGGGTAGTCCAGACTCGTTTGATAGTGTCCGAGGACTTGGCTGCCGACGTAATAGCTGGCTTGATTAGGCCACCCTGTACTTCCGCTGCCAGGGCCACGGTGTGCTCCTCAGTGCAGAGGGTGTCGGATGTGGGGTTCCGGCAAACCCTTAAGGTTCAAACACTGGGGTGCACGCGAAGTCTTTTCCTCCCACCGATCTACGCCCTAGCTCGCTAAGATCTCGCGGACGAACTCGGCGAACTCGCAACACAGAAAGACACAAGATTTATACTGGTTCGGGCCACCGTTGTGGTGTAATACCCTACTCCAGTGTGGTGGTAGTGGATTGCCTCTTGGGCTGATGATGAACAATACAAGGGGAAGAACAGCCTCCTCGTGTTGAGGTGTTCTTGTGCTTGGCTAACTTGTGTGGGTGAGTGCTGGGTGAACTGCTCGATCAACTGCTCTCTCTATTGTGGTGGCTAGCTCTACTTATATAGGCCCTGGTCCTCTCCCCAAATATTGAGCGGGAAGGGAGCCAACAACGGCGGGCAAATTTGAAGGGGGACAGCTAGTACAAGCCATCCTGACAAAGGTGGTCTCTGCCTGCGAAAGGCTCTCGTGGTGACTGTCGGTGTCAAAACCGGTGGATCTCGGGTAGGGGGTCCCGAACTGTGCGTCTAGGCTGGATGGTAACAGGAGGCAAGGGACACGAAGTTTTACCCAGGTTCGGGCCCTCTCGATGGAGGTAAAACCCTACGTCCTGCTTGATTAATATTGATGATATGGGTAGTACAAGAGTAGATCTACCACGAGATCAGAGAGGCTCAACCCTAGAAGCTAGCCTATGGTATGATTGTTGATGTGTATGTTGTCCTACGGACTAAAACCCTCCGGTTTATATAGACACCGGATAGGGTTAGGGTTACATAGAGTCGGTTACAATGATAGGAGATCTAAATATCCGTATCGCCAAGCTTGCCTTCCACGCCAAGGAAAGTCCCTTCCGGACACGGGACGAAGTCTTCAATCTTGTATCTTCATAGTCCAGGAGTCCGGCTGAAGGTATAGTCCGGCTATCAGAACACCCCCTAATCCAGGACTCCCTCAGTGACGCTGTCTTGGGCTCCACGATGACCTCCGTCTTGCTGTCCTTCTGGTCTTGGTCTTGTTGCACCGATATGGCAACCTTTGCCTGATGCCTCAGTACTCCTCGCCTGCGCTGGCCTCGTTAGCACCAAAGAGGAAACAAGGACGCTGCTCGCGCTGGCGCCCGCCTGGTGTCGATCGTCATGGCTCACGTCACGAGAGCCTCATGAGGTTCGCCTCGCCTTGATATCTCCGCTCCTCGTGAGCCTGCCCGACTAGGCCACTCCAGAGGGGGTCTCGTGTCGTCCGCCTCGCAAGGCTTGGCCCCTCGCGAGGGTCTTAGATGCCTTGTTGATGAAGATGGGTTGTACGGCCTGCTGGCTTAGCCACGCCGCGGGCCACAGGCAGGAAAGTCTGGAGACCCCCGTTCCCAGAACGCCGACAGTAGCCCCGGGGCCCAAGGTGCGCTCGGGCTTGGCTTCGCGGCGAAGCCAAGGGTCAAGTACGGAGCACTGCGGGCCCCAAAAGCCTGCGGCCTCGGTCGACGCGTGGCGGTTGATTGGACGTGAGCGTCTCCGCTTCCCCATGCTGCCTCGGCAACTGCACGACTTGACAAGTCCCTGCGACATGCAAGGAAAACCATCATTACCTGCGATCGTGGGAGGTGCCGGTTGGCCTTTTCTTGCTATAAATGGGGAGGGGGCTGAGCCCCCGTTGCCCATCTCTTCATTGCTCGCTTGCTTCTTCCTCCTTGCTCCACTACTAATATCAATGGTGCCTATCAGAAGGTTCTCCGCCGAAGAAAAGGGGAAGGCCCCCCGAGATGACCCGGAGCCACTTCCAACGAAGAAAAGGTCGATCCACCGCCGTGACGAAGCGGCGATGCAGGTGGTGACGAGGCCTTGGTGCGAGCGGCCTCCCCCAGGTTATCCACTACCCCTGTATGTCCAAGCCGAGGGCTCAGGAGGGCGGAGCGACGAGCAGTGCCGCCCGCGCCGCGCCCGGGGTCGCCGTGCCGGGACGACGCGCACCGTCGCCCCCGGAATCCACGTCGTCGACTCCTCGCGCGAGCTAGTGCTGTGGGCGCGGATGCCCCCAAGATCTTGGATCCGCTTCCTGCGGTTCTTCTCCGACATGATGCCGCCGAGGGGGCCTCTCAAGCTCTGGTTGCAGCACGCCGACTGCGGCGCTCCGGTGACTAGAGCAGAAATTGAAGCGGTCCCCACCGGCAAGATCTTCATGACTCATGCCTGGGGGAGATTGCGCGGGTCTGCCGCGCGAGGGGCACCCTCGCGATCCACCTTGAGTACGACGGCGTCTCCATGCTCTTCTTCAAGGTCTTCGATGCCGAGGGCCGCCGCCTGGAGTGCTGCTCCGGAGAGGAGCGCGAGGCTGACGCGTGTTCCGCTCGCGGCCACTCCAGCAGCAGCAGCCCTTGCGAGTCCAGCAGCTCTCCTGAGCTCTACGAGACTCCGGAGACGAGCGACGACAGCTACATGCCCCTGAGTTCTCGCCGCACTCGGAGCAGTGCCGCCGCGTCTGGCCGTCGCCGCTGCTGATCTGGATGGGGTTGGCGCCGGCCTCCCGTGGCCCACTGTTGATGATGGCGTCTGCCACAGGAGGGTGTAGATTGGCTCCTTCTTAGTTTTAGCTTTCATTCCCTGCGAAGAATCATGAAGCGCCCCGTGGGGGCATATAAGGGTATGTAATGTCTTTTGTGCTTATCTTCCCTGTTATGAAGATTTGGTGAACGCACGTCCCGTTAAGGCTTGGTCCCCCTTTCTTTCCTCGCGATAGCTTGTTGCTCTACGCCGACAGGTCCCGGTCCCCAGGCAAGCTACAGCCGTCGCTGGTATGCCAGGTCGCGTGCCGTGGTCAAGGCCAGGAGGTGTGCGGCCCGAGGTCCAGTAAGAGCCCCTGAGGCGCGATGCTCAGGAGGTCCCCCTTAGCGCTCAAGCAGCCACGATAAGGGAATAAAGGGAGTTAACGTGGCCGTGACAGGGTTGCGGCAAGGCGTGAGTGAGCATAAGGCTCAGACATTTAGCCGATCCAAGGGCGGGACTTATCTTGTGAACTTCGTGGCGATTCCTGACGTTGCGCTAGGGCCGCGCGCCAACTTGTGCGGCATAGCCAGGCCGGCCCATACGGGTTTCCCTCCTCCCATGCTCTCCTTAGTGCTCTGCATCCTCAGGTCTCGGCCCTCAAGCGAGCTCAGCCGCCGCTGGTATGGCAGGATGCGATGCCGTGGCAAGGCCAGGGGTGAGGGCTGGAGAGCCAGTAAAAGCTCTTGAGTCGCGATGGTCAGGAGCCCCCCTTTTAACGCGCAAGCGAAGTGCAAGAGAGAAAAGGAGACTCGCGGTGCCGCCTGCTATCCTCCCCGCGGGGTCCCTGTGAACAGGCACAAGAAGAACATGGTTTGTCGTTACTGCCGCCAGCCTGCCGCTGGTTGGTCCGGACGAAGTGAAGGCACTGAGGGCCTGGTGAGGTGACGTGCGCGGGGCGTGCCGCGAGCCAGAGCTCGACCGCTCAAATTTTGTCGACGTGGCAGGGACGGACCCATGCACCAGCACCGTGCTTGTGAGGAGGCACCGTGGGAGGCGATGATCGAGCAGGTGATAATCATAGGCAGGTTAAGCAGGGAAGGCAAATCAGCTTGGGTAAATGCAGGAAGATACATGCCACTGGGTCCGGCCCGAGTGGCTTGGGGATGATGCAGCCTGAGAGGCGCCCCCAACAAGGTAAGCTAAAGACATGAGCAAAAGGGATACATGCCGCAGGGACGGGCCCACGTGGCCTGGGAATAATGTAGCCCAAGGGGTGCTCCCAGCTTAAACGAGCTTGGAAGATGTCACCTGGTTCTGTAGACGAAGCAGAGTTGGTGCAGCTGAAGGCGTGCGTTGAAGAAATGACTCATGAGCCACCGGAGCCCTGAGCCTCGGGAGGCTCTGGGGGCTCAAGAGGCTCCCTGAAGACCGTCTTCGTTTCCTCCAGGACGGCGCGGTACCTGGCCTCTTGAGCCGCCAGGTCACGCCGCATGTTGTGCTGATAGGCCGACGCCAGGCCCGGCAAGCCAAGGGGCATGCGAACGTAGTTGTGCGGAGGGCCCTTGCAACGGCCCACACGCGAAGGCCAGAAGCGCTCCTAAGACGCGGCCCTGTTGAGCCGTGGGATGTCGATGCAGACACGCAACCCAGCACCCTCGCCTGGGTGGTGTGCTGCACCCTGTGAGCGGCTGTCGCCGCGCATGGCTGTTGCATCTTGCAGTTCCTGTGTGGTCTTGGCGATGAACTCCTGAGTGGTGGGCACCCCTTGCCCTGTGTTCTCCTGAGGAAAACGTGCCGTGTAGCACGCCTCCAAGTGGTGCCCAAGCGCCTCCCTCGTGAGGTTGGCAAGGCCTGTGGCCCTCCAGAAGAGAGCCCCCGAGCCCTGCCCAAGGAGGGCGTTGGGCGCGCCTTCCTATGCGATGGAGGGAGGCGCCCCTGGGACGGACGCTGATCCTGATGAGGCTCCTGCCGCAATGCCATCCTCCTGAGGTCCTGCGCGGCGCAGCTACTTCTTCTTGGGGATGGCCTCCGAAGGGCCCTCACTTCTGCTGTCGGGGTCGTCGATTGCTGCAGCTTGGAAGGCGTGCTCGAGGGAGCACACCGCATCCCTTTCTTCACACGGGACCGTGATGACCCCGTCGCTTCCAAGCATCTTGAGGACGTTGTAGCCGTGGTGGGTGACCGCCATGAACTTGGCCAGGGCCGGATACCCGAGGATGGCGTTGTATGGTAGACGGATGTGCGCGACGTCGAAGTCGATGAGCTCGGTGCGGTAGTTGTCACGCGCGCCGAAGGTGACAGGCAGGCGGACCTGCCCTATCGGTGTGGTGGAGCCGTCGGTCACTCATGAGAAAGGTTTGGTAGGTTGGAGCTGCTCATATGGCACTTGGAGGTTGTCGAATGTGTCGACGGACAGGACGTTGAGCCCTGCACCGCCGTCGATGAGGGTCTTTGTAACCTGCACATTGCTGATGACTAGGGAACACAACATTGGGAGGATGCCGGCGGTGGCCGCGCACTTGAGCTAATCTGCCGAGTTGAAAGTGATGGCGCACTGGGACCACTTGAGCGGGGGCGCGGCCGCAAGCTTGGGGAGCACCGCGTTCACCTCGCGAGCGAACCGTTTGAAGATGCGCTGAGAGGCTGGGGCCTGGGCGCCGCCCAAGATGCAGGCAATTGCACGCGGCTCCTAGAAGCCCCCAGCCCCCTCGTCCTGATGACGATCGTCGTTCTTTCTTGGTGGCGGCAGCGGGGGAAGACCAGCATTGCTTTGGGGGCAATCCTCACGAGGCTGATCCCTCCAGGCCTCCTCACGAGGATGGTCCTGCCAGCGGTCTTCACGAGGCCTGTCGCGCCATTCCTGGCACGGGCCACGGTCGTCCCAGTGTCCGCCTCCACGTCCTCCTCCACGACCGTAGCCCCGGTCTCTGCGCTTGGGGCATCGACCGTAGCGTCCTTCTCGTGTGGCTCTGAGCTCTTGGCAGTCGCTGGTGTTGTGAGTGTTCGGGTTGTGGAAGGCGCAGAACGGTCGGCTGTTCTTGGATGACTCAGGTTGATCTCTGCCCCATTTGGTGTCAGGTTCTGCTGCTAGCACCGCTGCTTCCCTGCGCTTCACGTCCTTGGCCTTGGGTTTCTTCTCCTCTGTGCCTGTGGCTGGCAGCTCAAGGAGAGAGATGCGCCCCTCCTCAGCTCTTGCGCACTTGATCGCTAGGTTGAACAGCTCCTGAGATGTGCAAAGCTCCTCATGGATAGCGAGCTCTTCCTTTATCTTGACGTCACGGACGCCGTCGGAGAACGTGGAGATGATGGCCTCATCCGTGACCTTGGGGATCTTGAGGCGGGTGTTGTTGAAGCGCTGGATGTACTTCTAGAGGGTCTCCCCTGGTGGTTGCTTGATGCGGCACAGGTCGCCCGCGGCCGGCGGGCAGTCTCGACTGCCCTGGAAGTTGGTGACGAAGCGGTCGCGCATCTCGTCCCAGGAGGAGATCGAGCCGTGCTGCAGGTTCAGGAGCCAGGAGCGGGCCCCGTCCTTGAGAGCCATGGGAAACAAGTTTTCCATGACTTTCTCGTTGTCGTTGGCTGCTTCGATGCTCAGCTCGTAGAGCTGCAGGAACTCCATGGGGTCGGCGGTGCCATCGTAGCGAGGAGGCAGATCCGACTTGAACTTGCCTGACCAGGCGACGCTGCGTAGCTCGGGGGTGAAGGCGTGGCAGCCGGCCATGGTTACTGGTGCCCGCTTCGGAGGTGGATCCTGGTCTTGATGAGGCCCGCGTGGCGCTGCTGCGGGCGACACGCGGTCTTGATGAGGCGGCGCGGGAAGCGCGGGTGCAGCTCCTCGCGGCCGAGGGATTTCTTGGCAGCTTCTCTCTTCACGAGCGGGCACCGGGCGTGGAGGATCACACGATGGGGCCGCGCGCCTTGGTGCCAAGCCACCGTCTTTGGGATGGGGTGGTGGAGGCGCGCCTCGGGCCTCGTCGCCTGTGACCGACTGAGGGTGAGGCGGAGAGTGGGACAGCGCCGGGGAGCCCCCTACGGCGCGGACGAGCTTGGTGACGCGGTCGAGCCACTCCTCATAGAGGTCATCGACTGGGCGGTAGCGCATGAGTTCATTTGCGGTGAGGAGTGCGGCCCGCGCCTCCATGGGAGCGCGGCGCGCATGGGACAAAGAACTGGCCAGGGTCAGCGATAGAGTGGCGGTGCGGCCGTCCTGCCATACCGAAGGATGCAGCGAAGACGCTTGCTGCTCGTTCCCCACCGGGCCGGTGGCAGCGTTGGCGGCAGGAGACGAAGAACGATGAGGTGGCCCGCCGATGGAGGCCGTCTGAGCAACGCGGGCGGTGAGGGCAACCCGACGCTCAGCTCGAGCACGGCGAGCGTCCGCCATGGAGACGATGGAGCAACGGAGCGACGAACTGATGGAAGGGAAGCTATGGCGCACCCCTACCTGGCGCACCAAATGTCGGATGTGGGGTTCCGGCAAACCCTTAAGGTTCGAACACTGGGGTGCGCGCGAAGTATTTTCCTCCCACCGATCTACGCCCTAGCTCGCTAAGATCTCGCGGACGAAGTCGACGAACTCGCAACACAGAAAGACACAAGATTTATACTTGTTCGGGCCACCGTTGTGGTGTAATACCCTACTCCAGTGTGGTGGTAGTGGATTGCCTCTTGGGCTGATGATGAACAATACAAGGGGAAGAACAACCTCCTCGTGTTGAGGTGTTCTTGTGCTTGGCTAACTTGTGTGGGTGAGTGCTGGATGAACTGGTGGATGAACTGCTCTATCAACTGCTCTCTCTACTATGGTGGCTAGCTCTACTTAGATAGGCCCTTGTCCTCTCCCCAAATATTGGGCGGAAAGGGAGCCAACAACGGCGGGCAAATTTGAAGGGGGACAACTAGTACAAGCCATCCTGGAAAAGGTGGTCTCCGCCTGCGAAAGGCTCTGGTGGTGACGCCGTCTTGGGCTCCACGATGACCTCTGTCTTGCCGTCCTTCTGGTCTTGGTCTTGTTGCACCGATATGGAAACCTTTGCCTAATTCCTCGGTACTCCTCGCCTGCGCTGGCCTCCTTAGCACCAAAGAGGAAACAAGGACGCTGCGCGCGCTGGCGCCCGCCTGGTGTCGATCGTCATGGCTCACGTCACGAGAGCCTCGTGAGGTTTGCCTTGCCTTGATATCTCTGCTCCTCATGAGCCTGCCCGACTAGGCCACTCCAGAGGGGGTCTCGTGACGTCTGCCTCATGAGGCTTGGCCCCTCGCAAGGGTCTTGGATGCCTTGTTGATGAAGACGGGCCGTATGGCCTGCTGGCGTAGCCACGCTGCGGGCCGCAGGCAGCCATGTATGGGGACCCCCGTTCCCAGAACGCTGACGGAGGGAGCGTTCCATGTTTCTATTTACTGTTATAACACCGCGTGGTCCGGGCATCCTGAGGTTGAGATAGGCATAGTGCGGGACTGCATTGAAACGAGCGAACGCGGTTCGTCCGAGCAGTGCGTGGTAGCCACTACGGAAGGGGACGATATCAAAGATCAAGTCTTCGTTGCGGAAGTTGTCCGGCGAGCCGAAGACCACTTCCAATGTGATTGAGCCTATGCAGCGGGCCTCTACACCGGGTATCACTCCTTTAAATGTAGTTTTAGTGGGCTTGATTCTTGATGGATCAATACCCGTCTTGCGGACCGTGTCCTGATAGTGCAGGTTAAGGCTGCTGCCGCCGTCCATGAGGACTCACGTAAGGTGGAATCCATCGATGATTGGATCGAGGACTAATGTGGCCGAACCTCCGTGATGGATACTGGTCGGATGGTCCCTGTGATAGAAGGTGACCGGACAGGCCGACCATGGGTTAAATTTTGGGGCGACTGGCTCTATCGCATAGACATCCCTTAGCGCGGCTTGCGCTCCCTCTTGGGGATATGGGTGACGTATATCATGTTCACCATTTTGACTTCGAGGGGAAATTTCTTCTGACCCCCTGTTTTTGGTGCGCGAGGTTCCTTGTCGTCATCCTCACTGGACGACCCTTTCTCCCTATGTTCGGCATTTAACTTGCTGGCCTGTTTGAAGACCCAACAACTTCTGTTGGTATGGTTGGCAGGCTTATCGGGAGTGTCGTGGATCTGGAAGGGTCGATCAAGTATTCGGTCCAGGCTGGACGAACCGTCTTTGTTTCGTTTGAATGGCTTCTTCCATTGACCGGATTTGGAGCCACTGAATCTGGCGTTGACTGTCGCATTCTCTGTATCATCATTGTTGCTCCGACGCTTATGTTTGTTGCGTCGGGGCCTTCCGTTGCCGTTTCGGGCTTCGAAAGTGCCGAGGTCATTGGTATTGTTACCGCTACGGGCTAGCCAGCTATCCTCGCCCGTGCAGAAGCGGGTCATTAGTGCTATAAGGGATGCCATGGACTTCGGCTTTTCTTGGCTGAGGTGTCGGGCGAGCCATTCGTCGTGGATGCTGTGTTTGAAGGCCGCTAGGCTTTGGCGTCCGGACAGTTGACAATCTGGTTCTTTTTAATTAGGAACCTGGTCCAACATTTCCTGGCCGACTCTCCAGGCTGTTGGACTATATGACTGAGGTCATCGGCATCCGGAGGCCAGACATAAGTGCCTTGGAAGTTGTCTCTAAAGGCATCTTCCAAGTCTTCCCAGCTTCCAATAGAGTTTTCTAGGAGGCAGTTTAACCAGTGCCTAGCTGGCCCCTTATGTTTTAGGGGAAGGTATTTGATGGCGTGTAGATTATCACCGCGAGCCATGTGAATGTGGAGAATAAAATCTTCAATCCATACTGCGGGATCTGTTGTGCCGTCGTATGACTCGATGTTCACGGGTTTAAACCCTTCGGGGAACTCATACTCCATTACCTCATTGATGAAGCATAGGGGGTGTGCGGCGCCTCTGTATCGGGCCATGTCACGACGCAGTTCGGATGGAGTCCGTATGCGGTTTTTAGCCCGAGGTTGATTGTGTTTATCGCACCAGGCTTGATAGACCGCCTCTCGCGCCGGAGCACGCCCCCGCGATCCATAGATTGACCTGGTCTGACCTGCCCTATTTTCCAGGTCTTGTCGTAAGTCGCATGTGTATTCCCGAGCTGTTGTTTCTCTGCTTTTACGACGAGGTGGTGCAGGCTGGTGTTCGGCTTGAGTTGCCATTCTGTCTCGGGCATGTGGTGGTCTATCGGGTCCGTCAGCCGCATTACACACGGGTGGTATGGGCTCCAACGCCTCATCGTCGAATTGGGGTAGCAGCTTACACTTTGGGTAACTCTTTGCTGGGCGTTCAAGGCCGTATTCTTCGGCTGCCAGGATGTTAGTCCATCTGTCGTTGAGCAGGTCTTGGTCAGCATGAAGCTGTTGCTGTTTCTTTTTTAGGCTTCTAGCTGTAGCTATTATCCGGCGCTTGAAGCGCTCTTGTTGGAGGTTCCTCTGGCATGATAAAATCTTCGTCACCGAGGCTTACATCGTCTTCGGAGAGTGGCAGATAGTTGTTGTCCTCCGAGTCATTGTTCCCTGTTTGTTCATCAGGGTCAACTTGCCCGTCCTCCCGATCATCCTGTTCGGATGTTGGTTCGATGGGGTCTTCTTGGTCTTCGGCGTTCTCCGGAGTATCATTGTCTTCGGTGCCGGTATTACTGTTCTTCGGTGCCGGTATTACTGTTCTTGCGCGGCACGATTTAGAGCGGCGCCGCTGACGTCGACGTTTCAGCGGCATCTCAGGAGGTTCGTCCTCGACTGGGTTTTTCTTGTCATCGTCGTCGCTGTTTTTAGGTATATCCACCATGTATACGTCATACAAGGAGGTGGCCGTCCAACATCCGGTGACCGGCCGGTTTTGGGCCTGCTCCTCTCCGGCATCGTCGTCCATACCGTTGATGTCTTCGGAGGCGTAATCAAGCATGTCGGTTAAATCGTTGACAGTGGCTATGAAGTGGGTGGTGGGTGGGAGGTAAAATTCCCTATTTCCAGTCCCTAGTCCGAGCTGGGCGTGATTCAGAAGCAGTTCCTCTGTGATGACGAGGGGTCGCATTAGGTCCAAAGCCTCGTTTAAGAGCGGGGTTTGGACAGGGTCGGAAGTTTCTGGGCCGAGCTCGCATGACAAGGGTCTCCAGGGTTTGGAACTAATGTCTGAAGAAGAGTCCGGCTTTGCAATGATTGCCGGAGACGCTACTCTATCTAGTTTTCCGGTGTTGAGCTCTAAGGCCGCAGAGAGTCCGGCGGGCTCTAGACTCCCGTCTTCGGACCTGATGACACGCTCTGGATCTATGGTCGGAGCGGTGGTTGAGGCCGCGAACCCTTGGAAGATCAAGTCTCCTCGGATATCCACGACATAGTTCAGATTTCCAAAACTAATCTGGTGACTAGGGCATAGCTATCGATCTGCTCCAGATGGCCAACCAAGTTAGCCCACAGTGCGAAGCCGCTGAATACAAAGAGCTGGCCGGGGAGAAAAATCTCCTTCGCGACAGCATTGTTGTAGATGATTGATAGAGCCATCGAGCCTTTCGACGACGACACAGTGGAACTCTCAATGAAAGCACTAATGTCGGTGTCAAAACCGGCAGATCTCAGGTAGGGGGTCCCAAATTGTGCGTCTAAGGATCGATGGTAACAGGAGACAAGGGACACGATGTTTACCCATGTTCGGACCCTCTTGATGGAGGTAATACCCTACGTCCTGCTTGATTGACTTTGATGAATATAGGGGTTACAAGAGTTGATCTACCACGAGATCGTAATGGCTAAACCCTAATTGTCTAGGCTCTAGCATGTATGATTATGATTGTGTCTACGGACTAAACCCTCCGGTTTATATAGACACTAGAGGGGGCTGGGGTTGTACAGAGTCGATTCACGGAGAAAGGAATATTCATATCCGCACGCTAAGTGTGACGCCCCCGATTCAATCGCACACTAATCATACACGCAAACATGTACGATCAAGATCAGGGTCTCACGGGAATATATCACAACACAACTCTACAAATAAAATAAGTCATACAAGCATCATATTACAAGCCACGGGCCTCGAAGGCTCGAATACAAGAGCTCGATCATAGACGAGTTAGCGGAAGCAACAATATCTGAGTACAGACATAAGTTAAACAAGTTTGCCTTAAGAAGGCTAGCACAAACTGAGATACAGATCGAAAGAGGCACATGCCTCCTACTTGGGATCCTCCTAAACTACTCCTGGACATCGTCAGCGGGCTGCACGTAGTAGTAGGCACCTCCCGAGTAGTAGTAGTCGTCATCGACAGTGGCGTCTGGCTCCTGGGCTCCATCGCCTGGTCACAGCACTCGAGTATAGGAAGGGGGAAAAGGGGGAGCAATGCAACTGTGAATACTCATCCAAAATACTCGCAAGCAAGGAGCTACACTACATATGTATGCGTTGGTATCAAATGGATTAAGGGTATCATATGTGGACTGAACTGCAGAATGCCGGAATAAGAGGGGGATAGCTAGTCCTTTCGAAGACTACACTTCTGGTAACCTCCATCTTGCAGCAGAAGAAGAGAGTAGATAGTAAGTTCATCAAGTAGCATCGTGTAGCAATAATCCTACCCGGCGATCCTCTCCTCGTCGCCCTGTTAGAGAGCGATCACCGGGTTGTATCTGGCACTTGGAAGGGTGTGTTTTATTAATTATCCGGTTCTAGTTGTCATAATGTCAAGGTACAACTCCAAGTCGTCCTGTTACCGAAGATCACGGCTATTCGAATAGATTAACTTCCCTGCAGGGGTGCACCATATTTCCCAACACGCTCGATCCCCTTTGTCCGGACACACTTTTCTGGGTCATGCCCGGCCTCGGAAAATCAACACGTCGCAGCCCTACCTAGGCACAACAAAGAGGTTAGCACGTCGGTCTAAATCCTATGCGCGCAGGGGTCTGGGCCCATCGCCCATTGCACACCTGCATGTTGCGAACGCGGCCGGTGAGCATACCTAGCAACCTCCAATACAAAGGAAGTTGCGTTATGCGGTCCAACCCGGCGCGCGCCGCTCAGTCGCTGACGTCACAAAGGCTTCGGCTGATACCACGACGTCGAGTGCCCGTAACTGTTCCCGCGTAGTTGGTTAGTGCGTATAAGCAAGTAGCCAGACTCAGATCAAATACTAAAATCTCGTTAAGCGTGTTATCTTGAAGTCACCGCGAACGCCGACCAGGGCCAGGCCCACCTCTCATCTGGGTGGTCTCAACCTGCCTTGTCGCTCCACCACAAAGATCCACACAGAGGGCCGTCGGGAAAGTATGTCCTTCCAGCCCCCAATTCGTGAATCAACCGCGGGTACTCAACGAGCCGACCCGACTTTAGTCACAACATATATCATGTGTAATAGGTATAGCATAAACACGTGATCAACACCCGACGTGATCACGGCCCGATAGTATAGCATGGAGACAGACAAGAATGTAGGGCCACTGATGATAAACTAGCATCCTATACTAAGCATTTAGGATTGCAGGTAAGGTATCAACAGCTGTAGCAACAATGACAGGCTATGCATCAGAATAGGATTAACAAAAAGCAGTAACATGCTGCACTTCTCTAATGCAAGCAGTATAGAGGAGAGTAGGCGATATCTGGTGATCAAGGGGGGGGGGGCTTGCCTGGTTGCTCTGGCAAGAGAGAGAGGTCGTCAACACCGTAGTCGTACTAAGTAGCAGCGGCGTCGGTCTCGGTGTCTAGCGAGAGAAGAGGGGGAAGAAACATTAAATATTAAGCAAACAGATGCATGACGATGCATGACATGACAAAGCGTGATGCTAGGTGTGCCCTAACACAGTATGAGGTGGTACCGGTGAAGGAGGGAAACATTCCGGAAAATATCCCCGCTGTTTCGCGTTTTCGGACAAACGAACCGGAGGGCGAAAGTTGTGTGTTTGCTATGCTAAGGATGCGTGGCAGACGAACGAGCTGCATATCCGGATTCGTCTCGTCGTTCTGAGCAACTTTCATGTACAAAGTTTTTTCATCGGAGTTACGGTTAATTTCCTATGATTTTCTAAAGTTTTAAGTATTTTCTGAAATTTCTGGATTTATTATATTTAGTTTAATCCGAATTGATCAAGTCAATTTGACTAGTCAAAAGGGCATGTGTGGCCCACATGTCATAGACTGTTTATCTAAACAAATAAATAAATCTAATTTATTTAATGGGGGCCTACATGTTATCTACTACTAGACTAACTTAGCACTAATTAGGACCTACTAGTAGTACTAATCTAAGTAAGGGCCGGCCATTACTGGACAATAGCCCAGCCGGCCACACGCACGGCGCACACACACCACGCTGCACAAGGCACACACACAACACACGGACACACACGGCCATGGCCAGCTGCAAGCACACACAGCACACGCCACCCTTGGCCATGGCCACGGCACAGCACACGCCACCCTTGGCCATGGCCACGGCCATAGCCGAAGTCAGCGCCGAAGCAACAAGCAGGGACAACAGTAGTGCAGCAGCACGCAACGCATCCAACACAGAAGAGCAGCAACAGCACAAAGCAAAGCAGCAACAGCTAGCAAAGAGCAGCGGGAGCAGCAGCAGGCGATTGCAGGCAGCGGCAGGGGCCGAGCAGCGTCGGCAAGAAGCAGCAGCATACCGCGGAAACCACGAGCAGCAAGCGGTTGCGGGGGCGCGCGTGCACGCACAGATGGGTGCTGGGCGCGGTCGCGGACTGGCGGGCAGGGGCACATGGTGAGGAGCTTGGGCTCCCCTCCATGGCGCCAAACACAGTAGGGGTGACGTATGGCGCGAAACTAAGCAGGAAGGGAGGGGATCCGGAGGAGGGACTCACGGAGAGGCCGCAGACGAGCTCAGGGAGGCCGGGGACGGTCGGGATGTCGCGAACCGAAGAAGAGATGGCGGCGGCCGTGGCAAGGAGAGGAGGGCGATGTAGAACGTACGGGCCGCCTCGGCTTGATTTGGTGCCCGGGACGGACGAAGACGGCCACGCTGGACCTCCTGGACGTGTTCCCGAGCGCCAACGTCGACGGTGGCCGCGGTAGCAACGGCGAGAAGCTCGGTCACCACAGAGCTCTCAAGCCCTAAATCGAGCAGAAGAGGGAGGAGGTCGATGGGGAAACAAAGGGGAAAGAGGGAGGGCGATCTTGGGTTTCGCGGGGGCGCAGTTGTAGGCGGGTTTGGGGGCCTGGATGGCATCCACGGCCTCCCCGTCTCCTGTAGCGATGATGAAGGAGAGTGGAGGTGGGCTGGGCTAGCCATTTGGCTAGATGGGCCAAAGGTTCAGTAGTTTAGGTCCCCTTCTTGCCTTCCTTTTTGTGTTCTTTTCTTTTTTATTTTACAATTAGTTGGACCACAAAAAAATTTTGTTATAAATAAAACTTGGCACATAATTCATGCACAACATTTGTGGTGTTGCACAAAAGTTTGGATTTGAGTGGAGCAATTAAAATTCCTATTTGAATTTAAACGTGCTTATTGAAAACCCGCTAATGGACTAAAATATTCCTAGGGGCAAACCAAAACTCCATTTAATGTTGGTTCCTACATGTTAATTACTTGGTGAATATTTGCAACCCATCGAACATTTTAGTGTTACAGTTTGGAAAAATATTAATTTTGACTTTATTTTAAATTGAATTTGAATTTGGTTTGGAACAAAGCGAGGTTTAGAAAAATAATTGCGATGACATGGCATAATTAGTGAGTGGTTACTGTAGCATGATTCTCGGGGTGTTACAAATCTCCCCCTCTACAAGAAATCTCGTCCCGAGATTTAAGAGCTAGAGTAGGGGTGGAAAGGTTTGGTTACGAAATTCTAACGAGTCTTCTTGCCTTGGTTGAGCTTATCGAAGAGTTCAGTCCATTGCGTTGATGTCTTCATTTCTATGCGTCAATGCATCATGATGAAGTTCTCGTCCTTTCTTCGAGGTCTTCATCGTACTTACGAATAGGTAAGGGCAGCTCGGCGACGATAGAATTGTAAGAGGGATGTGATAGAATGCTAAGAGGGTATTCATCCGGGGGTTAACCCATGAATGAACATATGAGTATCTCTCGAGTTGGAACTCACAAAATGCATCGAAAGAAATAATAATAGGCATGAGAATTTTCAAGCGGGTAGGCAAATGTTCGATGCCCGAATCGGAGTGTGAGAGGGGTTCAGAGCAACGGAATATGTATGGCAGCTAAAACTAGAATAGTTCATCTCAAGGAAGGTGGCTCATGAATTACTTACAAATCCAAACGTGAGGAATATCTTTGGCAACAGGGGTACACATAAGAGTCGGGTTTCGATTCATGTGGAACTATGGGTTATGGGCCCACCATGTGGGTTAAAAGCAGGAAGGCGCTAACATTTGCACGGTCAAGATACCAAGGTATGCCAGAGGATAGTCTATCAGTTTTGTTGGCAACAACGTTAGTACCAAGGGCGAGGGACGAAGAGAACCATTTCCGTGCTCGTTGAACGAGGCGGACCCGCAGGCAAAGTTCTCTTCCATCGGTGGTTACCGGAATGTCATCAACAAAAGTAACAGGGTCTTTCTGACAGAGTGGTACAACGAGGTGTTTACATAAGCAGGGATATATTACTGCTTATATAATATAGATCACAATAAGGTTTAAACAAACCAATGGAAAGGAAAAGTGATTATCAGGTTTAAACAGAACAATGAAAAGGAGAATGTGTTTAAACACATATTTCAAGGGTATATACTTCCCAAGGACAAGCGGAGCATGATATCCATGACAGGATATAATGTAGAAAACTCTTTAGGTAAGGTGAGAGAAATTTCATGACATTGCCCATACAACGGTGTTTGGATAATTGAGCAAGAAACATTTAGCATTTGGCTTCAAATGTTCTTTGTTGAAAATTGGAGTACAACAGACATGCTTGATAGCATTGACATGGTCACTGGGTAAAGATCAGACTTTGGATATACAAAGGATCCATCATGAACAACTTATAGAATAAGTCTTACAATTTCCTTATGGAAGAATGGCTAACTTTGCTAAAAAGGAAACTATAACAATAGGCACTCCGGGCAGGTATGTTAGGATGACATCACCTTATTGGGTTAAAGACCAATGTTATAACTCTTGGGAATATGTTCCAACCATCGTATCTGACCGAGATTCAGGTCCGATTGGTGTCAGGATACCCCAGACTCAGGATGCCTGAGAAGAAAAGGTGCAACCCAAATGGACGAGATGACATTGTAAGATTCTCAGGAAATGAACTATGGAAGCAAGTTCCGAATCATGAGTTCATCATTAACCGAAGGAGAGGATGAGGAGGTGGCTGATGAACTCAGCGACAAAGAATCGAGATTTCCAAAAGATGGATTCCCACCAGTATTCGAACAAGGAGATAACATTTGTCAGATCAAATGATATAATGAGGTATGCTCGAGGAAAACATACACGATTAATCATTGATTGAAAGGTGCACCCGAAATATAGGCTTAGGTAGCATGATCAATGTTAGAATGGTGAATCGATAATCAATGGTCTAAGAATGAAATATCGACCATTAACTTCAAAGCAATAGGGTTGCTAGAAGTTTTGTAGTCGCACATCATAGTTCAATTGTCGGTTTTCCGGTTAGAAACAACACAGGGACCAAGGAATTAACGGATAAGGCAAGAAGTATCACCTATATCAAGATCTCTTAAGATGTGGTGAAATTCTCATGACTTTCTTGACATAAAAGATGGTAATACTTCCAAGGTAAAGAAGAACAAATGCTGGGTAGCAAGGATCCCAAGGTATAACACAAAACACGAACAAGTTTGTGTTGAACGAGAGGCAATAAAGTGGTTGATGATAACACGAATCATCGAGGGGAAAGGATGGTATTACCCATCAAGAATTCGATATATATATATATATATCTTGGAAGAGCTTAGGATGTTGATGATGATCGCGACACAGTTGTCGAGAGATTTCATGAAGATGTAATCGGTCGGTGATGCCATCAAGTCACATGATGATGAAGCGAAAGGTTATGAAAACCAAGGGTGCAACATAAACTCAAAATAAAGTTTGATGTTCAAGGTGAAATGATATGACGACGAAGTTCGACGTAAGATTAGCTCATCATTGAAAGTTGTGCTCTGGATTAAGGACCGGGTAGCATAGTTAAAATCGGCAAGATAATGATATAGCCGAGCAGGCTAGGAATGACGCGATCGAGTTCAAACTAAAGGTTACCAAGAGTTGTTTAATTGCGGTGCAAACTCGATTCAGTTATCGGTGTCTTTGAGTGTTTAATAACTCAGAGCCTGTGAAAAAAATTGGAATCAGTGAGAATGTTGTACTTGAAGAAGAACTGATAAGAAGTTATGCAGTTCCGTGATAATCTTGAGGTACCAGGGGGTAATACTCGACGACAGATCAAAGTAGAGTTTGGTCTGGGGATATTGCTCTGCAAAAGACAAGTGCTTAAACTTGTCCGAGAAATGGGATCAAAGAAGAACGATCATGGTCGGAACCATGGTTGCAAAGGACTAAACATAGATACAAGATGAACTTATAACAAGGGGATCATTATTATTACAAGAAGCTTCGATGATAAGTTCCACATCGGGTCCATGGGCATGAACGCAAAGGCTCAAGATCGACTCCCACTTTTTCAATGCATAACCTTTCATTTTACTTCTCGCTTTTGATGAAGATGTAGTGTAGAAATTTTATCTGGCGAAACAACTGAAGAGTATGACTCGCGAAAACTTTCGGGTTTATACGGTTTGGGGAAGGCATAGGTTCAACCCATCGGGGCATCTTAGGAGTATATACCTCAAATTTCAAGAATAAATAACACAAGCTCGATAGTAGAGCATGCTTGAGAAAGCAGAGGATACAATTTACCAAAGGCATTATGTATCCGACGAAAGGCTCACAGGCTTATTGAATATGAAGGATGCTGTCGGATAAAATCCAACAAAGGATCTGGTGGTCCATAAGGGATCTGATGTGAGTATCGGTACTCAACCAGAGGAAGAAAGAATGCAAGGAGATCGTATTATAGAAACAACTGACTAACTCAAAGCTCAGATGCAAAGGAAATATGAATTCCAAGACAAGGGATCAGAAGCAATGCTTTGATTAGGGATGGACAATTTGAATAGCCTTAGGGGTACAATCGAGGGCAATTTGGTTGGTCGAGATCCAGCTCATGTTTAAAAATGGCGTTTGAGCTGGAAGGATGAATTCTAGGATTTGATTGAGGATTGCGAGCATTCGCAACATACTGACTCAATGGGCTCAAAATGATAGTGGCAAAGGATGCCAATAAGATTACTATACTTATGGGATTAACCATAATGCAAGCAAGCATGAATTTCAAGAGCAATAAGCTGTTGAGAATTTTCAGAAGATCAAATAGTATTTCGAAGACTTTGGTGAAACACATGAACAACTGGGGAGAAACAAATCCTCGGTGTGTGTGAGGATTAGTTTATAGGTGTATTCAGGTGACAAGGAACTGCAAGGCGGTAGGCACAAGGATTCTCGGAAAAACAACGAGTATTTCGGGGTATCTTGTAGTAACAAGAGCAACTGGGGACTAAGGTAAGAATGGCAATTGCATGTAGTTATCTATAGGGTTTGGCGATGGAAGGGAATTGCAAACGAATGAGCACAAGCTATCGGGATAACATCGGAGACATGGGTCTCCAGGGTTCGGAAGTTTCTGGGACGAGCTCGCATGACACGGGTCTCCAGGGTTCGGAACTAGTGTCTGAAGAAGAGTCTGGCTTTGTAATGATTGCCGGAGACGCTACTCTATCTAGTTTTTCGGTGTTGAGCTCTAAGGCCGCAGAGAGTCCGGCAGGCTCTAGACTCCCGTCTTCGAACCTGATGACGCGCTCCGGATCTAAGGCCGGAGCGGTGGTTGAGGCCGCGAACCCTTGGAAGATCAAGTCTCCTCGGATATCCACGACATAGTTTAGATTTCCAAAACTAATCTGGTTACTAGGGCATAGCTGTCGATCTGCTCCAGATGGCCAACCGAGTTAGCCCACAGTGCGAAGCCGCTGAATACAAAGAGCTGGCCGGGGAGAAAAATCTCCTTCGCGACAGCATTGTTGTAGATGATTGATGGAGTCATCGAGCCTTTCGACGACGACACAGTGTAACTCTCAATGAAAGCACTAATGTCGGTGTCAAAACCGGTAGATCTCGGGTAGGGGGTCCCGAATTATGCGTCTAAGGATCGATAGTAACAGGAGACAAGGGACACGATGTTTACCCATGTTCGGGCCCTCTTGATGGAGGTAATACCCTACGTCCTGCTTGATTGACTTTGATGAATATAGGGGTTACAAGAGTTGATCTACCACGAGATCGTAATGGCTAAACCCTAATTGTCTAGGCTCTAGCATGTATGATTATGATTGTGTCTACGGACTAAACCCTCCGGTTTATATAGACACTGGAGGGGGCTGGGGTTGTATAGAGTCGATTCACGGAGAAAGGAATATTCATATCCGCACGCTAAGTGTGACGCCCCCGATTCAATTGCACACTAATCATACACGCAAACATGTACGATCAAGATCAGGGTCTCATAGGAAGATATCACAACACAACTCTACAAATAAAATAAGTCATACAAGCATCATATTACAAGCTACGGGCCTCGAAGGCTCGAATACAAGAGCTCGATCATAGACGAGTTAGCGGAAGCAACAATATCTGAGTACAGACATAAGTTAAACAAGTTTGCCTTAAGAAGGCTAGCACAAACTGGGATACAGATCGAAAGAGGCGCATGCCTCCTGCCTGGGATCCTCCTAAACTACTCCTGGTCATCAGCGGGCTGCACGTAGTAGGAGGCACCTCCGGAGTAGTAGTAGTCATCATCGAAAATGGCGTCTGGCTCCTGGGCTCCATCGTCTGGTCGCAGCAATCGAGTATAGGAAGGGGAAAAGGGGGAGCAAAGCAACCGTGAGTACTCATCCAAAGTACTCGCAAGCAAAGAGTTACACTACATATGTATGCATTGGTATCAAATGGATTAAGGGTATCATATGTGGACTGAACTGCAGAATGCCGGAATAAGAGGGGGATAGCTAGTCCTTTCGAAGACTACACTTCTGGTAACCTCCATCTTGCAGCAGACGAAAAGAGTAGATAGTAAGTTCACCAAGTAGCATCGTGTAGCAATAATCCTACCCGGTGATCCTCTCCTCGTCGCCCTGTTAGAGAGCGATCACCGGGTTGTATCTGGCACTTGGAAGGGTGTGTTTTATTAAGTATCCGGTTCTAGTTGTCATAAGGTCAAGGTACAACTCCAAGTCGTCCTGTTACCGAAGATCACGGCTATTCGAATAGATTAACTTCCCTGCAGGGGTGCACCACATTTCCCAACACGCTCGATCCCCTTTGTCCGGACACACTTTTCTGGGTCATGCCCGGCCTTGGAAGATCAACACGTCGCAGCCCTACCTAGACACAACAGAGAGGTCAGCACGCCGGTCTAAATCCTATGCGCGTAGGGGTCTGGGCCCATCGCCCATTGCATACCTGCACGTTGCGAACGCGGCCGGCGAGCAGACCTGGCAACCTCCATTACAAAGGAAGTTGCGTTATGCGGTCCAACCCGGCGCGCACCGCTCAGTCGCTGACGTCACGAAGGCTTCGACTGATACCACGACGTCGAGTGCCCATAACTATTCCCACGTAGTTGGTTAGTGCATATAGGCTAGTAGCCAGACTCAGATCAAATACCAAGATCTCGTTAAGCGTGTTATCTTAAAGTCATCGCGAACGCCGACTAGGGCCAGGCCCACCTCTCATCTGGGTGGTCTCAACCTGCCCTGTCGCTCCGCCACAAAGATCCACACAGAGGGCCGTCGGGAAAGTATGTCCTTCCAGCCCCCAATTCATGAATCAACCGCGGGTACTCAACGAGCCGACCCGACTTTAGTCACAACATATATCATGTGTAATAGGTATAGCATAAACCCGTGATCAATACCCGACGTGATCACGGCCCGATAGTATAGCATGGCAGACAAACAAGAATGTAGGGCCACTGATGATAAACTAGCATCCTATACTAAGCATTTAGGATTGCAGGTAAGGTATCAATAGCTGTAGCAACAATGACTGGCTATGCATCAGAATAGGATTAACAAAAAGCAGTAACATGCTGCACTACTCTAATGCAAGCAGTATAGAGGAGAGTAGGCGATATCTGGTGATCAAGGGGGGGGGGGGGGCTTGCCTGGTTGCTCTGGCAAGAGAGAGAGGTCGTCAACACCGTAGTCGTACTAAGTAGCAGCGGCGTCGGTCTCGGTGTCTAGCGAGAGAAGAGGGGAAAGAATCAATAAATATTAAGCAAACAGATGCATGACGATGCATGACATGACAAAGCGTGATGCTAGGTGTGCCCTAACACGGTATGAGATGGTACCGGTGAAGGGGGAACATCCGAGAAAATATCCCCGGTGTTTCGCGTTTTTGGACAGACGAACCAGAGGAGGAAAGTTGTGTGTTCGCTATGCTAGGGATGCGTGGCGGACGAACAGGCTGCGTATCCGGATTCGTCTCGTCGTTCTGAGCAACTTTCATGTACAAAGTTTTTTCATCGGAGTTACGGTTAATTTCCTATGATTTTCTAAAGTTTTAAGTATTTTCTGAAATTTCTGGATTTATTATATTTAGTTTAATCCGAATTGATCAAGTCAATTTGACTAGTCAAAAGGGCATGTGTGGCCCACATGTCATAGACTGTTTATCTAAACAAATAAATAAATCTAATTTATTTAATGAGGGCCTACATGTCATCTACTACTAAACTAACTTAGCACTAATTAAGACCTACTGATAGTACTAATCTAAGTAAGGGCCGGCCATTACAGGACATAGCCCAGCCGGCCACACGCACGGCGCACACACACCACGCTGCACAAGGCACGCACACAACACACGGACACACACGTCCATGGCCAGCTGCAAGCACACATGGCACACGCCACCCTTGGCCATGGCCACGGCCATAGCCGAAGTCAGCGCCGAAGCAACAAGCAGGGACAACAGTAGTGCAGCAGCACGCAACGCATCCAACACAGAAGAGCAACAACAGCACAAAGCAAAGCAGCAGCAGCTAGCAAAGAGCAGCGGGAGCAGCAGCAGGCGATTGCAGGCAGCGGCAGGGGCCGAGCAGCGTCGGCAAGAAGCAGCAGCATACCGCGGAAACCACGAGCAGCAAGCGGTTGCGGGGGCGCGCGTGCACAAGTGGGTGCTGGGCGCGGTCGCGGACTGGCGGGCAGGGGCACATGGTGAGGAGCTTGGGCTCCCCTCCATGGCGCCAAACACAGTAGGGGTGACGTATGGCGCGAAACTAAGCGGGAAGGGAGGGGATCCAGAGGAGGGACTCACGGAGAGGCCGCAGACGAGCTCAGGGAGGCCGGGGACGGTCGGGATGGAGCGAACCAAAGAAGAGATGGCGGCGGCCGTGGCAAGGAGACGAGGGCGATGTAGAACGTATGGGCCACCCCGACTTGATTTGGTGCCCGGGACGGACGAAGACGGCCACGCTGGACCTCCTGAACGTGATCCCGAGCGCCAACGTCGATGGTGGCCGCGGTAGCAACGGCGAGAAGCTCGGTCACCACGGAGCTCTCAAGCCCGAAATCGAGTAGAAGAGGGAGGAGGTTGATGGGGAAACAAAGGGGAAAGAGGGAGGGCGATCTAGGGTTTCGCGGGGGCGCAGTTGTAGGGGGGTTTGGGGGCCTGGATGGCATCCACGGCCTACCCGTCTCCTGTAGCGATGATGAAGGAGAGAGGAGGTGGGCTGTGCTAGCCATTTGGCTAGATGGGCCAAAGGTTCAGTAGTTTAGGTCCCCTTCTTGCCTTCCTTTTTGTGTTCTTTTCTTTTCTATTTTACAATTAGTTGGACCACAAAAAAATTTTGTTATAAATAAAACTTGGCACATAATTCATGCACAACATTTGTGGTGTTGCACAAAAGTTTGGATTTGAGTGGAGCAATTAAAATTCCTATTTGAATTTAAACGTGCCTATTGAAAACCCGCTAATGGACTAAAATATTCCTAGGGGCAAACCAAAACTCCATTTAATGTTGGTTCCTACATGTTAATTACTTGGTGAATATTTTCAACCCATCGAACATTTTAGTGTTACAATTTGGAGAAATATTAATTTTGACTTTATTTTAAATTGAATTTGAATTTGGTTTGGAACAAAGCGAGGTTTAGAAAAATAATTGCGATGACATGGCATCATTATTGAGTGGTTACTGTAGCATGATTCTCGGGGTGTTACACTAAGCTTGCCTTCCACGCCAAGGAGAGTCCCATCCAGACACGAGGGAAGGCCTTTTATCTTTTATCTGCACGGCCCATCTGTCCGGCCCACATCACGTAGCCCGGACACCTGAGGACCCCATATTCCAGGACTCCCTCACCGGTGCCATTGGCGATTGTGGGAGAAGCAGACGAGATAAGCTATAGTGAGGGAGGGGAAAATGCGAGGCAGGACTCGCCGACCGTGAGGGTTTTTATAGCAGGCCGGTAAGCATTGGGATTTTGGGGGATTTCACCGAGTCGGGAGGGAAGCTTGCACGGAATCGTGCGAGGTTGCGCGGGAACGGGCTCACCGATGATTCGTTGGCGCCACCGTTTGGCCAAAAGAACGCCCCCGCGCGCTGCGCAAGCCTGCGCTGTAAGCCGTTTGCGGCAGCGGGGTGACAGGACATGCGAGAGGAGGAAGAAAGGCCACATACACATACGGTTAATAAAAGAATATTCACGATTTAATTACCTACTATACCCTGTCCTGGTTTATAAGTATGATTTAACTAATAAAATACGAATGCATGTCGCCAAAGATTATATAGTTGGATTCGTATTTGAACATAGTTTCCAATTATATAATTTTTATAACATGCATTAACATTTTATTGGTTAAATTTGAGGGCAAAGTATGGCACAGAATATACATGGGACTATAGACTAGACGGAGGTGGTAGCACACGGCCGCTCTCTACGCAGCGACGCAACTGTCGGTCGGCTTGTAGGCGACTATTTCCTGCGTGTTCAACTGCTCTATGCGTGTGGTTGCTTGCGGTTCAGGCGGCCGCAGCGCGCTCTGCTCTCGCGTCCCTCTGGGTGCTCTGCGCTCGTCCCTCCACGCGCGCTGCCAGTGTTTGGGGCTGACGCACGATCACGCATGCGGTTGCGCCGGGTGCGGCGCGACGATGCAGTTACCCGCTGCAAAAGAAGCCATGTGGACGCGCCGAGAATCCATGCCGCCCGGCCCCTTTTATTCCTGCGGCCATTTACATTCATCTCTCATCTCACATGAGACAATAAGCACACCCACGAGGACACATACAGAGACGACATCCAGTGGTTTCAATGGCGCTCCCCTTGGCTCCAATGGCGCTCCTAGCGGCTGACGACGACAACGACGGGCAGTTCACCATGCAACACGTCGTGGACACCCACGTGAGGGGGAAGGCTCTCTTGGTGGTGTACACGAATGATCCGGTCTTGGTGGAGAGCTCCATCCAAACTATGGAGCAGTTCCTTGCCGAGGACAAGTACCAAGTGGTCGACTTCGACCTCGAGTACACCATGGGTCATGCCGGGCACGATCAGAAGGTTGCCGTCACCTAGTTGTGCATGCTACATGACGTCCTCATCTACCACTACCACCTGGCCACAACGCCTTGCGAGCATTTCTCCAGGTTTATCAACAGCTCCGACTGCAGTTTCGCTGCGGTGGACACCACCAACGATCTAAAAGCGCTCAAGGTTTCGGGCTTGAAATGCCCGAATATTGTCAACATCCAGCGCCACTACAAGGTCTGGGGCAGTGACAAAAACAGAGTGAACTCCCTGGTTGACCTCGCCTTGGCCATCATCAACCCCTACTACATGAAGATGAAGAATGAGAGCAATAAGGATAAGAATGCCTGGCATAGTGTGTGGCAGGAGATACTGGATGAACAACATGTCAAGTACGCGACCATGGACACGTACACAAGCTACGAGATGTACATGCAGATCGTTGACATGAGGAACTGTCTTCTTCCTGACCAAGACGAGGGATCGAGCCACATAGCAGTGGCGGGAGCATCACAAGAAGTAGATGACTAGACGATTGTCTCTCCTACTTTAGAATGCATGCAATTGTTTATTGAGGTGTGTGCGAATGATCTGTATAGTCACTTATGTAATTGGATGTTTATTTCAGTTATATATATATACATGTTATTCTACTGTAGACATAGCAAATCACAGGGCTTATTAGCAGCAATCGTCTGTGTTATTATTGGTCTTCACACACATTTTTGATTACGGACCTATTTCCCGCGTATCACACACATCTTGTTCAGTTGAACCGTTTCCATTGTGTTGCCTAATCACACACAGTTCATCCTAGTGAACCGTATTCTATATATCGCACACGCCTTCATCTGGCTGCCCGTTTCTTTTGTTCCTCCTCATCACAAACAGTTAATTGAATTGAACCATATGCCGTGCATCGCACACGCAACCAAAATCTGAACCGTGTTTGAACGAGTTTTTTACACCATCGTTTGCGATTATGGCATCACACACAGTTTCGTCAAAGGGTCTCTGATCGTAGTGTCGCGTTTGGACCATCCTGTAGTAGTGTGTCTAGATAATCCGCAAGCACCGGAAGGAGGGCAACCCACAAACTAGCCGACTCTATGGTGTCGGCCAGCCCAAATGACCGTCAGAATAAGATGTTCCAATGGCCGTTGTGGAAAGCCGTGGAGACCAACACCGTCGGATCCAAACATGTGGCAAACAAGTTTGAAAACCACATACATAACGGGGCTCCCTCTACCCACAAGTCAAGCCGAAAAAGGGTTCACTCTCCATTGCCAATGGAGGACAGCCCCAGGCGGATCTCGTAGTTGATCGACAGGATTGATCTCCAAAACTACGATCCCTCCATACAAGAATATGCAAGTAGTGACTAACCCCTCGAATGATCAACCATAACCCCTTCCCCTCGGATGATCTACCATACCAAGCGCAGCATAAGGGCCATGTTCATGCGTCGTGACGCCAAGATGCCTATCCCTCCAAGATCCTTTGGCATGCATATGTCATCCCACTTTCCATATGGTAGTTTTGTCGGCCATCCATCGCCTACTACAAGAAATGGGTGAGATCTTTATCAAACGAGCTATACACCCCTGGGAAGGATATACAACCTCCTCATATACATGGGGAGACTAGAGAGGTTGGAGTCAATTAAGATGGTCTTGCTTCCTTTGGATGTAAAATGACCTCACCAAGGTTCCGCCCTAGACGCGCCGCAAAAGCAGGTTGAACTCGCTCAAGGGAACCAATGAGTCAGACAGCGGCATCCCCAAATACACAATGGGGAAAGTGGAGAAGCTGCAATTTAGTTTTTCTGCTATCCACTATTTGTCGGCCTTAGAGTACCCTAAGACCACAACCTCGCACTTTTTGAAGTTGATTTTAAGACCAAACATGGCCTCAATACAGAGGAGGGGGAACTTGAGATTGATGATATCTAGATCCAAGATTGATATGCTCTCGGAAAGTCATCAATCCACGCAAACTGTCATTCATGCTTTGCTTAATATTACATGCATCTATTTCTAATATTTTTAACTTCTCGCGGTGCATTTGGAAAGTAAAAGATGATTTTATTTTTGCTAAGAAAAATCTTTCTCTCCTCAGGTTCATGATGTTGTTGCGGCTATTGCAGTTGTAGTACTATTCAATGGGCTTCACCAATTAATGGTGATTCCACTATCCATTCTCAACACACAGAGGATTTAATGGAGATGGAAAGGAATACACTCCCTACTCAAGGGTAATAGCTCAACTCATATCTTACAATTGTGTGAGCAAAAAAATTACGAATGAAGGTTTTTTAAACACAAAAATCCTTGGATTTGCTGGCTCAATAGGCGCTAGGAATTGGTGTTTCAATTCATTACTCTGACGATGCAAGTTTCAGCAAAATTAAGATTCAGGCAGCAGCTCATCCACTCTCGCCCCCTTGCAAGCTCAAGCTCCAACCCTATGTTTTGGTTCCAAGGTTGTCTCCATCTCCAACTTAACCAGGTAAGTTATCTCACGGACAACGCTTCTTTGCCTAGAGCAATTATAAGCAGGAATGTCAATTCAGATGCTTTTCGTTGGGAGATGAGACCAAAATTTTCTATTTTCTCAGTATCTCAAACCATAATGATCACTCCATATTTATATCCCTTGTTCTCTTAGTGATGATGCGCACAATTGTGCTCATGAGGCTCTCAACTACTCTACATCTGCATTTTTACTTGTTCCGACTCATACTACTCTCACAGACCTTATGGTTATATTCATGCTTATTTGTAGAATGCCAATTTCAGTGGATATTTTGTCCATGTTGTTATGTGTTTCTAATGCAAATGTTAATCTCCCTTCCTTAAGATCCCAATTCCCATTTGCTCCAAAGCCACTACTACTTCTTTTCACTTTATACAGGCTTTCAATGCATCAATGTGCCTTTACAATTTGAAGGGATGTCAGAAGGGAGATTTTTCTAGGGTCATAAGTACAACATCCAGAGACATTTGCAGGTCATAGGAATCATGCCTTGTAGTGACTGGGATGTTCACCGGACTTTGTTTTCTATGATCTAATGTAGTTCTCCCTAGCTAAAGCTATTGCTACTTGTGATAGGCGTTGGGATTTCCCTGAAGAGGAAGGGTGATGTAGTCTAGTAGTAGATTGCATTTCCCTCAGTAGAGAACTAAGGTTTATCGAACCAGTAGGAGATTCACGCAAATAAAGATAAACAATACTTGCACACACACAAAACAAGTAGTTACACCCAATGCGAGCAAGAGGGTTGTCAATTCCATTGAACTCATTAATTGCAAGGATTAATTCTGTTAATGGTAGATATATAAATTGCAAAAAAGATAATAAATTATAACAAGGTATTTAGATATTTAGTAATATGATAGGAATGGACCCACGGGGCATAGCTTTCACTAGAGACATCTCTCTCATGAGCGTATTAACGGTGGGCACACAAATTATTGTTAGTCAATTGATAGAAGAGTGCATAGTTAAGATATTATTCATAGCATGAACAGTACATAGGCATTACGTCCATGACAGGTAGACCAAAACGATTTTGCATCTACTAGTATTACTCCACCCTCGATCGCTATCCAACATGCATATTAATGTATTAAGTTCATAACAAACAGAGTAATGCTTGGAGCATGATGACATAATGTAGAAAAAATAAGACCACCTAATATGACCGAACCCCGTCATTCTACCCTTAGTAGCAACATTACAAATACGTGCTTCACTACCCCTTCTGTCACGAGGTGAGGACACCACAAGATTGAACCTACTACTCTGCATCACTTTCACTGAAGATCTACTCATCAACTTGGCCAAAGAAAACTCATAGATCGGAAAGCATTACATAGACATAACAATCACACATAATAAAGTTCAGAATAAATGTAATTGCATCCAATTAATAATCGGATCATAAACCCACAATTCACTGAATCCCAACAAATGTACCGCAAAAAGATTACATCGAGTCAATCTCCGAAAAGAGCATTGTATTGAAGATCAGAGAGAGTGATAGAGAGAGAGAGAGAACCAACGGAAGCTCTATATCAGATCGCGAAAGAACAGAGGCTTGCGGCAGCGGAATAATTGTTTCGGGTCTCCCTCCGGTGTTTTCTGGATTTTAGGGAATTTATAAGCTTGGAATTAGGTCAAACGGAGTTACAAAGGGGCCACAAGCTCGGGTGGCGCGCCCCCCTGGGGGCCTACCGTATGAACTTGTGGTTCTCTCGTGCATCGTGTGGTCTCCCCCAAAGCTTCTAGGGTCTCTCCTGGTCCAGAAAAAATTACTGTAAAATTTCATCGTGTTTGGACTTTGTTTGGTAGTGCTTTCGTGCGAAACAATAAAATAGGCAAAATCAAGAACTGGTACTGGGCATTGAGTTAGTAGGTTAGTACTCAAAAATGATATAAAATTACATATAAAGCATACAAGACTGGTAATATAATAGCATGAAACAATAAAAAAATATAGATACGCTAGAGATGTATAAGCTATATCTGCTATCTTTCTTTATCTCGCTTTGTTTCCTTACTGCTCATCACAATCTTCTTTAGGTTCCTCCTTCTAGTGGCTTGCTTCAGCTCAGGATGTTAGGCTCTGCTCTTTCTCTCAACTCTTGTATCTTTTAGCAGGGCCTTGTGCTTCACCTTGTACTACTATTTGAGATGAATGCATTTGGACGCCTTTTCTCGTTAAAAAAGGTTGTCGTCCATTTCAGAATCATGCATACAACTCTAATTGTGGGGACATGATGACATAATTGGGTCACACATCCAAACCAAAGTAGTTTTCTTACAGCAAACATAGGAATGAGTTATTGGGAGGCTCTCTGCTGAAGAGAGTGTGCTTCCTCTTGATTACGTGCCTGGTGTTTTTAAAGGCAGTTACAATCTGCGTACCTTTGAGGGTGAGATGCCATGCCACTATTGTTGTAGTAAGCCCAAGCTAGGAACTCGCTAAAGGTCGAGATGATGCGGCGGGGCCGCTAGAGGGTAGGGAGCGGGTTAAATGGTTGGGAGGGGAGGTTTAATTTGATCCCTGCTCGGATGGATTAGACGGAGCCCGAGGTTGAGGCAGGGTCCTGACGTCGCTGGTGAGGGTGAGCTAGGACCTCAGCAACGCAATGTCTCTATTGTAGTGGAGGAAAGGGGTTAACTAGTTCAAGTGCTTACAATTTAGGCAAGACGATGAAGGTGCTGCACCATGGGATCCTGGTCGAATGGTGGGGGAAAAATCCCTATATTGGGTTGATCGGCATAATAACCAATGATATGTCAAAAAGACCACTCTAGTAGAGTCGCTATCCATCTTCTAATCGCTATAATTTATGGAAAGGGCTCCAAATCGTCCCTGCGAGCCTCCATATATATATTTGAAGATTATGGGGCATTGGTTTGAAGGGTGCTCCATCCGTTAACTGCTCATGCGGGAGGCAAGTTTTGAAGGAAATATGCCGTAGAGGCAATAATAAAGTTGTTATTTTATATTTCCTTATATCATGATAGATGTTTATTATTCATGCTAGAATTGTATTAACCGGAAACTTGATACATGTGTGGATACATAGACAAAACACTGTGTCCCTAGTAAGCCTCTACCAGACTATCTCATTAATCAAAGATGGTTAAGTTTCCTAGCCATAGACATGTGTTGTCATTTGATGAACGGGATCAGATCATTAGGAGAATGATGTGATGGACAAGACCCATCCGTTAGCTTAGCATGTTGATCGTTCAGTTTTATTGCTATTGCTTTCTTCATGTCAAATACATATTCCTTCGACTATGAGATTATGCAACTCCCGGATACCGGAGGAATACCTTGTGTGCCATCAAACGTCACAACGTAACTGGGTGATTATAAAGATGCTCTACAGGTATCTCCGAAGGTGTTTGTTGGGTTATGATATGTCTCCAACATATCTACTTTTCCTAACGCTTTTCCTCTTGTTTTGTACTCTAATTTGCATGATTTGAATGAAACTAACCCTGGACCGACACTATTTTCGGCAGAACTATCATGGTGTTGTTTTTGTGCAGAAATAAAAGTTCTCGGAATGGAACAAAACTTTGCGAGGAATTTTTATATAATATATACGAATTTCTGGAGTCAAGACCTACCAGAGAGGGGCCCCTGGGTGGGCACAACCCACCAGGGCACCCCCCTCTCCTAGCGCGCCCAGGTGGGTTGTCCCCACCTGGTGGCCCCGCAGACCCTGATTCTGACGCTATAAAATCCTATTTTCAGAGAAAAAATCAAGGAGAAAGAATTATCATGATCCACGAGACGGGGCCGCCGCCAAGCCCTGTTCTACCTCGGGAGGGCATATCTGGAGTCCGTTTGGGGCTCCAGAGAGGGGGATCTTCGTTCTTCGTCATCGCCAACCCTTCTCCATCGCCAATTCCATGATGAGTGAGTAATTCCTTCGTAGGCTCGCTGGTCAGTGAGGAGTTGGATGAGATTCATCATGTAATCGAGTTAGTTTTGTTAGGGCTTGATCCCTAGTATCCACTATGTTCTTAGATTGATGTTTCTATGAGTTTGCCATGCTTAATGCTTGTCACTTTGGGCCCGGGTGCCATGATTTCAGATCTGAACCGTTTATGTTATCACCATTATATTCATGTTCTAGATCCGACCTTGCAAGTTATAGTCACCTACTACGTGTTATGATCCGGTAACCCCGGAGTGACAATAACCGGGACTTCTTCGGGTGGTTACCATAGTTTGAGGAGTTCATGTATTCACTATGTGTTAATGCTTTGTTCCGGTTCTCTATTAAAAAGAGGCCTTAATATCCCTTAGTTTCCAATATGGACCCCGCTGCCACGGGAGGGTAGGACAAAAGATGTCATGCAAGTTCTTCTAATAAAGCACGCATGACTATTTACAGAATACATGCCTACATTATATCGATGAACTGGAGCTAGTGCCGTATCGCCCTAGGTTATAACTATATCATGATGAATATCATCCAACAAGTCACCGATCCAATGCCTACGATTTTTTCCATACTGTTTCTGCTAAGTTACTACTGCTATCATCACTGTTACACTTGCTACAAAATTACTGCCATCACTGTTACTGTTACTATTGCTGCTACTACTATCAAAACTATCAAACTACTTTGCTACTAATCACTTTGCTGCAGATAATTAATCTCGAGGTGTGGTTGAATTGAGAACTCAGATGCTAATACCTTCAAATATTCTTTGGCTACCCTTGTGTTGAATCTATAAATTTGGGTTGAATACTGTACTCTCGAAAACTTTTGCGATCCCCTATACTTGTTGGTTATCAAGACCTTTTTCTGGCGCTGTTGCCGGGGAGCATAGCTATATTTGTTGAGTCACTTGGGATTATTATCATATTATCACTATGAAGAATTTGAAGGATGCTAAGACTAAGATATTTCCCTCAAAGATGAGGGGAGGTAAGGAACTGCCATCCAGTTCTGCTTTAGATTCACCTTATGTTATAAGTAAACTTGCAACACCACCACATGCTATTAATTCTGATATGTTGCAAGTTATTGATGATGCTACTTCTGCTTTGGATAATGCTTATGATGATGCTAGTACCTTGCTTAATGATGATGTGCCACTTGGTGAATTTCTTGATAAACAAATTGCTAGAGTTATACAACATGATGTTGTTGAATCTGATGATGAGCTTGAAACTGAATCTCCAGAAACACCTACTAGAACTAGCCTTTCTAGATATGAATTGCCTAAGATACCTGAAGGTTATGTTATGAGTGAAGAAACAACTATATATATCCTTGCTTGCAATGATAGAGATGATTTAGAGAAATTATTATGCAAGTATAAAGAAAAATCTCTGAATGCTAGAATGAAATGTGATCATAAGTTTGCTACTTCACCTATCTTTATTGATGATAAGGATTATGAACTCTCTGTCGCCCCAGAGTTAATTACTATAGTTGAATCTTCTCCTTTCCATGGTTATGAAACTGAAACTGTTGTGACACATCTTACTAAGTTGAATGACATAGCCACCATTTTTACTCATGATGAGAAAACTCGCTATTACTTTATTCTCAAATTATTTCCTTTCTCATTAAAGGGTGATGCTAATTCTTGGTACAATACTCTTGCTCCTGGTTGTGTGAGTAGTCCCCAGGATATGATTTATTACTTCTTTGAAAATATTTTCTTGCTCATAAGAAACAAGCTGCCTTACAGGAAATATTTAACTTTGTGCAAATTAGAGTAGAGAGTCTCCAACAAGCTTGGGGGAGGCTTTTCCAATTACTTAATGTTTTGCCTGATCATCCACTTAAGAAAAATGAAATACTTGATATCTTGTATAATGGACTAATCGATGCTTCTAGGGACTTCCTAGATAGTTGTGCTAGTTGTGTTTTTAGGGAACGAACTGTTGGACAAGCTGAAGAATTATTGAATAACGTATTGAAAAATTATGATGATTGGACTATTCCTGAACCACCACCTAAACCCACTCCTAAGAAGAGGGGTATATTATATCTCAGTCCTGAAGATATGCAAGAGGCAAAGAAATCTATGAAGGAAAAATGTATTAAAGCCGAGGATGTTAAAAATTTACCTCCTATTGAAGAAATACATGGGCTTAATACACCACCACTGCCTAAGGTGGTAGAGGTAAATTGTCTTATGAAGTTCAATGATAATGATAATCCTCACAATATGCATCCTAGCCAATGCCTTTATGAGTTTGAAAATTATATTAGAAAACAAGATCACTTCAATGCAAATATTATGAAACAATTGAAATATAATTCTGATATGATTGCTCGCTTGAGTGACTTGTTATTTAGAATTTCAAATGATGTTAGAGGTGTTGGAAAACATGCTTCTATGGTTCAAACTCAGTTAGAACAAGTTGCTAAATCTCAAAGGGAATTGCTTGATGAAATGAATAATAATATACATGACTTTGCTGTTAGAGTTGCAACTAGAGGAGGTAAAATAACTCAGGAACCGCTTTATCCTGAGGGACACCCAAAGATAATTGAAAAAGATTCACAAAGAGCTAACACTAGTGCACCTAGTTCTTCTAAAAAGAAAAAGAAAAAGAAGAATGATAGGACTTCACATGCTCCTAGTGAACCCGAAATAGAGAAACCTCCTGACATAGATAATGAAGTTTCTATCTCTGATGCTGAAACTTAGTCTGGTATTGAACACTCACCTAGTGATAATGAAAAAGATAATGTTGATGTTCATGAAGACACTCAACCAAATAATAAAGAACCAGACAATGATGCTGAGATAGAACCACATGTTGATCTTGATAACCCACAACCTAAGAATAAAGGATATGATAAAAGAGACTTCATTGCTAGAAAACATGGTGAAGAAAGAGAACCGTGGGTTCAAAAACCTATGCCTTTTCCACCCAAGTCAACTAAAAAGAATGATGATGAAGAATTTGAACGCTTTGTTGAAATATTGAGGCCAGTCTTTTTGCGTACTCGCTTGACTGATATCCTGAAAATGCCTCCTTATGCAAAGTATATGAAAGACATCATCACAAATAAGAGAAAAATACCGGAAGCTGAAATCTCCACTATGCTTGCTAATTATACTTTTAAAGATGGAGTACCTAAAAAACTTGGAGATCCGGGAATACCAACTATACCTTGCTCTATCAAAAAGAATTATGTGAAAAGTGCTTTGTGTGATTTAGGAGCTGGTGTTAGTGTTATGCCTTTCTGTTTATATAAAAGACTTGACTTGAATAAACTCACACCTACTGAAATATCTTTGCAAATGGCTGACAAATCAATTGCCATACCTATCGATATCTGTGAGGATGTGCCCGTTGTTGTTGCTAATGTTAGTATTTTCACTGACTTTGTTATACTTGAGATGCCCGAGGACGACAATATGTCGATTATCCTTGGTAGACCCTTTTTGAATACTGCAGGGGCTGTTATTGATTGCAATAAAAGCAAGGTCACTTTTCATATCAATGGTAATGAGCATACGGTGCACTTTCCAAAGAAACAATTCCAAGTGAATGGTATTAATGTTATTGAAAAATCTCCGACAATCACTATTGGAAGTTTTCAAATACCTCTACCTACTGTCAAAAAGAAATATGAAATGCTTATTGTTGGGGAAATGCATATCCCCATTGAGGTAACCTAGTGATTTACGAAAGTTCTTCGGTTTCATGCTAATCGAAAGTGGTTGTTAATAAGACTTGATCAACCTTATTAATGGATAATTTTTGAACGGTATGAAGTTGATGAATTTAGTAAGCACTACTTTCTGTCCCTACTTTTTATTCTCTATTCTTATTAGTTAAATAAAATAAAATGCCATGTTTTGTCTGTTTTCTGATTTCCCTGTGCAACAAAAAAGACCCAAAAATAAAAGTACTCGGAATGCCCTGAAAATTTAATACGATTTTTTTTGAATATTTGAGTATTTTTGGTGCAATAAACATCAGAGGGAGGTGCACCAGGTGGGCACAACCCACCTGGGCGCGCCAGCACCCCTATGTGTGCCCTGGTGGGTTGTGGTCCCCACGTGGGCCCTCTCACTTATCTCTTCATACCACATCATCACCTACCTCTAGAAAAAATCTCCATTGCTCACTCTCCAGTGTTCTTGCTCTCAAACCCGCGGATTTTGATCTCTTTGCTCGAAGCTCTGTTTCCAAAACTGTTTCGGGGGATTGTTGCTTTGTATGTGACTCCACCGTTTGTCCAATTAGTTTTTGTTTTAGTGGTCTATATTTTGAATAATTAGCTACTCTTGGTGCTGTTGTAGATGTGCTTGCATGTTAAATTCTTAGTGTTCTAAGTAGTTTGAATGCTTGCTATGGCCTCTATGTATCCCTATGAGTAGTTGGTATCATTTTTGTGAAGTTTTATTGAGAAAATTTTGTGGGCTAATAAATTTCAGATTTTTGTTCATAGGAAAACCATGAATATCTTTAGGAAGTTTGGCTCCAAGAAGAACTCCAAAGGTGTTAGTGGGGAGTCATCTGATAGTGATCTCCATCCTCGAAGGTTGGCGGAGGTACGACCGTGCAAATGGCCGCACACCCTGTTCCTGGAAGAGGCTGGAATCCTTCATGAGTTCATGCAATATGCTACGAATGCCGACCTCACCGACTTCATTGCAGATGAGTGTGAACAACACCAAATCCTCACAAACATTTTGGTTCAGAGCTTTACTTTCCTTCCTAGGAATAATCCTCCTGAAGTTAGCTTTGATTTATATGCTGAAAACCATCAGATACCACTTACTGAATTTTGTGACATATGCTTGATCCCTTCTGATGGGAGCTTGGCTGAGCCTAGGCCGGCTGGGTTTGAGGCATTTTATCGTACTTTGACTGTGGGAGATGAGAGAGGGGTGTCAGCTACCACTACCGCTGGCCTGCAGTTTCCTGCTATTCATTACTTTGCACGTTTCATTGCAAAATGCTTGCTTACTAGGGAGAAGGTAGGTGCGCTCAGCTCACCAGACCTTGCTGTTTTACATCGTGCATTGGAGGGCAACAACACTTATAGCTTGGGAGCTATTGTGGCTCATCGCCTCCATCTTATAAAATCCATGGTAGGATTTATGCTACTCGCTTGGCGGCCAACTTTAATGTTGGGATACGCCCTCATGATTACCCCCTCATCAAGGTTTACTTCAACCGTGCAGCCATGGAACACCTTCTTGCACAGGATTATCCTAACATTTCTATTCCTTATAACTTGGTATTTAGTGTTGAAACTTGTGATATTATTCCGTTGCCTGCTCCTTCTTTGTTTGATCCTGTTGCCAGGGGCAGATATAAGATCATGCTTGCAGACATCATCGCCCATCGGAACGCTCAAGCTGCTGAGAAGGCAGCATAGGAGGAGCCTCCACAGTGGGATCAGTGGATCCGCGGTCCTCAGTACCCCAACTACTATCCGGACTACTGATCAATTACCTAGTTAGGCCAAAAGCCTAAGCTTGGGGGAGTACGTTTTTCTCACCGATGTTACATTCATGTCCACTTATTCATCTTGTCGGTGTTCACACCTTTTCATTGTATCATCCATGCTTAGATTTATTTTTCTTGCTTTATTCTTGTGTGTTTGAAAAACTTTAGAAAAACCAAAAAAATTAGTTGTAGCTAGTTTATTTTCCATGCATGCTTAGTTGTTATATTAAAAAGAAAATCCAAAAAGAATTCCTTGTTCTTCTTTTGCTTGTTGGGATCTTTCCCGTGTAAATAGTTTTTCTCGTTTTTTCTTTTCCCATTTATTTGCTTGTTCAAGAAAACCAAAAACTCCAAAAATATTTCAGTGTGTTTATCTGAATTTCTTTTCTTTCATTCGAGTTGTACCAAGGAGAATACCACGATGATAATGTTGAGTGGCTCTCATATGAATAATTGTTGAACTAATAAAGATCCCATTTTACTTTATCTTCTCCTGTTGAATAAAATGTTTTGCAGGTTCCAGCTTAGACCATGGCACTCTTGCACTATTATTATTTTCACATCGTCGGTCATGCAAGTGAAAGGCAATGATGACGATATTCGATGAACTGGCCGTGGCAGAGATAAACTGGTATGAACTCAACTTGTTCTATTTGTGTAAATATGTTTAACCTAGTATCCATGATTCAACCCATTATTATTAAACATGTTTGAAATAAAAATTAGAGATTATAGTTTCTCATGCCATGCATAAGTAGCTGGGAGTTGATAATGATTTATCTTGGATATCAACATTGCGTTAAAATGATTGTGATGTAGTACGATGCTATGGTATCCTACTCATGCATGTTCGAGTGGCTTGACTTGGCACATGTTCATGCATGTGGTTGAATCAAAACCAACATAGCCTCTATGATATTTATGTTCATGGTGTTCATATCCTACTCATGCTAGTGTCCAATGTTACTTATGCATAATGCATGATCATGATCGTTGTTGCTCTCTAGCTGGCCGCTTCTCAATCTAATTGCTAGCCTTTGCCTGTACTAAGCGGGGATTCTGCTTGTGCATCAAAACCCTTGAACCCAAAGTTATTCCAAATGAGTCCACCATATCGACCTATATGCGGTATTACCCTGCCGTCCTAAGTAAATTTGCATGTGTCACCTCTAAAAACCTTCTAAAAATTTATCCATTTTGTGTGCCTGGATTGTTCATGGAACGACAGGAGGTGGTCGGTATCTTCCATGCTAAGCGGGTTGTTCTCAGGTCGAGTGTTTATTCACTCGCCATCGTACGAGAAAAGGGCGTCAATAGGGATGCCCAGTCCCAAACTGCAAAATACAAAAAGAGTTAATCACTCAAATAATCAAACAAAAACTCCCAATGGAGTCAAAACCTTTACTTTTATCTTTTGGGAATCACCACTAGCCTATTTAGCATGGGAGATATTGATAACTGATGGTCGTGATGTGAATGAGAAGGGTGCATGTCTCAAAATATCATTTATCTCCGTTTTAAAACTTGAGCTCTGGCACCTCTGCAAATCACTTCTTCCCTCTGCGAAGGGACTTTCTATTTACTTTTATGTTGTGTCATCACCCTCTAAAACAAGCGCTAGAAAATGAGAGAGCACATCTGTCATGACTTATGCATTGTGTGTAGCTAATGTTGGGTGCATCCTGACTAGATCTTTTCTACCATGAATTGCAATGTTTAGTGATACGTCTCCAACGTATCTACTTTTCCAAACACTTTTGCCCTTGTTATGGACTCTAACTTGCATGATTTGAATGGAACTAACCCGGACTGACGCTGTTTTCATCAGAATTTCCATGGTGTTATTTTTGTGTAGAAATAAAAGTTCTTGGAATGACCTGAAAATCAACGGAGAATATTTTTGGAATATATAAAAAATACTCGCGAAAGAATCAAGGCCAAGGGGCCCACACCCTATCCACGAGGGTGGGGGCGCGCCTACCCCCATGGGCGCGCCCCATGCCTCGTGGGCCCCCTGGTGCTCCACCGAACTCAACTCCAACTCCATATATTCATGTTCGAGGAGAAAAAAAATCAGGGAGAAGGATTCATCGCGTTTTACGATACGGAGCCGCCACCAAGCCCTAATCTCTCTCGGGAGGGCTGATCTGGAGTCCGTTCGGGGCTCCGGAGAGAGGAATCCGTCTCCATCGTCATCATCAACCTTCCTCCATCACCAATTTCATGATGCTCACCGCCATGCGTGAGTAATTTCATGTAGGCTTGCTGGACGGTGATGGGTTGGATGAGATTTATCATGTAATCGAGTTAGTTTTGTTAGGGTTTGATCCCTAGTATCCACTATGTTCTGAGATTGATGTTGGTATGACTTTGCTATGCTTAATGCTTGTCACTAGGGCACGAGTGCCATGATTTCAGATCTCAACCTATTATGTTTTCATGAATATATGTGAGTTCTTGATCCTATCTTGCAAGTCTATAGTCACCTATTATGTGTTATGATCCGTTAACCCCGAAGTGACAATAATTGGGATACTTACTAGTGATGACCGTAGTTTGAGGAGTACATGTATTCACTAAGTGTTAATGCTTTGGTCTGGTACTCTATTAAAAGGAGGCCCTAATATCCCTTAGTTTTCAATAGGACCTTGCTGCCACGGGAGGGTAGGACAAAAGATGTCATGCAAGTTGTTTTCCATAAGCACGTATGACTATATTCGGAATACATGCCTACATTACATTGATGAACTGTAGCTAGTACTTTGTCACCCTATGTTATAACTATTGCATGAGGAATCGCATCCGACATAATTACCGTCACTGATCCATTGCCTACGATCTTTTCATATATTGATCTTCACTTATTTAGTTTTCCGTTGCTACTGTTACAATCACTATAAAACCAAAACTGCTACTGTTACTTTTGCCACCGTTATCACTACTATCATATTACTTTGCTACTAAATACTTTGATGCAGATATTAAGTTTCCAGGTGTGGTTGAATTGACAACTCAGCTGCTAATACTTGAGAATATTCTTTGGTTCCTCTTGTGTCGAATCAATAAATTTGGGTTGAATACTCTACCCTCGAAAACTGTTGCGATCCCCTATACTTGTGGGTTATCAAGACTATTTTCTGGCGCCGTTGCCGGGGAGCATAGCTCTATTCTTTTAGTCACTTGGTATTTATATCCACTGCTCACTATGAAGAACTTGAAAGATAAAAGAACCAAGATTTTTCCCTCAACTACGAGGGGAGGTAAGGAACTGCCATCTAGCTCTGCACTTGATTCACCTTCTGTTTTGAGTAAACTTGCGACACCTACTCCTGCTATTCATTTTGATATGTCGCATGTTATTGATGATGCCACTTCTGCTTTGCATGATACCTATGATGAAACTACTTCTATGCTTGATAATACTGTGCCATTAGGTGAATTTCTTGATGAACAACTTGCTAGGGTTAGAGAGAATGAAATTATTGAAACTGATAATATTGATGAAAGTGATGATGAAGATTCTCCCCCTAGATATGAATTGCCTGTTGTGTCTGAGGGTTATGTTATGGATGAATAAACTGCTAGAGACTTCTTAGCTTGCAATGATAGATCTGATCTTAAGAAATTATGAGCTAAGCTTAAAGAAAAGTCTTTGAATGCTAGAATGAAATATGACCCTGCTTTTGCTACTTCACCTATTTTTATTTCAGATAAGGATTATGATTTCTCTGTCAATCCTGAGTTAATTACTTTGGTTGAATATGATCCTTTCTATGGCTATGAATCCAAAACTGTTGTGGCACATCTTACTAAATTAAATGATATAGCCACCCTGTTTACTCACGATGAGAAAACTCACAATTACTTTATCCTTAAGTTGTTTCCATTCTCATTAAAGGGTGATGCTAAAATATGGTTTAATTCTCTTGATCCTGGTTGTGTGCGTAGTCCCGAGGATATGATTTATTACTTCTTTGCTAAATATCTCCCTGCTCATAAGAAACAAGCTACCTTAAGGGAAACATATAATTTTGTGCAAATTGAAGAAGAGAGTCTCCCACAAGCTTGGGGAAGGCTTCTCTGATTACTTAATGCTTTGCCTAATCATCCTCTCAAGAAAAATGAAATACTTGATATCTTTTATAATGGACTAACAGATGCTTCGAGAGACCACCTGGATAGTTGTGCTGGTTGTGTTTTCAGGGAAAGAACAATTGATCAAGCTAAATTGCTATTGAATAATATGTTGAGTAATGAAAATGATTGGACACTTCCTGAACCAACTCCGAAGAAAAGGGTATTCTATTTCTTAGTCCTGAAAATATGCAAGTGGCAAAGAAATCTATGAAAGAAAAAGGTATTAAAGCTGAAGATGTTAAGAATTTACCACCTATTGAAGAAATACATGGTCTTGATAACCCGACACAGGTAGTAAAGGTAAATTCTCTCTATAGATTTGATGAAGGTGATATTCCTCGTTATAAGTCTGCTAGCCAATGCTTAGATGAGTTTGATAATTTTATTGTTAAACAAGAAAACTTCAATGCTTATGTTGGTAGACAATTGAAACGCAATGCTAATATGCTTGAACACTTGAGTGATTATATGTCTAGAGTTAAAGGTGAAGTTAAACTTATTAGTAAACATGTTTCTATGGTTACTACTCAAGTAGAACAAGTACTTAAGGCTCAGAATGATTTGCTCAATGAATTAAATAACAAGAAAAATGATAATGCTGTTAGAGTTATGACTAGAGGGGGTAAAATGACTTAGGAACCTTTGTATCATGAGGGCCACCCTAAGAGAATTGAGCAAGATTCTCAGAGAACTAATGTTGATGCACCTAGTTCTTCTAAGAAGAAGAAGAATAAAAATGATAGGACTTTACATGCTTCTAGTGAACCTGTTGGCGACACACCTGAGAATCCCAATGATATTTCTATTTCTCATGTTGAAACACAATCTGGTAATGAACATGAACCTAGTGGTAATGTCAATGATGGTGTTCATGTTGATGCTCAACCTAGTAATGATAATGATGTAGAGATTGAACCTACTGTTGATCTTGATAACCCACAATCAAAGAATCAACGTTATGATAAGAGAGACTTTGTTGCTAGGAAGCATGGTAAAGAAAGAGAACCGTGGGTTCAGAAACCCATGCCTTTTCCTCCTGAACCATCCAAGAAAAAGGATGATGAGGATTTTGAGCGCTTTGCTGAAATGATTAGACCTATCTTTTGCGTATGTGTATGACTGATATGCTTAAAATGAACCCTTATGCGAAGTACATGAAGGATATTGTTACTAATAAAATAAAGATACCGAAAGCTGAAATTTCCACCATGCTTTCTAATTACACTTTAAGGGTGGAATACGAAAGAAACTTGGAGATCCAGGAGTACCAACTATACCATGCTCCATTAAAAGAAACTATGTTAAAACTGCCTATGTGATCTTGGAGCCGGTGTTAGTGTTATGCCTCTCTCTTTATATCGTAGACTTGATTTGAATAAGTTGACACCTACTGAAATATCTTTGCAAATGGCTGATAAATCAACTGCTATACTTGTCGGTATTTGTGAGGATGTGCCTGTTGTGGTTGCAAACGTTACTATTTTAACGGACTTTGTTATTCTTGATATTCCCGAGGATGATAGTATGTCGATTATCCTTGGTAGACCCTTTTTGAATACTGCAGGGGCTGTTATTGATTGCAACAAAGGCAATGTCACTTTTCATGTTAATGGTAATGAGCGTACGGTACACTTTCTGAGGAAACAACCTCAAGTCCATAGTATCAATTCTATTGGAAAAATATCAACCATTACTATTGGAGGTTTTGAATTTCCTCTTCCTACTGTCAAGAAGAAATATGATATTCTTATTGTTGGGGATGTGCATATCCCCGTTGAGGTAACTTAGTGTTATTCGAAATTTCTCTGGTTTCATGCAATTCGGAATGAGGTTGTTAACAAGACTTGATCAACCTTGTTAGTGTATTCCTTTTGATGAGCATGAGATGGATGAAGTTAGAAAGCACAACCTTCTATACCCTCCTTTTACTTTCTGTTATTTATATTAAATAAAGCAAAAATAGCATTTTCTGTCTGTTTTCTGAATTATCCTTACAATAAAAAATACCCTGAAAACAAAAGTTCTCCAAATGCCTTGAAAATTTAATATGTTTTTTTCCAGAATATTTAAGAATTATTGGCACTAAGAACACACCAGGGGGACCCACCATGTGCCCACGAGGGTGGAGGGCGAGCCCTACCCCCTGGGCATGCCCCCTACCTCGTGGACCCCACGTGGGTCCCCTCCACTTATTCTTGCACCCACACACTTCGTCTTCCTCCAGAAAAAATCATCCACCAGCTCAAACCCGAGTTCTAGCTCATCTTACTGCCATTTTCGATCTCCTTGCTCAAAGCTCCATTCACAAAACTGCTTTGGGGGATTGTTCTTCGGTATGTGACTCCTCCAATTTGTTTTTGTTCTAGTGCTTTATTCATTGCAAAATTTTGCTGCTTAGGTGACCCTGTTCTTGAGCTTGCATGTCAAATTTATGTGGTCAAAAGTAGTTTTTATTGCATGATATGGCCTCTAGGCACTTGTGGGAGTAGTTGCTATCTTTCTTGTTGAGTTTGGTTCACTTTTATTTTGAGTTACTAAAAATTTCAGAAATTTTTCAGAGAAAGAAAATGATGAAAAGATTGTTGAGGGGCGCTTCGAGCCGAAGCACGAAGGATAAGAACAGTGAAGAGAATAAGAAGCCCAAATATAATCTCCCTCGCACTGCGGAGGTTCGGCCGTGCGAATGGCCTTGTGATTAGTTCTTGAGAGCAGCTGGGATTTATGAAGACTTTTATTATTTGGCTGAGAATGCAGTCCTCGTCGACTTCCTCCACGACTAGCGCGAACAGTATCTCCTCCTCACTAATATTTTCGTGCAAATTTTTTACTTTCATGCTAAGAAATCACCACCTTTAGTGGAATTTTGTTTATATGATGAGATTACGGAGATGTCACTACACGAGTTTTGTCGGGTCTGTAAGGTACCATTTGCGGGCAGCATAGAGGAACCACATCGTAATGATGTGGAGGGGTTTATTGATATGATTGTTGTAGGGGAAACAAGGAAGGTTTCCGATGCAAGAATTACTAGCATACATTTTCCTGTTCTATGTTACTTTGCAATATTTGCTAGTAGATGCTTAATTGGTCGCAGGAACAGTGGAAATCTCAGTGTCCCTGATATTGTTATTTTGCGCCATGCTTTGTTTCGTGATACCACTTTTAGTTTAGGCGCCATTGTTGCTAAATGGTTAAATCTGAACCGTACAAGGGTCCCGTCTTTGGAGGCATCTTTGCCTCACGCCTTGCTGCGCACTTTAACATACCTATTAGGCATTATGAGAAAGAGGAAAAGTTCCTGCCTCCTATTTTTCTAGATTACAAGAGTATGGTAGCACATGATTTTATTGTTAAGGATAAGAAGAAGATGCTTAAATATAGACTAATATTTGATAAAAAATACTTTGAGACTATTACCTTGCCTGCTCCCTCTTTGTTCAACATATTTTCAGGCACGTACCTTGTTTTGCATGAGGCCCTTCATGCATACTGGAGCCTGACATCAGCTCCAGAGCCTGTGCCGGAGCCACTACTTGATCCTCACCGTCAGTCTATTTATCAGTGGGATCCGGTGGAGATCGCCAACCAGTGGCACCCTGAGGACACTCCTCTGTACACTGGAGAGGGAGGCTTTCAGCCATGGCCATAGACCAACTTAGGCCAAAAGCCTAAGCTTGGGGGAGTACATATTCCTCACCGACATTACATTCATGTTCACACACTCATTCTAGTTGTCGGTGCTCATAATTTTTCATTGTACTATCCATGCTACTTTAATTTCTTTTTAAGCCTTCTTCTCGTGTGTTTGAAAAACCTTAAGAAAAACCAAAAAAATTAGTTGTAGCTTTTAGCTAGTTTACTTTTCATGCCTGTAGTAGTAATAATTAAAAAGAAAACCCAAAAAGATTTCTTGTTCTTCTTTTGCTTGTTGGGAGCTTTCCCGTGTAAATAGTTTTGTTTCTTTTCTTTAATTTGGGGGTCGAGAGGAGAAGACCATGATGAAAATGTTAAGTGGCTCTCATATGCATTATTGTTTATCTAACCAAGATCCCATATTAACTTGTCTTCTCCCTTATATTGAATGCTTGCAGATTCCAGCTTTGTCCAATGAACGTGCACTATTATTATTATCCACACCGTTCGGTCGTGCAAGTGAAAGGCAATTATGACGATATATGATGGACTGATTGAGATGAGAGAAGCTGGTATGAACTCGGCCTATCTTGTTTTTGTAAATATGATTAGTTCATCGTTCCTGATTCAGCCTATTATGAATGAAACATGTTTGCAATGACAATTAGAGATTATATTTGCTCATGACATGCTTAATTAGCTAGGAGTTGATAATGGCTTACCTTGCGTGCCAACATGCTATTAAAATGGTTGTGATGTGGTATGACAGGGTGGTGTCCTCCTTTGAATGATTAGAGTGGCTTGACTTGGCACATGTTCACGCATGTAGTTGAAAAAAAATCAACATAGCCTCCATGATATTTATGTTCATGGTGAATTATATCCTACTCATGCTTGCACTCAGTGTTGACTAATTTTAATGCATGTTCATGACTGTTGTCGCTCTCTAGCTGGTCGCTTCCCAGTCTCTTCCTAGCCTTCACTTGTACTAAGCGGGAATACTGCTTGTGCATCCACTTCCATAAACCCCAAAAGTTATTCCATATGAGTCCACCATACCTTCCTATATGCGGTATCTACCTGCCGTTCCAAGTAAATTTGTATGTGCCAAACTCTAAACCTTCAAATGAAATTCTGTTTTGTATGCTCGGATAGCTCATGTATCAAGTAGGGTTGTCTATATCTTCCATGCTAGGCGGGTTATTCTCAAGAGGAGTGGACTCCGCTCCTCACTCACGAGAAAATGGCTGGTCACCAGGATGCCCAGTCCCATGCTCAGATCAAATCAAAATAATTGCAAACAAAACTCCCCCAGGATTGTTGTTAGTTGGAGGCACCCGTTGTTTCGGGCAAGCCATGGATTGATGCTTGTTGGTGGTGGGGGAGTATAAACTTTACCATTCTGCTTGGAAACCACCTATAATGTGTGTAGCATGGAAGATATCGAGATCGCTCGGTTGTTATGTTGACAATGAAAGTATACCGCTGAAAATATTATTCATCTCTATTTCAAAACCGAGCTCTGGCACCTCTACAAATCCCTGCTTCCCTCTGTGAAGGGCCTATCCATTTACTTTTATGTTGAGTCATCATCCACTTATTAAAAAGCACCAGTTGGAGAGCACCACTGTCATTTGCATGTATTATTATTAGTTTACATTGAGTATGACCGTGACTGGATCTCTTTTACCATGAATTACAATTTCCAATCAGCCCTTGATCTTCAGAGGTGCTCTGCATTTATGTTTTGCGGTCTCAGAAAGGGCTAGCGAGATACCATCTTGTTATATCATATTATGATTGTTTTGAGAAAGTGTTGTCATCCGAGATTTATTATTATTGCTCGCTAGTTGAATATGCCATTGATATGAGTAAAACATGAGACCTAAATGTTATTGTGGATATGGTTAGTTCATAATCTTTGCTGAAAACTTGAATGCTGGCTTTACATATTTACAACAACAAGAGCAAACAGAGTTTGTAAAAGTTTTTCTTTATCACTTTCAGTTTGTCAACTGAATTGCTTGAGGACAAGCAAAGGTTTAAGCTTGGGGGAGTTGATATGTCTCCAACGTATCTACTTTTCCAAACACTTTTGCCCTTGTTTTGGACTCGAACTTGCATGATTTGAATGGAACTAACCCGGACTGACGCTGTTTTCAGCAGAATTGCCATGGTGTTATTTTTGTGCAGAAATAAAAGTTCTTGGAATGACCTGACAATCAACAAAGAATATTTTTGGAATATATAAAAGGCGAAAGAATCAAGGCCAGGGGGCCCACACCTTGTCCACGAGTGTGGTCGGCGCGCCTACCCCCCTGGGTGGGCCCCCTGCCTTGTGGGCCCCCTGGTGCTCCACCGACCTCAACTCCAACTCCATATATTCACGTTCGGGGAGAAAAAAATCAGGGAGAAGGATTCATCGCGTTTTACGATATGGAGCCGCCACCAAGCCCTAATCTCTCTCGGGAGGGCTGATCTGGAGTCCGTTCGGGGCTCCGGAGAGAGGAATCCATCACCATCGTTATCATCAACCATCCTCCATCACCAATTTCATGATGCTCACCGCCGTACGTGAGTAATTTCATCGTAGGCTTGCTGGACGGTGATGGGTTGGATGAGATTTATCATGTAATCGAGTTAGTTTTGTTAGGGTTTGATCCCTAGTATCCACTATGTTCTGATATTGATGTTGCTATGACTTTGCTATGCTTAATGCTTGTCACTAGGGCCCGAGTGCCATGATTTTAGATCTGAACCTATTATGTTTTTCATGAATATATGTGAGTTCTTGATCCTATCTTGCAAGTCTATAGTCACCTATTATGTTTTATGATCCGTTAACCCCGAAGTGACAATAATCGGGATACTTACCGGTGATGACCGTAGTTTGGGGAGTTCATGTATTCACTAAGTGTTAATGCTTTGGTACGGTACTCTATTCAAAGGAGGCCTTAATATCCCTTAGTTTCCAATAGGACCCTGCTGCCACGGGAGGGTAGGACAAAAGATGTCATGCAAGTTGTTTTCCATAAGCACGTATGACTATATTCAGAATACATGCCTACATTACATTGATGAACTGTAGCTAGTACTGTGTCACCCTATGTTATAACTATTGCATGAGGAATCACATCCGACATGATTATCCATCACTGATCCATTGCCTACGAGCTTTTCATATATTGATCTTCGCTTATTTACTTTTCTGTTGCTACTGTTACAATCACTATAAAACCAAAACCAAAACTGCTACCGTTACTTTTGCCACCGTTACCACTATTATCATATTACTTTGCTACTAAATACTTTGCTGCAGATATTAAGTTTCCAGGTGTGATTGAATTGACAACTTAGCTGATAATACTTGAGAATATTCTTTGGCTCCCCTTGTGTCAAATCAATAAATTTGGGTTGAATACTCTACCCTCCAAAACTGTTGCGATCCCCTATACTTGTGGGTTATCATTTAGTTGCTGCTTGGACTTTGGAGGTGCTCTGCATTTATGTTTTGCGGTCTGATGACCCACAAGTATAGGGGATCTATCATAGTCCTTTCGATAGGTAACAGTGTCGAACCCAACGAGGAGCAGAAGGAAATGATAACTGGTTTTTAGCAAGGTATTCTCTGCAAGCACTGAAATAATAGGTAACAGATAGTTTTGTGATAGGATAATTTGTAACGAGCAACAAGTAACAAAATAAATAAAGTGCAGCAAGGTGGCCCAATCCTTTTTGTAGCAAAGGACAATCCTGGACAAACTCTTATATGATGTAAAGCGCTCCCGAGGACACATGGGAATATCGTCAAGCTAGTTTTCATCACGTTCATATGATTCGCGATCGGTACTTTGATAATTTGGTATGTGGGTGGACCGGTGCTTGGGTAATGTCCTTACTTGTACAAGAATCCCACTTATGATTAACCTCTATTGCAAGCATCCGCAACTACAACAAAAGTATTAAGGTAAACCTAACCATAGCATGAAACATATGGATCCAAATCAGCCCCTTACAAAGCAACACATAAACTAGGGTTTAAGATTCTGTTACTCTAGCAACCCATCATCTACTTATTACTTCCCAATGACTTCCTCTAGGCCCAAGTAATGGTGAAGTGTCATGTAGTCGACGTTCACATAACACCACTAGAGGAGAGACAACATACATCTCATCAAAATATCGAACGAATACCAAATTCACATGACTACTAATAGCAAGACTTCTCCCATGTCCTCAGGAACAAACGTAACTACTCACAAAGCATATTCATGTTCATAATCAGAGGGGTATTAATATGCATATAGGATCTAAACATATGATCTTCCACCAAATAAACCAACTAGCATCAACTACAATGAGTAATTAACACTACTAGCAACCCACAGGTACCAATCCCGGACTTGGAGACAAGAATTGGATACAAGAGATGAACTAGGGTTTTGAGAGGAGATGGTGCTGGTGAAGATGTTGATGGAGATTGCCCTCTCCCGATGAGAGGAGAGTTGGTGATGATGATGGCGATGATTTCCCCCTCCCAGAGGGAAGTTTCCCCAGCAGAACAGCTCCGCTAGAGCCCTAGATTGGTTCCGCCTCGTGGCGGCGGAGTCTCGTCAGGGAAGATGGCTTATGATCTTTTTCTCATCGAAAGACTCCATATAGCAGAAGATGGCCACTGGAGGGCCACCAGGGGGCCAACGAGGTAGGGGGCGCGCCCAGGGGGTAGGGCGCGCCCCCACCCTCGTGGGCAGGGTGTGGCCACCCTGGTGAACTTCTTGCACTTAATATTTATTATATATTCTGAAATTGACTTCTGTGAAGTTTCAGGACTTTTGGAGCTATGCAGAATAGGTCTCTAATATTTGCTCCTTTTCCATCCCAGAATCCCAGCTGCCGGCATTCTCCCTCTTTATGTGAACCTTGTAAAATAAGAGAGAATATGCATAAGTATTGTGACATAATGTGTAATAACAGCCCATAATGCAATAAATATTGATATAAAAGCATGATGCAAAATGGACGTATCAACTCCCCCAAGCTTAGACCTGGCTTGTCCTCAAGCGAAAGCCGAAATCGAAAAATATGTCCACATGTTTAGAGATAGAGGTGTCGATAAAAATAAAATACATACATGAGGGCATCATGATCATTCTTAGAACAACAACTTATATAATTCTTTTCATATGATTTCTTATGCTAGAGTAATAATTCAATCACAATTTCAAGTATGAATCATAAACTTCATTGAAAACTATAAAACTATAATCTCAGTCATTGGAGCAATTGCAATTTATCATAACATAGGAAAGATTAAAAAATAAGAGCTTTTCAGCAAGTCCACATACTCAACTATCATATAGTCTTTCACAATTGCTAACACTCACACAATACTTATGGGTATGGAGTTTTAATCGGACACAGAGAAAGATAGGGGCTTATAGTTTTGCCTCCCAACATTTTACCTCAAGGGTAATGTCAACAATAATAGTTCATGAAAACTCACATCCAATTAGCCATATATACCAGGATCCTTCCAACATGTGCTTGCCAAAAGATAAAATATAAAAAGGAAAGGTGAAGATCACCATGACTCTTATATAAGGTAGGAGATGAAGGTAAAAGATAGGCCCTTCGCAGAGGGAAGCAGAGGTTGTCATGCGCTTTTATGGTTGGATGCACAAAATCTTAATGTGAAAGAACTTCACTTTATATTGCCACTTGTGATATGGACCTTTATTATGCAGTCTGTCGCTTTTATTTCTTCCATATCACATGATCGTATAAAGCTTATTTCCTCCACACCAATCAATCATACATATTTAGAGAGCAATTTTTTTATTGCTTGCACCGATGACAACTTAGTTGAAGGATCTTACTCAATCCATAGGTAGATATGGTGGACTCTCATGGCAAAACTGGTTTAAGGGTGTTTGGAAGCACAAGTAGTATCTCTACTTGGTGCAAATAATTTGGCTAGCATGAGGGAGAAAGGCAAGCTCAATCATGTTGGATGATCCAAGACAATATAACTTATCTCAGATGTAAGAAAACATAACCCATTACATTGTCTTCCTTGTCCAACGTCAACTCTTTAGCATGTCATACTTTAATGAGTGCTCAGAATCATAAAAGATGTCCAAGATAGTATATTTATATGTGAAGACCTCTCTTTCTTTATTACTTCCTATTAATTGCAACGATGACCAAAACTATGTTTGTCAACTCTCAACAACTTTTATTCATCATACTTTTTATATGTGAGCTCATTACTCTCCATAAGAACCATATGATCTCTTTTATTTCTTTCTATTCTTTCTCTCTTCTTTTATTCACTCGAGATCATGGCAAAATAATCAAGCCCTTGACTCAACACTAGTCTTTATTATATATATAGCTCACGGACTCGATTACATAGAAGGATCATAAAGCAAAACTCACAACTAGATCATACTAAAAAGCTTTATGCTACTAGATCAAAATATTATCAAAGGATCGAAAGAAAAACGGTAAAGATAAAAGTGATGGTGATACGATACCGGGGCACTCCCTCAAGCTTGGCAGTGGCCAAGGGGAGTGCCCATACCCATGTGATTATGTCTCCTTTGTTGGTGAAGAAGTTGATGTTTTTTTGATGGCGTAGGCTTGTCGTCCTTCTTCCAGGGCATAGGCTCACCATCATAGAAGGATGACCGAGTCTCCTGAAACCTCAAATCTGCAGCCAAACTCATCCTCTTGAATCTATATTCATACTCACAGTTTTGATTTTGTAGGTCATAGATCTAGGCTTGGAGGTACTCGATTTTCTCATGAAGCTTGAAGATGGCCTCCCCAATGTCCTTGACGTCCAGCTTGTGGTTGTTGGTGAACTCCGTGATCATAATGTGATTGGAATCAAGTCCACGCTCCACCATCTCCTGACACTTGAAAACTTCTTGCTCCAATGCCTCGAGCCTTGCCTCCGTGCTTCCAGTCTTCCTTAGTCCCTCAGCATCGCGGATGTGCAACAACCCCTCACGCATCTCAATGGTTTGAGGGTGTTGCAGCACTTCTGCGAGTTAGGGGTTGATGACCTTCTCGAAGAACTGGTCCTTGGGGGCACTTGAAGACGACATGACGACCTGGATCTGTCAAAAAAACAGCTCGAAACAAAGACAGGAGATTTTTGCGTGATATGGTGGCCAAAACCTTCAGGAGGTTATATAATGAATTTTTACCAACCAAAATACATGTCGTGTACGAAAATGGAGTCCGGAGAGCACACCAGGTGCCCACGAGGTAGGGGGCGCGCCCAGGGGGGTAGGACGCGCCTTCCACCCTCGTGGAGCCCTCGTGTCCTTCCCAAACTGCTTCTTATTTTTCTATTTTCTAAATATTCCAAAACGGAAGAAAATTGCCATTAGAACTGTTTTGGAGTCGGTCTACTTACCGTACCACATACCTATTCCTTTTCAAAGTCTGAAACATTCCGGAAAGTGTCCCTTATGTATTCCTCCGGGGTTACGATTTCAATAACATTGGTTTCAACATTTATAGGATTACCTGAGATATAATGTTTATTTCTTTGACCGTTCACCACCTTCGGGTTTGTGCCTTCGAAGTTGTTGATTTTTATGGCACCGGAACGATATACCTCCTCGATAACGTAAGGACCTTCCCATTTAGAGAGAAGTTTTCCTGCAAAAAATCTTAAACGGGAGTTGTATAATAATACATAATCACCTACATTAAACTCACGCTTTTGTATTCTTTTGTCATGCCATCTTTTAACTTTTTCTTTAAATAATTTGGCACTCTCATAGGCTTGGGTTCTCCATTCATCAAGTGAGCTAATGTCAAATAACCCCTTCTCACCTGCAAGTTTGAAATCATAATTGAGCTCTTTAATAGCCCAGTAAGCCTTATGTTCTAGTTCGAGAGGTAAGTGACATGCTTTTCCATAAACCATTTATACGGACACATACCCATAGGATTTTTATATACAGTTCTATAAGCCCATAATGCATCATCAAGTTTCTTGGACCAATTCTTTCTAGATCTATTAATAGTCTTTTGCAAAATTAATTTGAGTTCTCTATTACTCAATTCTACTTGACCACTAGACCGTGGGTGATAAAGAGATGCAATTCTATGATTAACATCATATTTAGCAAGCATTTTACGGAAATCACCATGAATAAAATGTGAACCACCATTAGTCATTAAATATCTAGGAACTCCAAACCTTGGAAAAATAACTTCTTTAAGCATTTTAATAGAAGTGTTATGATCAACACTACTAGTTGGAATAGCTTCTACCCACTTAGTAACGTAATCAACAACAACTAAAATATGTGTATATCCATTAGAGGCAGGAAAAGGTCCCATATAATCAAAACCCCAAACATCAAATGGTTCAATAACAAGTGAATAATTCATAGGCATTTCTTGACGTCTACTAATATTACCAATTCTTTGACATTCATCACAAGACAAGACAAACTTATGGGCATCCTTGAAGAGAGTAGGCCAATAAAAACTGGATTGCAATACCTTGTGTGCAGTTCTATCTCCAGCATGGTGTCCTCCATAAGCCTCGGAGTGACACTTGCGTAGGATCTGTTCCTGCTCATGCTCAGGTACACAACGTCTAATAACACCATCTACTCCTTCTTTATAGAGATGTGGGTCATCCCAAAAGTAATGTCTCAAATCATAGAAGAACTTTTTCTTTTGCTAGTATGTAAAGCTAGGTGGTATAAATTTAGCAACGATGTAATTAGCATAATCAGCATACCATGGAGCAGTATGAGAAGCATTTATGACATTTAATTGGTCATCAGGAAAGCTATCATCAATAGGTAGTGGGTCATCAAGAACATTTTCTAACCTAGACAAGTTGTCTGCAACGGGGTTCCCAGGTCCCTTTCTATCAATAATATGCAAATCAAATTCTTGTAGCAAGAGAACCCATCTAATAAGTCTAGGTTTAGCATCTTTCTTTTCCATAAGATATTTAATAGCAGCATGATCAGTGTGACTTAGAATCAACAATATAAGGTCTGAACTTATCACAAGCAAATACAACTGCTAAGAATTCTTTTTCAGTAGTAGCATAATTTCTCTGAGCATTGTCTGGAGTTTTACTAGCATATTGAATAACATTTAGTTTCTTATCAACTCTTTGCCCTAGAACAGCACCTACAACATAATCACTAGCATCACACATAATTTCAAAAGGTAAATTCCAATCAGGTGGCTGAACAATAGGTGCAGAGATCAATGCTTTCTTAAGTATTTCAAATGCTTCTACGCAATCATCATCAAAAACAAATGGTATACCTTTTTGTAATAAATTAGTCAGAGGCCGAGAAATTTTTGAGAAGTCCTTAATTAACCTCCTATAAAAACCGGCATGACCAAGGAAACTTCTTATACCTTTGATGTCCTTGGGACATGGCATCTTTTCAATAGCATCAACCTTGGCTTTATCAACTTCAATACCTCTTTCAGAGACTTTATGCCCCAAGACAATACCTTCATTAACCATAAAGTGGCACTTTTCCCAATTCAAGACAAGATTAGTTTCTTCACATCTCTGCAAAACTCGATCAAGGTTGCTTAAGCAATCATCAAAAGAGGATCCATAGACGGAAAAGTCGTCCATGAAAACCTCACAAATCTTTTCACAGAAGTCAGAGAATATAGCCATCATACATCTTTGAACGGTAGCAGGTGCATTACATAAACCAAAAGGCATACATGTATAAGCAAAAGTACCAAAAGGGCAAGTAAAAGTAGTCTTTGATTAATCATTGGCTGACACGGGTATTTGAGAGAAACCAGAATAACCATCTAGAAAGCAAAAATGTGTATGTTTGGATAATCTTTCTAGCATTTGATCGATAAAAGGTAAGGGCTAATGATCTTTTTTAGTAGCTTTATTTAATTTGCGGAAATCAATTACCATCCTATAACCTATAATAATTCTTTGCAGGATCAACTCATCTTTATCATTAGGAACAACAGTAATACCTCCCTTCTTAGGGACACAATGGACAGGACTTACCCACTGACTATCAGCAACAGGATAAATTATACCTGCCTCAAGAAGCTTTAGTATTTCCTTTCTTACCACTTCCTTCATCTTAGGATTCAGCCATCGTTGATGCTCACGAACTGGTTTGGCATCTTCCTCCAAATTTATTTTGTGTTGACACAGAGTGGGACTAATGCCCTTAAGATCATCAAGTGTATATCCAATAGCAGCTCGGTGCTTCTTCAGAGTTTTCAATAATCTCTCTTCTTCATGCTCTGAAAGGTTAGCACTAATAGTAACGGGATATATCTTTTTATCATCAAGATAAACATATTGAAGAGTATCAGGTAACGGTTTAAGCTCAAACACGGGATCACCCTTGGGTGGAGGAGGATCCCCTAGGATTTCAATAGGCAAATTGTGTTTTAGGATGGGTTCCTGTTTAAAGAATACTTCATCTATTTCCCTTCTTTCATTCATAAACATATCATTTTCATGGTCTAGCAAATATTGTTCTAAAGGATCACTAGGAGGTATGGAAATAGAAGGAAGACCAATAATTTCATCTTTATTAGGAAATTCCTCTTCACGGTGTTGTCTACGAAATTTAGAGAAATCAAATTCATGAGACATATCATCTAAACCAATAGTAAGAACATCCTTTTTGCAATCTATCTTAGCATTAACTGTGTTCAAGAAGGGTCTACCAAATATAATGGGACAAAAGCTATCTTGCGGGGAACCAAGAACAAGAAAATCAGCAGGATATTTAGTTTTCCCACACAAGACTTCAACATCTCTAACAATCCCCATTAGTGAAATAGTATCTCTATTGGCAAGTTTAATTGTGACATCAATATCTTCTATCTCAGCAGGTGCAATATCATGCATAATTTCTTTGTATAAGTCGTAAGGTATTGCACTAGCACTAGCACCCATATCACATAAACCATGATAACAGTGATCTCCTATTTTAACAGAAATAACAGGCATGCCTACCACAAGTCTGTTTTTATCTTTAGCACAAGGTTTAGCAATTCTAGCAGTCTCATCAAGGAAATGAATAACATGCCCATCAATATTATAAGACAAGAGATCTTTAACAATAACAATATCAGGTTCAACTTTAATTTGCACAGGAGGTGTATATGGTTTAATATTGCATTTACGAACCACAGTTGAAGCTTTAGCATGATAGTTTATCCTAACAGGAAAAGGTGGTTTCTCAACATAAGAAGTAGGAACAATAGGATCATTATAAGTGATGGTCTTTTCTTCAACTTTAATAGGTGCAGCTACTTTTACTTCTATGGGAGGATGATATTTAAACCACTTCTCCCTAGGGAGATCAACATGAGTAGCAAAAGATTCACAGAAAGAAGCTACTATCTCAGAGTCAAGTCCATATTTAGTGCTAAATTTACGGAAAACATCGGTATCCATAAAAGATTTAACACAATTAAACTTAGGTGTCATACCTGACTCCTTACCTTCGTCGAGGTCCCAATCTTCAGAGTTGCGCTTAATTCTTTCCAATAGATCCCATTTGAATTCAATAGTCTTCGTCATAAAAGAGCCAACACAAGAAGTATCGAGCATGGTGCGATTGTTATCAGAAAGCCGAGAATATAAGTTTTGAATAATCATTTATCTTGAGAGCTCATGATTGGGGCATGAATATAACATTGATTTAAGCCTCCCCCAAGCTTGAGTGATGCTTTCTCCTTCGCGAGGCCAGAAATTATATATATAATTGCAATCACGATGAACAAGATGCATAGGATAAAACTTCTGATGAAATTCCAATTTCAATCGTTTGTAGTTCCATGACCCTGTATCATCACATAGCCTATACCATGTCAATGCATCTTCCTTCAAAGATAAAGGGAATACCTTCTTCTTAATAGCATCTCCGGGTACACCCGTAAGCTTAAATAATCCACAAACTTCATCCACATATATTAGGTGCTCATTAGGATGCGTTGTTCCGTCTCCTGCAAAAGGATTAGCTAGCAGTTTTTCTATCATACCCGAAGGAATTTCAAAGCAGACATTTTCATTTTCAGTAGGTTCAGTAGGTTGAGGAGCAACTATTTGCTCTACTGGTCGGGGTGAAGATACCCCGAACAAGCCCCTCAGAGGATTACTTTCCATAGTAACAAGTGACAGTAAATTTCAGCACACTATATAAATTTTTAGTTACCAAATTCCACCTACCAAAGGCGCTTCACTCCCCGGAAACGGCACCAGAAAAGAGTATTGATGACCCACAAGTATAGGGGATCTATCGTAGTCCTTTCGATAAGTAAGAGTGTCGAACCCAACGAGGAGCAGAAGGACATGATAAGCGGTTTTCAGTAAGGTATTCTCTGCAAGCACTGAAATAATTGGTAACAGATAGTTTTGTGATAGGATAATTTGTAACGAGCAACAAGTAACAAATGTAAATAAAGTGCAGCAAGGTGGCCCAATCCTTTTTGTAGCAAAGGACAATCCTGGACAAACTCTTATATGATGTAAAGCGCTCCTGAGGACACATGGGAATATTGTCAAGCTAGTTTTCATCACGTTCATATGATTCGCGTTCGGTACTTTGATAATTTGGTATGTGGGTGGACCGGTGCTTGGGTACTGTCCTTACTTGGACAAGCATCCCACTTATCATTAACTTCTATTGCAAGCATCCGCAACTACAACAAAAGTATTAAGGTAAACCTAACCATAGCATGAAACATATGGATCCAAATCAGCCCCGTACGAAGCAACGCATAAACTAGGGTTTAAGCTTATGTCACTCTAGCAACCCATCATCTACTTATTACTTCCCAAAGTCTTCCTCTAGGCCCAAGTAATGGTGAAGTGTCATGTAGTCGACGTTCACATAACACCACTAGAGGAGAGACAACATACATCTCATCAAAATATCGAACGAATACCAAATTCAGATGACTACTAATAGCAAGACTTCTCCCATGTCCTCAGGAACAAACGTAACTACTCACAAAGCATATTCATGTTCATAATCAGAGGGGTATTAATATGCATATAGGATCTGAACATATGATCTTCGACCAAATAAACCAACTAGCATCAACTACAATGAGTAATTAACACTACTAGCAACCCACAGGTACCAATCCCGGACTTGGAGACAAGAATTGGATACAAGAGATGAACTAGGGTTTTGAGAGGAGATGGTGTTGGTGAATATGTTGATGGAGATTTCCCTCTCCCGATGAGAGGAGCGTTGGTGATGAGGATGGCGATGATTTCCCCCTCCCGGAGGGAAGTTTCCCCGGCAGAACAGCTCTGCCAGAGCCCTAGATTGGTTCCGCCTCGTGGCGGCGGAGTCTCGTAAGGGAAGATGGCTTATGATTTTTTCTCATCGAAAGACTCCATATAGCAGAAGATGGCCACCGGAGGGCCACCGGGGGGCCCACGAGGTAGGGGGCATGCCCAGGGGGTAGGGTGTGCCCCCACCCTCATGGGCAGGCTGTGGCCCCCCGGTTAACTTCTTGTGCTCGGTATTTATTATATATTCTGAAATTGACTTGAAGTTTCAGGACTTTTGGAGCTGTGCAGAATAGGTCTCTAATATTTGCTCCTTTTCCAGCCCAGAATCCCAGCTGTTGGCATTCTCCCTCTTTATGTGAACCTTGTAAAATAAGAGAGAATAGGCATAAGTATTGTGACATAATGTGTAATAACAGCCCATAATGCAATAAATATCGATATAAAAGTATGATGGAAAATGGACGTATCACGGTCTCAGAAAGGGCTAGCGAGATACCACTATTGTCATATTATATCATAGTTCTTTTGACAACGTGTTGCCGTTTGAGATATCTTATTATTGCTCGCTAGCTGATTATGTCATTGATATGAGATATTATAATCTTTAAGAGTTATTTACTACATGGTTAGTTATAATGTTGGCAGAAAACCTGGGTGCTGTTTAATCTTATTTATGCAAACACGAGCAAAAGAGTTCGTAAAAGTTTTTCTTTTTCACTTTGAGTTTATCAACTGAATTGCTTGAAGACAAGCAAAGGTTTAAGCTTGGGGGAGTTGATACGTCTCCAATGTATCTTCTTTTCCTAACGCTTTTCCTCTTGTTTTGGACTCTAATTTGCATGATTTGAATGAAACTAACCCCGGACTGACGTTGCTTTTAGCAGAACTACCATGGTGTTGTTTTTGTGCAGAAACAAAAGTTCTCAGAATGGAACGAAACTTTGCGAGGAATTTTTATATAATATATAAGAATTTCTGGAGCCAAGTCCTACCGGAGAGGGGCCCCTGGGTGGGCACAATCCACCAGGGCGCGCCCCCTCTCCTGGTGCGCCCAGGTGGGTTGTCCCCACCCGGTGGCCGCTTAGACCCTGATTCCGATGCTATAAAATCCTATTATCAGAGAAAAAAATCATGGAGAAAGAATTATCTCGATCCACGAGACGAAGCCGCCGCCAAGCCCTGTTCTTCCTCGGGAGGGCAGATCTGGAGTCCGTTTGGGGCTCCAGAGAGGGGGATCTTCGTTCTTCATCATCACCAACCCTTCTCCATCGCCAATTCCATGATGCTCCTCACCGGGAGTGAGTAATTCCTTCGTAGGCTCGCTAGTCTGTGAGGATTTGGATGAGATTCATCATGTAATCGAGTTAGTTTTGTTAGGGCTTGATCCCTAGTATCCACTATGTTCTTAGATTGATGTTGCTATGAGTTTGCCATGCTTAATGCTTGTCACTTTGGGCCCGGGTGCCATGATTTCAGATCTGAACCGTTTATGTTATCACCATTATATTCATGTTCTAGATCCGATCTTGCAAGTTATAGTCACCTATTACGTGTTATGATCCGGTAACCCCGGAGTGACAATAACTGGGACTTCTTCCGGTGATTACCGTAGTTTGAGGAGTTCATGTATTCACTATGTGTTAATGCTTTGTTTCGGTTCTCTATTAGGAGGCCTTAATATCCCTTAGTTTCCAATATGGACCCCGCTGCCATGGGAGGGTAGGACAAAAGATGCCATGCAAGTTCTTTTAATAAAGCACGTATGACTATTTACAGAATACATGCCTACATTATATTGATGAACTGGAGCTAGTGCCGTATCGCCCTAGGTTATAACTGTCTCATGATGAATATCATCCAACAAGTCACCGATCCAATGCCTACGAATTTTTCTATATTGTTTTTGCTAACTTACTACTGCTATCAGCGTTGTTACACTTGCTACAAAATTACTGCTATCACTGTTACTATTACTATTGATGCTGCTACTACTATCAAAACTATCAAACTACTTTGCTACTGATCACTTTGCTGCAGATAATTAATCTCCAAGTGTGGTTGAATTGACAACTCAGCTGCTAATACCTTCAAATATTCTTTGGCTCCCCTTGTGTCGAATCTATAAATTTGGGTTGAATACTCTACCCTCGAAAACTGTTGTGATCCCCTATACTTGTGGGTTATCAGGTTGGCATAGATCAAGATAAGGATTTGTCACTCCGAGTATCGAAGAGGTATCTCTGGGCCCTCTCGGTAATACAAATCATAATAAGCCTTGCTAGAAATGTGAGTAATGAGTTAGTTGTGGGATGATGTATTACGGAACGAGTAAAGAGACTTGCCTGTAACGAGATTGAACTAGGTATGAAGATACCGACGACCGAATCTCGGGCAAGTAACATATCAGTGACAAAGGGAATAATGTATGTGAAAGTGCGTTATATCGACTAGAGGGGGGGGGGTGAATAGGCGATTTTTATGAAAGTCTTCAAAACATGAGAGTTATGAAGACAATCAACGAAGAGTATGCTTATTACTATGCAGCGAAAGTTAGATTACACTAGGCCAGCCATGGTCATGTATTCAATAGAGTGAAAGCACAATGACAAACAACTTCAGTGTAATAAGGATCAGGTAGGAAGAAGTTATGAAGCCAAACAGATCATACTTTCACGTTGTGAAGACAAAAGATAAAGCAAGCATGCAATGGCTTCACAATGAGTAACAGTAAGAGAAGTAAGTGAAGATAAAACCAGTGATTCGTTGAAGACAATGATATGTTGGACCAGTTCCAGTTGCTGTGACAACTGTACGTCTGGTTGGAGCGGCTAGGTATTTAAACCTTAGGACACACAGTCCCGGACACCCAGTCCTGAACACACAGTTCAGGACACCAAGTCCTCCCCGTATTCTCCTTGAGCTAAGGTCACTTAGTCCTCGCCCAATCACACTGGTAAGTCTTCAAGGTAGACTCCCAAACCTTCAAAGACTTCGTTCACTGGCAATCCACAATGTCTCTTGGATGCTCTGAACGCGACGCCTAACCGTCTGGAGGATTCACAGTCCTCAAGTGTAATGAGTCTTCAGATCACACAGACACGAAGACTTAAGTGATGCCCAATTTACTCTGGCTTTGGGTGGTTAGGGCTTTTCTCCTCACTAGGAATTTTTTCTCAAAGGCTTCGAGGTGGGTTGCTCTCAAACGACAAAAGCCGTGCACTGAAATCTGAGCAGCCAACCGTTTATGGTTGTGGGGGTGGGCTATTTATAGCCACTTGGCAACCCGACCCGATTTGTCCGAAATGACCCTGGGTCACTAAGGAACCGACACGTGTCTCAACGGTCAGATTTCAAACTCTCATGGCAACTTTACTTGGGCTACAAGCAAAGCTGACTTGTCCGGCTCTGGACAAGATTCGCTCTCATTGTCTTCACTCGAAGACATAGGTTTTTGATTTAGGCATCACTTCAGTCATTCTGACTGGTTCTCCTGGACCCCACTTAACAGTACGGTGGTTCCTATGACTCAACACAAAATAAAATGAACTACGAAAGATCTAAGTCTTCGAGCTCCATAGGCTTCATAACGTGTCTTCTTTTGTCATAGTCTTCAATGTGAATATCTTCATATACCACCTTTGTCTTCAATGTCTTCATACATTTTTAGGGGTCATCTTTGGTAGTAAAACCGAATCAATGAGGAACTTCTACCTGTGTTTTCCTGCAATTCTCACAAACACATTAGTCCCTCAACTAGGTTTGTCGTCAATACTCCAAAACCAACTAGGGGTGGCACTAGATGCACTTACAGTATGTTGTCATTACGGTACGACCGATAAAGATCTTCATAGAATATGTGGGAACCAATATGAGGATCCAGGTTCCGCTGTTGGTTATTGACCGGAGAGGTGTCTGTAACATCCCAAATTTTCAATTTGGAATGTTATACATTAGATCATCATTGCATATCATATTTTATTTTGTATTTTGGTTGACCCTAGAAATTCTACGCACCTCAATGACCCACGGAGAGAGTTGGGGATTTTGTTATTTTCAAATTTGAGTTTTCTCAAATTTTGAGAATAGGATCATTTGATTGTATTTATTTTATTATCAATTATTTCTATTACAAAAATATGAGAGAGGGAATAAAATGACTTTCCAAAAATAAAGAAATATTGAGGATCAAATAATAAAATCAAATAAGATTTTATTTCGGAGTTTTTCGGTGTTTTATTTTAATTTAGGAAAAATGTGCGTTTTTCAAAATTGCATTTAGGTCCCAAATAAATGTTCACCTTATGCGGCTTGATTTTAGAAGCCTATGAAAATTTATTTCGGAATTTTTGGAGTCTGTTTAGTATTTCTTTTATTTTTTCTTCTGCGCGTAATATTAAAAAAAATGAATCGACCTAGGGGCCGTGTCCGACTAGGACTCCCGGCCCGTTAGGCTTTATAAGCCAGCCCACCCCGGCCGAACCCTAGCCCCAGCCCCAGCCCCAGCCCCGCCGCCACCCGTGCCGCCGCCGCCGCCGCGCCTCGCCACTCGCGCTGCCGCCCCGCCGCGCCGTCGCCACCCCGCCGCCGCCGCCCTCCGCCGACCGAGGTCCGCCGCCGCCTCGTTTTCCGCGCCGGTTTTTTTATTTTTTCCGGAAAACCGTTCGGTTTTTCCTTCGGTTTTTTTAGTTTCGGTTTTTTAAACAGATCGGTTTTTCCAGTTTATTTAATTTAGCGAGCATTCATCGTTTTTCTTTTTCTCGGATTAAATCCGCGATTTTCTGACCGCGATTCCTGATCTGATTTTCGTTTTAGTATAACTTTTCGCTCGTTTATCGGAATCAGGCGATTCAAGCGCCTGGAGTTTCGTCTCGAAACCCTTTATCCATTTAACCAACTTAAACAAGATTTTGCTACTGTAAAATTTGCCCTAGATCCAGATTAGTAGAACGAAGTTGTTTTCTTTCGCCGTTTGACTTTCGTTGCTTCGTTCGATTTGACTCTTTTTGCCAACCGGAGTTCTTAAGTTGAACCTTTTGGTTAGATCTCTTATTTGAGTTTTACTTGTGCATTAGATGAGTACTTATTGTATGCTTGTTTGTTTGTCTGTGATAGAATACCCGGAGTGCACCGCTTGTTACTTTGAATCTCTAGGTTTCGCGGATCATCAGCAAGGCAAGTAACACTTTGATCATACCTTTCCTACTACCCAGTTTTTTTTGCATTAGATCAATCCTCACACATTGCATGATTAGGATCTAATTAAATTGTGGGATGGGAATTAGTTGAGGTAGTACCTATTACCTGTTTATTATCAAACCTTTGGGAGTTACTTCTACGTTTGCTTATTATGCCATGCTATGCTAGTAGACGTGGATTGGGTGAGTGATATCCATGACAGATATGAGTTTGTTAATTAATGGCTTATCTAAGGTGGCAACTTAAACACACATCTGGGTGGATTGAGGCACCTGGGTATTCCAGGACTTGCCTGTTTTCTTTCGGACCGCCACCCAGGCTCAAAGGGATCATGAGACTATTCATACTAGAAACTTTCGTGTGCAGCCACAAGCTATTATGGGCTCTAGCATAGTTGACTAAGTCGTGCGAACTCTTACAGTGGTAGACTAGCAGATGTAGGGGATGTAGGTGGTACGGTCTACCCGATCGTAAGGTGCTAGCGCTTCTGAAAGACTATGTCTCGGTCATCCGTCTTCTCAAACACCATGTAGTGCGAGAAACCAAACGGAGGCGATCGAGTCTTGTGGGGAAAAGTGCGCAAATCTCTGCAGAGTGTAATAAACTAATCATGATTAGCCGTGTCCCCGGTTATGGACATCTTGAGTATCTAGTACCTGGATTATCATGTGAATCTCAACATGTTACTCTAAATTAATTTTGTTGGGTTATGTTTAATGATGATGTTTAATTGGGATTGAGAATGCTGTCAACCATTCTCAATGTTTAACAACTACCATGATAGTAATTAAATTTTATTCCTTTGAAGTAGGGAAAAATTGGCTTTACGCAAAACTGTAACCATAGAGCTTTCCACCAGCCAAATATGCATATAGTATAGCTGTTTCATTCCATTACTCTCTATGTGTTACCTTGCCAGCATATTCCATGTGCTGACCCATTTTCGGGCTGCAACGTTAATGTTGCAGACTTTTCAGACGATGATTAAGCAGTTTTTAGGTCGTGGTTCTATACTCAGTGATGCCGTTGGAGTTGATGGACTCACTTATCTTCCAAGCCTTCCGCTGTTATCGTTATTAGATGGCCTTAAGCCATATTTATTGTAATAAGTTCTATTATGAGACACTCGATGTAATAAGTGTGTGATTGCTACTCTGCTATAAATCCTCCGAGCATTGTGTGGTGTCAGCATTACTGATCCAGGGATGACACCGGAGCACAGAGATCAGACTGTTTGAGGTCTGGTCGCTACAGTGTCTCGGTCATGTCTACATAGTTCTCGAACCCGTAGGTTCCGCAAGCTTAATGTTCGATGACGATTTTGTATTATATGAGTTATGTGATTTGGTGACCGAATGTTGTTCGGAGTCCCAGATGAGAGCACGGACATGACGAGGAGTCTCAAAATGGTCGAGAGGTAACGATTCAAATATAGGACGATAGTATTCGGACACCGGAAGTGTTCCGGGGGTACCGGGTACGTATCGGGTCACCGGAAGGGGTTGCGGGAAACCGCCAGCAAGCTATATGGGCCTAATGGGACAAGAGTTGGATAGACCAGTGATGATCCACAAGTATAGGGTATCTATCATAGTCCTTTAGATAAGTAAGAGTGTCGAACCCAACGAGGAGCAGAAGGAAATCATAAGCGGTTTTAGCAAGGTATTCTCTGCAAGCACTGAAATTATAGGTAATAGATAGTTTTGTGATAAGATAATTTGTAACGAGCAACAAGTAAAAAAAGTAAATAAAGTGCAGCAAGGTGGCCCAATCCTTTTTGTAGCAAAGGACAAGCCTAGACAAACTCTTATATAGAGAAAAGCGCCCTCGAGGACACATGGGAATTATCGCCAAGCTAGTATTCATCACGTTTATATGATTCGCGTTCGGTACTTTGATAATTTGATATGCGGGTGGACCAGTGCTTGGGTGCTGCCCTTACTTGTAAAAACATCCCACTTATTATTAACCTCTATTGCAAGCATCCGCAACTACAACAGAAGTATTAAGGTAAACCTAACCATAGCATGAAACATATGGATCCAAATCAGCCCCTTACGAAGCAACGCATAAACTAGGGTTTAAGCTTCTGTCACTCTAGCAACCCATCATCTACCAAATTCACATGACTACTAATAGCAAGACTTCTCCCATGTCCCCAGGAACAAACGTAACTACTCACAAAGCATATTCATGTTCACAATCAGAGGGGTATTAATGTGCATATAGGATCTGAACATATGATCTTCCACCAAATAAACCAACTAGCATCAACTACAAGGAGTAATTAACACTACTAGCAACCCACATGTACCAATCCCAGACTTAGAGACAAGAATTGGATACAAGAGATGAACTAGGGTTTGAGAGGAGATGGTGCTGGTGAAGATGTTGATTGAGATTGACCCCCTCCCGACGAGAGGATCGTTGGTGATGATGATGGTGATGATTTCCCCCTCCAGGAGGGAAGTGTCCCCGGCAGAACAGCTCCGTCGGAGCCCTAGATTGGTTCCACCAAGGTTCTGCCTCGTGGCGGCGGAGTCTCGTCCCGAAAGCTTGCTTATGATTTTTCCCATCGAAAGACTCCATATAGCAGAAGATGGGCATCGGAGGGCCACCGGGGGCCCACGAGGCAGGGGGCACGCCCAGGGGGTAGGGCGCGTCCCCCACCCTCGTGGCCAGGGTGTGGGTCCCCTCTAGAACTTCTTGCACTCAGTATTTTTTATATATTCTGAAAATAGCTTCCGTGAAGTTTCAGGACTTTTGGAGCTGTGCAGAATAGGTCTCTAATATTTGCTCCTTTTCCAGCTCAGAATCCCAGTTGCCGGTATTCTCCCTCTTTATGTAAACCTTGTAAAATAAGAGATAATAGGCATAAGTATTGTGACATAACGTGTAATAACAGCCCATAATGCAATAAATATCGATATAAAAGCATGATGCAAAATGGACGTATCAACTCCCTCAAGCTTAGACCTCGCTTGTCCTCAAGCGAAAGCCGAAATCAAAAAATATGTCCACATGTTTAGAGATAGAGGGGTCGATAAAAATAAAATACGGACATGAGGGCATCATGATCATTCTTAGAACAACAGCTTATATAATTATTGTCATATGATCTCTTATGCTAGAGTAATAATTCAATCACAATTTCAAGTATGAATCATAAACTTCATTGAAAACTAACAAACTATAATCTCAGTCATTGGAGCAATTGCAATTTATCATAGCATAGGAAAGAGTCAATATAAGAGCTTTTCAGCAAGTCCACATACTCAACTATCATATAGTCTTTCACAATTGCTAACACTCACGCAATACTTATGGGTATGGAGGTTTAATCGGACACTGTCGGATTTCGGGTTCCGGCAGACCCTTGAGGTTCGAACACTGGGGTGCGCGCGGAGATTTCGCCTCCTACCTACCTGCACTCCTCCGCCTTACTAGGATCTAAACTAAGGAAAGAACAACACAAGAGACACAGGGTTTATACTGGTTCGGGCCACCGTTGTGGTGTAATACCCTACTCCAGTGTGTGGTGTGGTGGATTGCCTCTTGGGCTGATGATGATGAACAATACAAGGAAGAACAGCCTCGCGAGGGTCTGCTCTTGGCTGGGGCGATGAACTGCTGGGAGGAGCTCAGTCACCCTACTCTCTCTCTCTACCTGATCTTCCCTATCTTTCCAACTCTTCGGCCAGCTCTGTTTTTCCAGCTTCCCTTTGCTCTGTGGGTGGTTGGTCCTATTTATAGAGGCCCTGGTCCTCTTCCCAAATATCAAGCAGGAAGGGAGCCAACAATGGCGGGCTAATTTGAAGGGGGACAACTAGTATCAACTATCCTGACAAAAGTAGTCTTCGCCTACGCAAAGCTCTGGTGATGACGCCGTCTTGGGCTCCACGGTGACCTCCATCTCGTAGTCCTCCTGGTCTTGGTCTCGTTGCACCGAAATGGCAACCTTTGCCTGATGCCTCGGTACTCCACGGCTGCGCTTGCCCCCTTTGCACCAAAGAGGAAGGGAGGACGCTGCACGGGCTGGCACCCGCCTGGCGCCCCCGGTCGTCATGGCTTGCGTCACGGGCACCTCGTGAGGTACCCCGCCTTGATCTCTCCGCCTCCTCGTGAGCCAGCCTAACGAGGCCGCGCCTGAGGAAGCTCCGCGTCATCCGCCCCGCGAGGCTTGGCCCCTCGCGAGGGTCTTGGGTTTGTGTTGGTGAAGATGGGCCGCGCTGGGCCCCCCTTTGAGCCACGCCGCGGGCCGCAGGCAGGCAAGTCTGGGGACCCCCGTTCCCAGAACGCCGACAGTAGCCCCCGGGCCCAAGGCGCGCCCGGACTTGGCCGTGCTGGAGGCGGAAGGGCAAGAGCGAAGCGCCGCGGGACCTAACAGCCTGCGGCCTTGGGCGCCGCATGGCAGTTGATTGGACGTGGGCGGCACTGTTCCCCCACGCCCTCCTTATTTTGCGCCATGCTAGGCGGACCCGTAGTCGTACACAGCCGTTCCCCTTTTTGGTTGCTCGAGCGCCCTCTGTCCTTCCTCCACTCGAACTCTGGTTTCTGTTTTCAACTCAATCTTGAACCTTCCCCCTCCCCCTTCCCATCGCCATGGCTCCGACGAAGAAGGGAAGAGGGGAGAAACCCGTGTCTCCGCCTTACCCGCCGCCGTTGGTGGCCCCCGCCGAGGGCTTGGGCAAGGTCAGCTTGGCTCTGGCCACCATCTTCAATGAATGCGGGAGGACGACGGCCTGGCCTGCGTCCCACTTTTCCATCGGCAGGATAGCCACCAAGGTCCCGTATTTTGCCGATGCCCTGTGGGCGGGTCTGGTTCCTCCCTTTTCTGATTTCTTCAATGCCGTGCTCTCCCATTATCAGATCCACATGATGCATCTGGGTCCTGAATCCATCACTCTCCTTTCGGTCTTCGCCTTTGTTTGTGAGGCTATGATGGGCATCCTTCCTTCGGTTGCCTTGCTGCGCCACTTCTTCTCGCTGCGCCTTGTTGACCCTACCCAATGCTGGGCGTGTGTGAGCTTCGTTGCCGTGCCTGAGACGGCAGCCTCTGGGATTGACTTCAAGCTCCCTCCGCCCGCGGCTGGGTTCCGCGAGCGGTGGCTGTATGTGGATGTTGGGGTGCCCAGCCCCCTGCTGTCGGAGCCAACTTCGCCTGCTGTCCCCAATTCGGGCTGGGGCCAGGAGACGCTTGAGAGCCCCCGGCTCGTCTTCGTCTGGCACCGCTTCGCGTTCTTGAGGTTGCTTGGCGCGACAGCGCCCAAGGTGGTGAAGGAGTTCCTGCTACGCCGCGTTGCTCCTCTCCAGCGCCACTCCCGCCGGATGTGGGCCTTTGGCGGGCGCGATGATCGTATGAGGCTCTAGGAAGAGGACCTGATGCCTGAAGTGCTGAGGACGGCGCTCTTGACCCTGACGGGGGACCCCAACCCTGGCAGTATCCAGCAGGGAGGGGCCTTGCTGTACCTCTGCCAGAGCGGGGTGATTTGGTGAGGCAGATGCCTATCTTCGATGAGTGGGGGCCGCGCCCTGCCGGCCTTCAGGGGCCTCACGAGAACCCAGTGGTGGTGGCTGCCCTTCCAGTCGGCCAAGGCGGCTCTTCCTCAAGTGGCGGAGCAGGGAGGCACGAGGCGCCGGAGGCCGAGGGGGCTCCCGGCGGGGTGACAGCGCCGGGCGAGGCTCATGAGGAGGCAGTTATCGGGGCCCATGCTGCCGAGGCTGAGGGTGACAAGCAGCTGCCTTCTGCGCCTACGACCGAGGCCACCGAGGCTCCGGCGGCTTCTCTTGGCGAGGCGATTGGCGGCGCACGTCAGGCAGGCGCCCCTGACGCAGATCGTCTTGACGCTCCATCTTCGTCGCAGGTTGATCCCTGCGCCCGACTCTTAGGCCGCTTCCGCCTGGACTTTCAGGCCCTCCGAAAGAGAAGGGAGGCCCTGGGCGACGATTACCCTTGTCGCCTGCTGAAGCGTAGGAAGTACTTCGCCACTGCTGAGTAAGCCTTCTCCTTTCCCAGCTCCCGATCCTTCTGCTGCTCTTACTGACTCTTGCTTCGCAGGCCCCTTCCAGCCGAGCTTGCGGATACAGCTGAGGAGCCGTCCCTCTTGGCTTCGCCCCCTCCACCGTCCTCAAGCGCTCCAAGCAGTGGAGCCCTTGTGGTGAGGGCGACTGACGAGGCGAACCATCCCGAGGCGTATCGTGGCCCTGCGCACCTCGCGATCCTTCACGGGCCTTCTCGTGGCATAGCCGGCCTGTCGTGGGCTTCTCGCCTGGTCGTGGACTGCGATTGGCTGAGGCGCTTCCTACGCTCTTCACCTGGGGACGGGTTGGCCCCCGGCCGGGCTTCTGACGCGGCGTGCCCGGTCGTCGCGAGGGTGCCAGCCCCCATCCCCCAGCCCGGAGGGGGAGTGCTGGCTCACGGCCCCCGGCGCTTTCTTAGGGCAGATGATGGTGTGGAGGACGTGCTCGAGCGTGCTCGGGAGCGTCGCGCTCTCGCCAAGGATTCCTTCGAAGGGCGGCTGACGCGGTAAGCCTGCTTGGAGAGGAGCTTGCCGATGAAGACGCGCGCCTTGAGGCCGAGGGCCTGCGCCTGGCTGCAGAGAGGCGCGAGCTGGAGGACGCCATCGCCCTTGCGCGTCGTCAGCGTGATCTTGACGACACAGAGGCCAAGGCGTTGCTGGTGGCCTCTCGGGAGGCCCGATCTTGGGCCGCTGAGGAGGCTCGGGAAGCTGACAGGTGGCGAACGGCGGCGGAGGAGCAGGCTCGGGAGCCCCTTGCAGCCCCTCTCCCTCTCGCACCTATATATATGTTGGGGGGCACCTCTAGAACACACAACATTGATTCCTAGCCGTGTGTGGTGGCCCCTCCACAGTTTACGCGTCCGGTCATATTGTCATAGTGCTTAGGTGAAGCCCGACGCGGATCACTTCACCATCACTGTCACCATGCCGTCGTGCTGACAAAACTCTCCCTCCACACTTTGCTAGATCAAGAGTTCGAGGGACGTCATCGAGCTGAACATGTGCAGAACTCGGAGGTGCCGTACGTTCAATACTTGATCGGTTGAATCGAGAAGACGTTCGACTACATCAACAGTGTTAAACTAACGCTTCTGCTTTAGGTCTATGAGGGTACGTGGACACACTCTCCCCCTCTCGTTGCTATGCATCTCCTAGATAGATCTTGCATGATTGTAGGATTTTTTTTGAAATTGCATGCTGCGTTCCCCAACAGTGGCATCGAAGCCAGGTCTATGTGTAGATGATATGCATGAGTAGAACACAAAGAGTTGTGGGCGATGATAGTCAAACTGCTTACCACCAACGTCTTATTTTGATTCGACAGTATTGTTGGATGAAGCGGCCCAGACCAACCTTACATGACCACGTTCATGAGACCGGTTCCACTGATAGACATGCAACTTGTTTTGCATAAAGGTGGCTGACGGGTGTATCTTTCTCCAACTTTAGTTGAATCGAATTTGACTATGGCCGGTCCTTGTTGAAGGTTAAAACATCAAACTTGACGAAACATCGTTGTGGTTTTGATGCGTAGGTAAGAACGGTTCTTACTAGAAGCCCGTAGCAGCCACGTAAAACTTGCAACAACAAAGTAGAGGACGCCTAACTTGTTTTTGCAGGGCATGTTGTGATGTGATATGGTCAAGACATGATGTGATATACATTATTGTATGAGATGATCATGTTTTGTAGAAGTTATCGGCAACTGCCAGGAGCCATATGGTTGTCGCTTTATTGTATGAAATGTGATCGCCATGTAATTGCTTTACTTTATCACTATGCATTAGCGATAGTTGTAGAAGCAATAGTTGGCGAGACAAAAACGACGCTACGATGGAGATCAAGGTGTCAAGCCGGTGACGACGGAAATCATGACGGTGCTTTGGAGATGGAGATCAAAGGCACAAGATGAGGATGGCCATATCATGTCACATATTTTGATTGCATGTGATGTTTATCTTTTATGCATCTTATTTTGCTTAGTATGGCGGTAGCATTATAATATGATCCCTCACTAAAATTTCAAGGTATAAGTGTTCTCCCTGAGTATGCACCGTTGCGACAGTTCGTCATGCCGAGACACCACGTGATGACCGGGTGTGATAAGCTCTACGTTCACATACAATGGGTGCAAGACTGTTTTGCACGTGCTGAATACTCGGGTTAAACTTGACGAGCCTAGCATGTACAGACATGGCCTCGAAACACTGGAGACCGAAAGGTCGAATGTGAATCATATAGTAGATATGATGAACATAGAGATGTTAACCATTGAAGACTACTCCATCTCACGTGATGATCAGACATGGTTTAGTTGATTTGGATCACGTAATCATTTAGATGACTCGAGGGATGTCTATCTAAGTGGGAGTTCTTAAGTAATATGATTAATTGAACTTAATTTATCATGAACTTAGTCCTGATAGTATTTGCATATCTATGTTGTAGATCAACAGCTCGCGTATGGTTCCCTGTTTTATTTTTGATATGTTCCTAGACAAAACTAAGTTGAAAGATGATAGTAGCAATGATGCGGACTGGGTCCGTGATCTGAGGATTATCCTCATTACTGAATAGAAGAATTATGTCCTCGATGCACCACTAGGTGACAAACCTGTTGCAGGAGCTGATGCAGACGTTATGAACGTTTGGGAAGCTCGGTATGATCACTACTTGATAGTTTAGTGCGCCATACTTTACGTCTTAGAACCGGAACTTCAAAAACGTTTTGAACGCCATGGAGCATATGAGATGTTCCAAGAGCTGAAATTGGTATTTCAGACTCGTGCCCATGTTAAGAGGTATGAGACCTCTGACAAGTACTTTGCCTACAAGATGGAGGAGAATAGCTCAGCTAGTGAGCATGTGCTCAGAATGTCTGAGTACTACAATCACTTGAATCAAGTGGGAGTTAATCTTCCAGATAAGATAGTGATTGACAAAGTTCTCTAGTCACTATCACCAAGTTACTAGAACTTCGTGATGAACTATAATATGCAAGGGATGACAGAAACGATTCCCAAGCTCTTCGCGATGCTGAAATCGGCGAAGGTAGAAATCAAGAAAAAGCATCAAGTGTTGATGGTTGACAAGACCACTAGTTTCAAGTAAAAGGGCAAGGGAAAGAAAGGGAACTTCAAGAAGAATGGCAAGCAATTTGCCACTCCCGTGAAGTAGCCCAAAGCTAGACCTAAGCCTTAAACCGTGTGCTTCTACTGCAAAGGGAATGGTCACTGGAAGCAGAACTACCCCAAATACTTAGTGGATAAGAAGGATGGCAAAGTGAACAAAAGTATATTTGATATACATGTTATTGATGTGTACTTTACGAGTGTTCATAGTAACCCCGGGGTATTTGATACCGGTTCAATCGCTAAGAGTAGTAACTCGAAACAGGAGTTGCAAAATGAACAGAGACTAGTTAAGGGCAAGGTGATGATGTGTGTTTGAAATGATTCCAAGGTTGATAAGATCACCATCGCACACCCCTTTTACCTTCGGGATTAGCGTTGAACCTAAAATAAATGTTATTTGGTGTTTGCATTGAGCATGAATATGATTGGATCATGTTTATTGCAATACGGTTATTCATTTAAGTCAAAGAATAATTGTTGTTCTGTTTACATGAATAAAACCTTCTATGGTCATACACTTAATATAAATGGTTTATTGAATCTCGATCATAGTGATACACATATTCATAATATTGATGCCAAAAGATGCAAAGTTGATAATGATAGTGCAACATACTTGTGGCACTGCCGTTTAGGTCATATTGGTGTAAAGCGCATGAAGAAACTCCATGCAGATGGACTTTTGGAATCACTTGATGCTTGCGAACCATGCCTCGTGGGCAAGATGACTAAGACTCTGTTCTCCAGAACAATGGAGCAAGCCACTGACTTATTGGAAATAATACATACCGATGTATGCGGTCCGATGAGTGTTGAGGCTCGTGGCGGGTATCGTTATTTTCTAACCTTCACAGATGATTTGAGCAGATATAGGTATATCTACTTAATGAAAGACAAGTCTGAAACATTTGAAAAGGTTCAAAGAATTTCAGAGTGAAGTGGAGAATCATCGTAACAAGAAAATAAAGTTTCTATGATTTGATCACGGAGGCGAATATTTGAGTTACGAGTTTGGCTTCATTTAAAACAATGTGGAATAGTTTCACAACTCACGCCACTTGGAACACCATAGCGTAATAATGTGTCTGAACGTCGTAACCGTACTTTATTAGATATGGTGCGATCTATGATGTCTCTTACCAATTTACCACTATCGTTTGGGGGTTATGCATTAGAGACAGCTGCATTCACGTTAAAGAGGGCACCATCTAAATCTAAGACGATACCGTATGAACTATCGTTTGGCAAGAAACCTAAGCTATCGTTTCTTACAGTTTGGGGTTGCGATGCTCATGTGAAAAACTTCAGCTTGATAAGCTCTAACCCAAATCGGAGAAGTGCGTCTTCATAGGGTACCCAAAAGAAATTTTTGGGTATACATTCTATCACAAATCCGAAGGCAAGATCTTTGTTGCTAAGAATCGATCCTTTCTAGAGAAGGAGTTTCTCTCAAAAGAAGTGAGTGGGAGGAAAGTAGAACTTGATGAGGTAATTATACCTTCTCTCGAATTGGAAAGTAGTTTATCACAGAAATCAGTTCCAGTGATGCCTACACCAACTAGAGAGGAAGCTAATGATAATGATCATGAAAACTTCAGATCAAGGTACTACCGAACCTCGTAGGTCAACTAGAGCATGCTCCGCACCAGAGTGGTACGGTAATCCTGTTTTATAAGTCATGTTACTAGGCCATGACAAACCTACGAACTATGAGGAAGCGATGATGAGCCCATATTCTGATAAATGGCTTGAGGCCATGAAATCTGAGATAGGATCCATGTATGAGAACAAAGTGTGGACTTTGGTGGACTTGCCCGATGATAGGCAAGCCATTGAGAATAAATGGATCTTCAAGAGGAAGCCGAACGCTGATGGTAGGGTTACTATCTACAAAGCTCAACTTTTACAAAAAGTGTTTTCAAAAAATTTAAGGGGTTGACTACAATGAGACTTTCTCACCCGTAGCGATGCTTAAGTCTGTCCGAATCATGTTAGAAATTGCCGCATTTTATGAAATCTGGCAAATGGATGTCAAAACTGCATTCCTTAATGGATGTCTCAAACAAGAGTTGTATATGATGCAACCAGAAGGTTTTGTAGATCCTAAAGGTGCTAAAAAGAGTGCAAACTCCAGCGATCCATCTATGGACTGGTGCAGACATATCGGAGTTGGAATATACGCTTTGATGTGGTGATCAAAGCATATGGTTTGATACAGACTTATGGTGAAGCCTGTATTTACAAGAAAGTGAGTGGGAGCTCTGTAGCATTTCTAATATTATATGTGGATGACATATTGTTGATTGGAAATGATGTAGGATTTCTAGATAGCATAAAAGGATACTTGAATAAGAGTTTTTCAATAAAAGACCTCGGTGAAGCTACTTATATTTTGGGCATCACGATCTATAGAGATAGATTGAGATGCTTAATTGGACTTTTAAAAGCACATACCTTGACAAGATTTTGAAGAAGTTCAAAATTAATCAGTCAAAGAAAGGGTTCTTGCCTGTGTTGCATGGTGTGAAGTTGAGTAAGACTCAAAGCCCAACCACAGCAGAAGATAGAGAGAGAATGAAAGTCATTCCCTATGCCTCAGCCATAGGTTTTATAAAATATGTCATGCTGTGTACCAGACATATTGTGTACCTTACCAAGAGTTTGGCAAGGGGGTACAATAGTGATCCAGGGGTAGATCACTGAACAGCGGTCAAAATTATCCTTAGTTACCTAAGAAGGCTAAGGAAATGTTTCTCGGTTATAGAGGTGATAAAGAGTCCATCATAAAGAGTTACATCGATGCAAGCTTTGACACTGATCTAGATGACTCTAAGTCTAAATTTAGATACATATTGAATGTGGGAGCAATTAGCTAGAGTAGCTCCATGCAGAGCATTGTAGACATAGAAATTTGCAAAATACATACGGATCTGAATGTGGCAGACCCATTGACTAAAACTTTTCTCACAAGCAAAACATGATCACACCTTAGTACTCTTTGTTGGGGAACGTAGTAATTTCAAAAAATTTCCTACGCACACGCAAGATCATGGTGATACATAGCAACGAGAGGGGAGAGTGTGATCTACGTACCCTTGTAGACCGACAGCGGAAGCGTTAGCACAACGCGGTTGATGTAGTCGTACGTCTTCACGGCCCGACCGATCAAGCACCGAAACTACGGCACCTCCGAGTTTTAGAACACGTTCAGCTCGATGACGATCCCCGGACTCCGATCCAGCAAAGTGTCGGGGAAGAGTTCCGTCAGCACGACGGCGTGGTGACGATCTTGATGTACTATCGTCGCAGGGCTTCGCCTAAGCACCGCTACAATATTATCGAGGATTATGGTGGAAGGGGGCACCGCACACGGTTGAGAATATGATCACGTGGATCAACATGTGTTTCTAGGGGTGCCCCCTGCCCCCGTATATAAAGGATCAAGGGGAGGAGTCCGGCCGGCCCCTATGGCGTGCCAAGGAGGAGTCCTCCTCCTAGTAGGAGTAGGACTCCTACTAGGAGGGGGAAAGAAGTAGGGAGGGAGAAGGAAAGGGGGGCGCCGCCCCCCCCTCTCCTAGTCCAATTCGGACCAGGGGGGAGGAGGCGCACGGCCCACCTTTGGCCGCCCCTCTCTCTCCACTAAGGCCCATATGGCCCATTACTTCTCCCGGGGGGGTTCCGGTAACCCTCCGGCTCTCCGGTTTTCTCCGAAATCACCCGGAACACTTCCGGTGTCCGAATATAGCTGTCCAATATATCAATCTTTATGTCTCGACCATTTCGAGACTCCTAGTCATGTCCGTGATCACATCCGGGACTCTGAACTAACTTCGGTACATCAAAACTCATAAACTCATAATATAACTGTCATCGAAACCTTAAAAGCGTGCGGACCCTACGGGTTTGAGAACAATGTAGACATGACCGAGACATGTCTCCGGTCAATAACCAATAGCGGAACCTGGATGCTCATATTGGCTCCTATATATTCTACGAAGATCTTTATCGGTCAGACCGCATAACAACATACGTTGTTCCCTTTGTCATCGGTATGTTACTTGCCCGAGATTCGATCGTCGGTATCTCAATACCTAGTTCAATCTCGTTACCGGCAAGTCTCTTTACTCGTTCCGTAATACATCATCTCGCAACTAACTCATTAGTTGCAATGCTTGCAAGGCTTATTTGATGTGCATTACCGAGAGGGCCCAGAGATACCTCTCCGACAATCGGAGTGACAAATCCTAATCTCGAAATACGCCAACCCAACATGTACCTTTGGAGACACCTGTAGAGTACCTTTATAATCACCCAGTTACGTTGTGACGTTTGGTAGCACACAAAGTGTTCCTCCGGCAAACGGGAGTTGCATAATCTCATAGTCATAGGAACATGTATAAGTTATGAAGAAAGCAATAGCAACATACTAAACGATCGGGTGCTAAGCTAATGGAATGGGTCATGTCAATCAGATCATTCACCTAATGATGTGATCCCGTTAATCAAATAACAACTCTTTGTTCATGGTTAGGAAACATAACCATCTTTGATTAACGAGCTAGTCAAGTAGAGGCATACTAGTGACACTCCGTTTGTCTATGTATTCACACATGTATTATGTTTCCGATTAATACAATTCTAGCATGAATAATAAACATTTATCATGATATAAGGAAATAAATAATAACTTTATTATTGCCTCTAGGGCATATTTCCTTCAGTCTCCCACTTGCACTAGAGTCAATAATCTAGATTACACAGTAATGATTCTAACACCCATGGAGCCTTGGTGCTGATCATGTTTTGCTCGTGGAAGAGGCTTAGTCAATGGGTCTGCAACATTCAGATCCGTATGTATCTTGCAAATCTCTATGTCTCCCACCTAGACTATATCCTGGATGGAACTGAAGCGTCTCTTGATGTGCTTGGTTCTCTTGTGAAATCTGGATTCCTTTGCCAAGGCAATTGCACCAGTATTGTCACAAAAGATTTTCATTGGACCCGATGCACTAGGTATGACAACTAGATCGGATATGAACTCCTTCATCCAGACTCCTTCATTTGCTGCTTCCGAAGCAGCTATGTACTCCGCTTCACATGTAGATCCCGCCACAACGCTTTGTTTAGAACTGCACCAACTGACAGCTGCACCGTTTAATGTAAACACGTATCCGGTTTGCGATTTAGAATCGTCCGGATCAGTGTCAAAGCTTGCATCAACGTAACCTTTTTACGATGAGCTCTTTGTCACCTCCATATATGAGAAACATATCCTTAGTCCTTTTCAGGTATTTCAGGATGTTCTTGACCGCTGTCCAGTGATCCACTCCTGGATCACTTTGGTACCTCCCTGCTAGACTTATAGCAAGGCACACATCAGGTCTGGTACACAGCATTGCATACATGATAGAGCCTATGGCTGAAGCATAGGGAACATCTTTCATTTTCTCTCTATCTTCTGCAGTGGTCAGGCATTGAGTCTTACTCAACTTCACACCTTGTAACACAGGCAAGAACCCTTTCTTTGCTTGATCCATTTTGAACTTCTTCAAAACTTTGTCAAGGTATGTGCTTTGTGAAAGTCCAATTAAGCGTCTTGATCTATCTCTATAGATCTTAATGCCTAATATGTAAGCAGCTTCACCGAGGTCTTTCATTGAAAAACTCTTATTCAAGTATCCCTTTATGCTATCCAGAAATTCTATATCATTTCCAATTAGTAATATGTCATCCACATATAATATCAGAAATGCTACAGAGCTCCCACTCACTTTCTTGTAAATACAGGCTTCTCCAAAAGTCTGTATAAAACCAAATGCTTTGATCACACTATCAAAGCGTTTATTCCAACTCCGAGAGGCTTGCACCAGTCCATAAATGGATCGCTGGAGCTTGCACACTTTGTTAGCTCCCTTTGGATCGACAAAACCTTCTGGTTGCATCATATACAACTCTTCTTCCAGATATCCATTCAGGAATGCAGTTTTGACATCCATCTACCAAATTTCATAATCATAAAATGCGGCAATTGCTAACATGATTCGGACAGACTTAAGCATCGCTACGGGTGAGAAGGTCTCATCGTAGTCAATCCCTTGAACTTGCGGAAAACCTTTTGCGACAAGTCGAGCTTTGTAGACAGTAATATTACCGTCAGCGTCAGTCTTCTTCTTGAAGATCCATTTATTCTAAATTGCTTGCCGATCATCGGGCAAGTCAACCAAAGTCCATACTTTGTTCTCATACATGGATCCCATCTCAGATTTCATGGCTTCAAGCCATTTTGCGGAATCTGGGCTCACCATCGCTTCTTCATAGTTCGTAGGTTCATCATGATCTAGTAGCATGACTTCCAGAACAGGATTACCGTACCACTCTGGCACGGATCTCACTCTGGTTGATCTACGAGGTTCAGTAGTATCTTGTTCTGTAGTTTCATGATCATCATCATTAGCTTCCTCACTAACTGGTGTAGGTGTCACAGAAACAGGTTTTTGTGATGTACTACTTTCCAATAAGGGAGTAGGTATAGTTACCTCGTCAAGTTCTACTTTCCTCCCACTCACTTCTTTCGAGAGAAACTCCTTCTCTAGAAAGTTTCTGAATTTAGCAACAAAAGTCTTGCCTTCGGATCTGTGATAGAAGGTGTATCCAATAGTTTCCTTTGGATATCCTATGAAGACACATTTCTCCGATTTGGGTTCGAGCTTATCAGGTTGAAGCTTTTTCACATAAGCATCGCAGCCCCAAACTTTTAGAAACGACAACTTTGGTTTCTTGCCAAACCACAGTTCATAAGGCGTCGTCTCAACGGATTTTGATGGTGCCCTATTTAACGTGAATGCGGCCGTCTCTAGAGCATATCCCCAAAACGATAGCGGTAAATCAGTAAGAGACATCATAGATCGCACCATATCTAGTAAAGTACGATTACGACGTTCGGACACACCATTACGCTGTGGTGTTCCGGGTGGCGTGAGTTGCGAAACTATTCCACAATTTTTCAAATGTACACCAAACTCGTAACTCAAATATTCTCCTCCACGATCAGATCGTAGGAATTTTATTTTCTTGTTACGATGATTTTCAACTTCACTCTGAAATTCTTTGAACTTTTCAAATGTTTCAGACTTGTGTTTCATTAAGTAGATATACCCATATCTTCTTAAGTCATCTGTGAAGGTGAGAAAATAACGATATCCGCCACGAGCCTCAACGTTCATCGGACCACATACATCTGTATGTATGATTTCCAACAAATCTGTTGCTCTCTCCATAGTACCGGAGAACGGTGTTTTTGTCATCTTACCCATAAGGCACGGTTCGCAAGTACCAAGTGATTCATAATCAAGTGGTTCCAAAAGCCCATCAGTATGGAGTTTCTTCATGCGCTTTATATCGATATGACCCAAACGGCAGTGCCACAAATAAGTTGCACTATCATTATCAACTCTGCATCTTTTGGCTTCAACACTATGACTATGTGTGTCACTACTATCGAGATTCAATAAAAATAGACCACTCTTTAAGGGTGCATGACCATAAAAGATATTACTCATATAAATAGAACAACCATTATTCTCAGATTTAAATGAATAACCATCTCGCATCAAACAAGATCCAGATATAATGTTCATGCTTAACGCTGGCACCAAATAACAATTATTTAGGTCTAATATTAACCCCGAAGGTAGATGTAGAGGTAGCATGCCGACTGCGATCACATCGACTTTGGAACCGTTTCCCACGCGCATCGTCACCTCGTCCTTAGCCAATCTTCGCTTAATCCATAGTCCCTATTTCGAGTTGCAAATATTAGCAACAGAACCAGTATCAAATACCCAGGTGCTACTGCGAGCATTAGTAAGGTACACATCAATAACATGTATATCACATATACCATTGTTCACCTTGCCATCCTTCTTATCCGCCAAATACTTGGGGCAGTTCCGCTTCTAGTGACCAGTCTGCTTGCAGTAGAAGCACTCAGTTTTAGGCTTAGGTCCAGGTTTGGGTTTCTTCTCTTGAGTAGCAACTTGCTTGCTGTTCTTTTTGAAGTTCCCCTTCTTCTTCCCTTTGCCCTTTTTCTTGAAACTAGTGGTCTTGTTGACCATCAACACTTGATGCTCCTTCTTGATTTCTACCTCCGCAGCTTTCAGCATTGCGAAGAGCTCGGGAATAGTCTTATTCATCCCTTGCATATTATAGTTCATCACGAAGCTCTTGTAGCTTGGTGGTAGTGATTGGAGAATTCTGTCAATGACGCAATCATCTGGAAGATTAACTCCCAATTGAATCAAGTGATTATTATACCCAGACATTTTGAGTATATGCTCACTGACATAACTGTTCTCCTCCATCTTGCAGCTATAGAACTTATTGGAGACTTCATATCTCTCAATCCGGGCATTTGCTTGAAATATTAACTTCAACTCCTGGAACATCTCATATGCTCCATGACGTTCAAAACGTCGTTGAAGTCCCGATTCTAAGCCGTAAAGCATGGCCCACTGAACTATCGAGTAGTCATCAGCTTTGCTCTGCCAGACGTTCATAACATCTGGTGTTGCTCCAGCAGCAGGCCTGGCACCCAGCGGTGCTTCCAGGACGTAATTCTTCTGTGCAGTAATGAGGATAATCCTCAAGTTATGGACCTAGTCCGTGTAATTGCTACCATCATCTTTCAACTTTGCTTTCTCAAGGAACACATTAAAATTCAATAGAACAACAGCACGAGCCATCTATCTACAGTCAAGCATAAACAAGCAAGATACTATCAGGTACTAAGTTTCATGATAAATTTTGGTTCAATTAATTTACTTAAAGAACTCCCACTTAGATAGACATCCCTCTAATCCTCTAAGTGATTACATGATCCAAATCAACTAAACCATGTCCGATCATCATGTGAGAGGGAGTAGTTTCATTGGTGATCATCACTATGTTGATCATATCTACTATATGATTCACGCTCGACCTTTCGGTCTCCGTGTTCCGAGCCCATATCTGTATATGCTTGGCTCGTCAAGTATAACCTGAGTATTCCGCGTGTGCAACTGTTTTGCACCCTTTGTATTTGAACGTAGAGCCTATCACACCCGATCATCACGTGGTGTCTCAGCACGAAGAACTTTCACAACGGTGCATACTCAGGGAGAACACTTCTTGATAATTAGTGAGAGATCATCTTATAATTCTACCGTCAATCAAAGCAAGATAAGATGCATAAAAGATAAACATCACATGCAATCAATATAAGTGATATGATATGGCCATCATCATCTTGTGCTTGTGATCTCCATCTTCGAAGCACCGTCGTGATCACCATCATCACCGGCGTGACACCTTGATCTCCATCGTAGCATCGTTGTCGTCTCGTCAATCTTATGCTTCCACGACTATCGCTACCGCTTAGTGATAAAGTAAAGCATTACAGCGCGATTGCATTGCATACAATAAAGCGACAACCATATGGCTCCTGCCAGTTGCCGATAACTTGGTTACAAAACATGATCATCTCATACAATAAAATTTAGCATCATGTCTTGACCATATCACATCACAACATGCCCTGCAAAAACAAGTTAGACGTCCTCTACTTTGTAGTTGCAAGTTTTACGTGGCTGCTACGGGCTTAAGCAAGAACCAATCTTACCTACGCATCAAAACCACAACGATAGTTTGTCAAGTTGGTGCTGTTTTAACCTTCGCAAGGACCGGGCGTAGCCACACTCGGTTCAACTAAAGTTGGAGAAACTGTCACCCGCAAGCCACCTATGTGCAAAGCACGTCGGGAGAACCGGTCTCGCGTAAGGGTACGCATAATGTCGGTCCGGGCTGCTTCATCCAACAATACCGCCGAACCAAAGTATGACATGCTGGTAAGCAGTATGACTTATATCGCCCACAACTCACTTGTGTTCTACTCGTGCATATAACATCAACATATAAAACCTAGGCTCGTATGCCACTGTTGGGGAACGTACTGTTGGGGAACGTAGTAATTTCAAAAAATTCCTACGCACACGCAAGATCATGGTGATGCATAGCAACGAGAGGGGAGAGTGTGATCTACCTACCCTTGTAGACCGACCGGAAGCGTTAGACAACGCGGTTGATGTAGTCGTACGTCTTCACGGCCCGACCGATCAAGCACCGAAACTACGGCACCTCCGAGTTAGCACACACGTTCAGCTCGATGACGATCCCCGAACTCCGATCCAGCAAAGTGTCGGGGAAGAGTTCCGTCAGCACGACGGCGTGGTGACGATCTTGATGTACTACGTCGCAGGGCTTCGCCTAAGCACCGCTATAATATTATCGAGGATATGGTGGTAGGGGGCACCGCACACGGCTAAGAATAACGATCACGTGGATCAACTTGTGTTCTGGGGTGCCCCCTGCCTCCGTATATAAAGGGCAAGGGGAGGAGGCCGCCGGCCCTATGGCGCGCCAAGGAAGTCCTCCTCCTAGTAGGAGTAGGACTCCTACATAGGAGGAAAGGAAGTGGAGGAGAAGGAAAGGGGGGCGCCGCCCCCCCTCTCCTAGTCCAATTCGGACCAGGGGGGAGGAGGCGCACGGCCCACCTTTGGCCCCCCTCTCTCTCCACTAAGGCCCATATGGCCCATTACTTCTCCCGGGGGGTTCCGGTAACCCTCCGCTCTCCGGTTTTCTCCGAAATCACCCGGAACACTTCCGGTGTCCGAATATAGCCGTCCAATATATCAATCTTTATGTCTCGACCATTTCGAGACTCCTCGTCATGTCCGTGATCACATCCGGGACTCCGAACTAACTTCGGTACATCAAAACTGATAAACTCATAATATAACTGTCATCGAAAACCTTAAAAGCCGTGCGACCCCTACGGGTTCGAGAACAATGTAAGACATGACCGAGACATGTCTCCGGTCAATAACCAATAGCGGAACCTGGATGCTCATATTGGCTCCTATATATTCTACGAAGATCTTTATCGGTCAGACCGCATAACAACATACGTTGTTCCCTTTGTCATCGGTATGTTACTTGCCCGAGATTCGATCGTCGGTATCTTTCGATCGTCGGTATCTCAATACCTAGTTCAATCTCGTTACCGGCAAGTCTCTTTACTCGTTCCGTAATACATCATCTCGCAACTAACTCATTAGTTGCAATGCTTGCAAGGCTTATTTGATGTGCATTACCGAGAGGGCCCAGAGATACCTCTCCGACAATTGGAGTGACAAATCCTAATCTCGAAATACGCCAACCCAACATGTACCTTTGGAGACACCTGTAGAGTACCTTTATAATCACCCATTTACGTTGTGACGTTTGGTAGCACACAAAGTGTTCCTCCGGCAAACGGGAGTTGCATAATCTCATAGTCATAGGAACATGTATAAGTTATGAAGAAAGCAATAGCAACATACTAAACGATCGGGTGCTAAGCTAATGGAATGGGTCATGTCAATCAAATCATTCACCTAATGATGTGATCCCGTTAATCAAATAACAACTCTTTGTTCATGGTTAGGAAACATAACCATCTTTGATTAACGAGCTAGTCAAGTAGAGGCATACTAGTGACACTCCGTATGTCTATGTATTCACACATGTATTATGTTTCCGGTTAATACAATTCTAGCATGAATAATAAACATTTATCATGATATAAGGAAATAAATAATAACTTTATTATTGCCTCTAGGGCATATTTCCTTCACTCTTTGGGTGTTAATCACATAGCGATGTGAACTAGATTGTTGACTCTAGTAAACCCTTGGTCACATGGGGATGTGAACTATGGGTGTTAATCACATAAAGATTTGAACTATTGCTGTTAAATCACATGGGGATGTGAACTAGATTATTGACTCTAGTGCAAGTGGGAGACTGAAGGAAATATGCCCTAGAGGCAATAATGAAGTTGTTATTTTATATTTCCTTATATTATGATAAATGTTTATTATTCATGCTAGAATTGTATTAACCGGAAACTTGATACATGTGTGGATACATAGACAAAACACGGTGTCCCTAGTAAGCCTCTACTAGACTAGCTCGTTAATCAGAGATGGTTAAGTTTCCTAACCATAGACATGTGTTGTTATTTGATGAACGGGATCACATCATTAGGAGAATGATGTGATGGACAAGACCCATCCGTTAGCTTAGCATGTTGATCGTTCAATTTTATTGCTATTGCTTTCTTCATGTCAAATACATATTCCTTTGACTATGTGATTATGCAACTCCCGGATACCGGAGGAATACCTTGTGTGCTATCAAATGTCACAATGTAACTGGGTGATTATAAAGATGCTCTACAGGTATCTCCGAAGGTGTTTGTTGGGTTGGCATAGATCGAGATTAGGATTTGTCACTCCGAGTATCGGAGAGGTATCTCTGGGCCCTCTCGGTAATGCACATCATAATAAGCCTTGCAAGCAGTGTGACTAATGATTTAGTAGCGGGATGATGTATTACGGAACGAGTAAAGAGACTTGCCGGTAACGAGATTGAACTAGGTATGAAGATACCGACGACCGAATCTCGGGCAAGTAACATACTGATGACAAAGGGAATTACGTATGTTGTCATTATGGTACGACCGATAAAGATCTTTGTAGAATATGTGGGAACCAATATGAGCATCCAGGTTCCACTATTGGTTATTGACCGGAAAGGTGTCTCGGTCATGTCTACATAGTTCTCGAACCCGTAGGGTCCGCACACTTAATGTTCGATGATGATTTTGTATTATATGAGTTATGTGATTTGGCGACCGAATGTTGTTCGGAGTCTCAGATGAGAGCACAGACATGACGAGGAGTCTCAAAATGGTCGAGAGGTAAAGATTCATATATAGGACGATAGTATTCAGACACCAGAAGTGTTCTAGGGGTACCGGGTACGTATCGGGCCTAATGGGCCAAGAGTTGGACAGACCAGCCCCAAAAGGGGCTGGTGCGCCCCACTATAGGCTGAATAGGAGGAGAAGGAAAAGAAGGGAAGGGAGAAGGAAAGGGGAGGATTCGGCCTCCCTCTTTCCTTCCCTTCCCCCTCTCTTTCCTTCCACCTCCGATGGATATGGAAGGGGGAGGTCGACTTGGAGGAGGCACCCCAGTAGGATTACTCCTACTTGGGGCGCCCCTTGCAGCCGCTCTCCCTCTCCCACCTATATATATGTGGGGGGGGGCACCGCTAGAACACACAACATTGATTCCTAGCCGTGTGCGGCGCCCCCTCCACAGTTTACACCTCTGGTCGTATTGTCATAGTGCTTAGGCGAAGCCCTGCGCAGATCACTTCACCATCACCGTCACCATGCCGTTGTGCTGATGAAACTCTCCCTCGACACTTTGCTGGATCAAGAGTTCGAGGTATGTCATCGAGCTGAACGTGTGCAGAACTCGGAGGTGTCGCACGTTCAGTACTTGAACGGTTGAGATGAGAAGACGTTTGACTACATCAACTGCGTTAAGCTAACACTTCCACTTTCGGTCTATGAGGGTACATGGACACACTCTCCCCCTCTCGTTGCTATGAATCTCCTAGATATATCTTGCATGATCGTAGGAATTTTTTTGAAATTGCATGCTACGTTCCCCAACAAGTTTCACCTCCCCCTCAGCCTCCCATGTGGCCTATCTTCTGTCGATGTCATTAGAGGAGACGAAAAATGCTATGGAACTAATAAATGTGCCAACAAACGCTTCTCCACTACTTTCCACCCATGTCTATAACAAGGTTATCCCAATCGAGGAATAGCTCACAACCTCCACTTTCGACATCATCGCGCAAAGCCTCCACCTTCCTCCCCATCGTCATGTATGAAATTGTTTGGAAACGTTGCATGGAAAACCAAAAAAATTCTACGCACATGCAAGATCTATCCATGGAGATGCATATCAATGAGAGGGGAGAGTGTGTCTACGTACCCTCGTAGACCATAAGCAGAAGCATTTATTAACGTGCATGATGTAGTCGAACTTCTTCGCGATCCAACCGATCAAGTACCGAACGTACAACTGATAACCCACAAGTATAGGTGATCAATTGTAGCCTCTTTCGACAAGTAAGAGTGTCGAACCCAATGAGGAGCTAAAGGTAGAACAAATATTCCCTCAAGTTCTATCGACCACCGATACAACTCTACGCACGCTTAACTTTCGCTTTACCTAGAACAAGTATGAAACTAGAAGTACTTTGTAGGTGTTTTTGGATAGGTTTGCAAGATAATAAAAAGTGCTTAAATAAAAAGTAGGGGATGTTTAGATAAAGACAAAACTAAGTTAGTTTTAGTAGAGAGCTTGTTGTTACGAGAAAGTTATTTGTCCCTAGGCAATCGATAACTAGACCGGTAATCATTATTGCAATGTTATTTGAGGGAGAGGCATAAGCTAACATACTTTCTCTACTTGGATCATATGCACTTATGATTGGAACTCTAGCAAGCATCCGCAACTACTAAAGATCATTAAGGTAAAACCCAACCATAGCATTAAAGTATCAAGTCTTCTTTATCCCATACGCAAACAACCTACTTACTCGGGTCTGTGCTTCTGCCACTCACGCCACCCACCATAAGCAATGAACATATTGCAAACCCTACAACGGGAATCCCTCACACTTGCACGACACGGAGAGCACCATAGGATAGCACCAATAATGAAACATGCAACTCAAACCAATCACGATCATCAATTAACCCATTGGACAAAACGGATCTACTCAAACATCATAGGATAGCCATACATCATTGGGAAATAATATATAGCGTTGAGCACCATGTTTAAGTAGAGATTACAACAGGAAAAAGAGGGGTTACACCACTGCATAGAGGGGGGAAGAGTTGGTGATGATGGCGGTGAAGTTGTTGGTGAAGATTGCGGTGATGATGATGGCCCTTGGTGGCACTCCCGCGCCACCGGAAGCGAGGGGGAGAGAGCCCCCCTCCTTTTTCTTCTTCTTCTTATTCTTCTTCTTCTTCTTCTTCTTCTTCTTCTTCTTCTTCGTCCTTGACCTCCTCCCTAGATGGGATAAGGGTTTCCCCTCTGGTCCTTGGTCTCCATGGCGTGGGAGGGGCGAGAGCCCCTTCGAGATTGGATCTGTCTCTCTCTGTTTCTACGTTCTCCCCTGCCGCCCTTTCACCATTTCGTATATATATGGAGATCCGTAACTCCGATTGGACAGAAATCTTCGCCGAGATTTTTTCCAGAAAATTAGCTTTCTTGCGGCAAAAGAATAGCATTAACCGCCTTACGGGGGGGCACGATGGTCGGGGGCGCTCCTAGGGGGGTGGTGCGCGCCCCCTACCTCGTGCCGCCCTCGGGAACCGTCTCGCGTGGATTTTTCTTCCCATATTTTCCATATATTCCAAAAACAATCTCTGTCCGTTTTTATCCCGTTTGGACTCCGTTTGATATGGATTTTTTGCAAAACAAAAAACATGCAACAAACAGGAACTGGCACTGGCACTGGCACTAGATCAATATGTTAGTCCCCAAAAATAGTATAAGAAGTTGCCAAAAGTATATGAAAGTTGTAGAATATTGGCATGGAACAATAAAAAATTATATATACGACGGAGACGTATCGACAACACCTCCACTTTCAGCACACGTTCAGCTCGGTGACGTCCTCACCTTCTTGATCCAGCAAGACAGGCAAAGTAGTAGATGAGTTTCGGCAGGACAACAGTGTGGTGGCGATGGTGATGCAACTATCTCCGCAAGGCTTTGTCGAGCACTACGAAAATATGACTAAGGATGAACTAGAGGGAGAGGGGCGTCGCTCACGGCTAGGGAATCGTGGTGTGTGTAGCCCCACTCCCTCGTCTCATATATATAGGTGGAGGGGGAGGGGAGGCAGCCCCTAGGGCTCCCCAAGTGGCCGGCGGCTACCATGTTTAAGTAGAGATTACAACGGGTAAAAGACAGGTTACACCTCTGCATAGAGGGGGGAAGATTCGGTGATGATGGCGGTGAAGTTGTTGGTGAAGATTGCGGTGATGATGATGGCACCCGGTGGCACTCCGGCGCCACCGGAAGCGAGGGGGAGAGAGAGCCCCTCCTTCTTCTTCTTCCTTGACCTCCTCCCTAGATGGGAGAAGGGTTTCCCCTCTGGTCCTTGGTCTCTATGGCGTGGGAGGGGCGAGAGCCCCTTCGAGATTGGATCTATCTCTCTGTCTCTCTCTATTTCTGCGTTCTCCCTGCTGCCCTTTCACCGTTTCGTATATATATGGAGATCCGTAACTCCGATTGGACTAAAATCTTTGCCGAGATTTTTTTTCCTGAAAATTAGCTTTCTTGCAGCAAAATAATAGCATTAACCGCCTTATGGGGGGCCACGAGGGTCAGGGGCGCGCCCAGGGCGGTGGGGCGCGCCCCCTGCCTCGTGCCCCCCTCGGGAACCGTCTCACATGGATTTTTCTTCCCATATTTTCCATATATTCCAAAAATAATCTCCGTCCATTTTTATCCCGTTTGGACTTTGTTTGATATGGATTTTCTGCAAAACAAAAAACATGCAACAAACAGGAACTGGCACTGTGCACTGGATCAATATGTTAGTCCCCAAAAATAGTATAAAAAGTTGCCAAAAGTACATGAAAGTTGTAGAATATTGGCATGGAACAATCAAAAATTATAGATACGATGGAGACGTATCAGCATCCCCAAGCTTAATTCCTACTCGTCCTCGAGTAGGTAAATGATAAAAAAGATAATTTTTGATGTGGAATGCTACCTAACATAATCTTGATCACATATCTAATCATGGCATGAATATTAAGATATGAGTGGTTCAAAGCAATAGTCTATCATTTGACATAAAAAACAAAAATACTTCAAGCCTACTAATAAAGCAATCATGTCTTTTCAAAATAACATGGCCAAAGAAATTTATCCCTAAAAAATCATATAGTCTGGCTATGCTCCATCTTCACCACACAAAATATTCAAATCATGCACAACCCCAATGACAGGCCAAGCAATTGTTTCATACTTTTGACGTTCTCAAACCTTTTCAACTTTCACGCAATACATGAGCGTGAGCCATGGACATAGCACTATAGGTGGAATAGAATGGTGGTTGTGGAGAAGACAAAAAGGAGAAGATAGTCTCACATCAACTAGGCGTATCAACGGGCTATGGAGATGCCCATCAATAGATATCAATGTGAGTGAGTAGGGATTGCCATGCAACGGATGCACTAAGAGCTATAAGTGTATGAAAGCTCAGACTGAAAACTAAGTGGGTGTGCATCCAACTTGCTTGCTCATGAAGACCTCGGATTTTGAGGAAGCCCATCATCGGAATATACAAGCCAAGTTCTATAATGAAAATTCCCACTAGTATATGAAAGTGATAACTCAAGAGTCTCTCTATATGTAGAACATGGTGCTACTATGAAGCACAAGTGTGGTAAAATGATAGTAACATTGCCCCTTCCCTCTTTTTCTCTCATTTTTTTCTTCTTTTTTCCTTTTTTTCTTTTTTTGGTGGGCTTCTTTGGCCTTTTTTTTATTTGGGCTTCTTTGGCCTCTTTTATTTATTTTTAAAGTCCGGAGTCTCGTCCCGACTTGTGGGGGAATCATAGTCTCCATCATCCTTTCCTCACTGGGGCAATGTTCTAATAATGATGATCATCACACTTTATTTACTTACAACTCAATATTACAACTCGATATCTAGAACAAAGATATGACTCTATATGTGTCGGATTTCGGGTTCCGGCAGACCCTTGAGGTTCGAACACTGGGGTGCGTGCGGAGATCTCTCCCCTACCGATCTACGTCCAATCTCCCCACATGATCTAAGATGGAAACAACGAACAACACAAGGGACACGAGATTTATACTGGTTTGGGCCACCGTTGTGGTGTAATACCCTACTCCAGTGTGTGGTGTGGTGGATTGCCTCGGGGGCTGATGAGGAATAGTACAAGGGAAGCACAGCCTCGCGAGAGGTGTTCTTGGGTTGGTGGTATGAACTGCTGGGGCGAGTTCAGTCACCTCTTTCTCTCTCTGCTAGGGTTCTATCAGATCTAGTCGTCTCTCGTTTACCCCCCTGGGTGTCTCCTTCCTTCCGTGGTGGCTAGCTCTATTTATAGCGGCCCTGGGCCTCTCCCTAAATAATGAGTGGGAAGGGTGCCAACAATTGGCCATTTTGAAGGGGAACATCTAGTACAAGTTATCCTGACCAAAGGTGGTCTTCGGCTGCCAAAAGCTCTGGTGATGACACCGTCTTGGGCTCCACGGTGACCTCCGTCCTGCCGCTCTGCTGGTCTTGGTCTCGTTGCACCGGAATGGTAACCTTTGCCCGATGCCTTGGCCTGTTCTTGCCCCCTTTGCACCAAAGGGGAAACAAGGACACTGCGCAGGCCGGCGCTCGCCTGGTCTCGATCGTCATGGCTTGCGTCGCGGGCTCCTCGCGAGGTACCCCTGCCTTGATCTCTCCGCCTCCTCGCGAGCCTGCCTGATGAAGTTGCCTCTGAGGAAGCTTTCTGTCGTCCGCCCCACGAGGCTTGGCCCCTCGCGAGGGTCTTGAGCTTGAGTTGATGAAGATGGGCCACGCTGGGCCCCCACTTGAGCCACGCCGCAGGCCGCAGGCAGGCAAGTCTGGGGAGCCCCGTTCCCAGAACACCGACAGTAGCCCCCGGGCCCAAGGCGTGCCCGGGCTTGGCCTAGCAGGGAAGCGAAGGGGCAAGCACGAAGTGCCGCGGGCCCCAACATCCTGCGGCCTTGGGCGCCGCGTGGCGATTGATTGGACGTGGGCGTCTACGCTTCCCATGACGCTTCGGCAACTGTCCATCTGACAAAGAGGTGCCCGGGCCAGACTTACTTGCTTTGTTCTCGTTCGCCTCGCTCTAGATCCCCTATCTCGCTCTCCTCCTTCTTGCTTCCGAAATCCTCCAGATCTGTCTCAATCCTTCTCGTTCGGCACGCCATGGCACCTCGCAAGTCCGCGACCGAGGCCTGGTAATCGCCGGCTCTGGATTACCTGAACCTGCCGGAGAAGAACCTCGCCCTCACGCGCCTGATGACGGTGGCGCAGGGCAGCAAGGGGGCGACTGTGCTCAAGGCCGGCTCCGACCAACCTGATGGCAGGGGGAGCACCTTCTATCCGCTCTTTGTGAGCGCCATCGTCGCCGGTCTGGTGCCTCCTTTCTCTGAGTTCTTCTTTGCTGTTCTCCGCCAGTACAACTTGCAGGCTCTGCATCTCCACCCCAACTCTGTTCTTCTCCTGGCGATTTTTTGCTTACAACTGTGAGGCTCATGTCGGGGTAAAGCCCTCGGTGGCCTTGTTGCGTCACTATTTTTCCCTCCGGGTTTCTGGTGGCCATGTCTCCGCGTGTGCGAGCTTCATCGCATACTCCAATTCCAATGCCATCTCGAAGCCTGGGAAGAGAATCGAAGGCTTCCAGAGCAAGTGAGTCATGGTGGACATCGGGCGCCTCCACCCCCGTCTAGTGTTGCCTACGGGGCAGCCCAAGGCTGTCAACGCGTGGTCTCGCGCGGAGCTCGTCGACCCCCGTGCGTGGGCGGTGGTGAAGAGGATGAATGTGGACCTAAGGCCGAGCAACTTGGGGACGGCGAAGCTGACCGGGGCCACGCTCCTGAGGGAGTTCTTGGAGCACCGGGTGGCTCCACTCCAGGGGCACTCCCTCCCATTGTAGAGGCTTGGGGAAGCGGACGCCGCCTTGCGCCTAAGCTCTGAGGCCCTGACCGATGAGAATCTGGTCGCGGCCCTCCATTCCTTGGTTGGGGGAGACGTGGCGAAGCCGGTGGGCGCCCCCGTCCCCCTGTTCCTTCGTGACGACTGGGAGCAGGTGGTGAATGCCATGCCCACCTTCAATGGTGAGGGACTGGTGCCCGCGGAAGCTCCCGAGGGTCTTGCGGCGCTGGCGATGGTGAACGTGTCCTCCGACAGCTCTAGCGGGAGCGAGGGGGAAGAAGAGGCGGAGGAGGAAGAGTCTGACTCTGCGGCGACTGGTGAGGAGTCGAGGGAGTCTTTCCCTCGGCGCAGGTCCCAGGCCCTCCGCTCCATGCCGGACGATGACGAGGCCGGCGCCAGGCGAGAAGGGGAGGGCTCCCCCTTTGTCACAAGGAAGGGCAGGTCGGGGCTGGTGCCCCCAGGGTCCGCTCTGGTCCCTGGGCGGTCTGAGGCCAGCTCCACCCCTCCTGACGTGCCCTCTGCTTCCGGGCCTCCCGAGGCTGACCCCAGCTGCAGGCTCTCGGGCTTCAAGTTTGGCCGGAGGTTGCTCGGGTCCGCGAGCGACGACCAGTAAGTGCTCGATTCGTGCTTCACTAGGTTTCTGCCGCCGAGGCTTGACGTCCATATTCTTTTGTCAGGCTGGCGCCTGCGGCGAAGAGGTTGAAAGGGGCTTCTGCGGCCCCGCTTGGGGCGAGTCCACCTGCCGGGATGGCGCCTTCGTCCACTGAGGGGAAAGACGGCGCGGCTCGCGCTTCCCCTGCCCGGTCGTCCTCGCGAGTCCGACTGGGACGCCTTGGCGAGGAGTCAGCCCCCGTGGCCCCGCTGACCCTGGAGTTGACTGCGCTCGATGCTGCAACCGGGGCAGCCAAGGCCCAGGGGGTTCCTTCCTGCCAAGCCGTGATCACGCTGCCGTCTTCTTCGCCCGCTCCGCCGGTTCCCGCTTCTTCTGTTTCCTCTATCACCGTCTTCGACCAGGTCGCCAGCGAGCTGAGCCAGCTGCGGGAGGATCTTCTGAGCGCGGACCCTCGCCTAGTGGCCGGGCGCCTGGAGCTAGCTTCTGGCTGGGCCCGTTCCGCTGCCTCCGTCCGAGCGGCGCTGAGCCAGGCCGTGGCAGCCTCCGATGGGGAGAAGCAGGCCGCCAATCAAGCCAAGGCCGCTCGCGATGCTGCCCTGGGCGACGCTGAGGCTGCCAAGGCTCGCTGCGAGGCGCTGTAGACCGAGCTGCAAGGCCTGCACGACGAGCTCGCCAAGGAGGTCCACGGCCGCCAGGAGAAAGAGAAGGAGATGAAGGCTAGGGAGGCTGCCGTCAAGGACCAGGACGTCAAGTTGATGACCGCCACGGCCAGTTGGAGACGCTAGAGCGGTCGCTGAAGGCGGAGAGGACCGAGCTAGACGCCAAGGCGAAGGTCCTGGAGGAGGATCGGGTGGCCTTCGCGAAGATGGAGAAGAGGGCTCGTGCTTGCGCTGAAGACGCTTTACGAGAGCGGCTTGGAGGAGCCGCTGGCCGGTGCGAAGGATGGCCCCGCCGAGGTGCTTCCCTTCCTGGTCCATGCGCTTGAAGATGTCGTAGACGGCCTTGGCCCCACGGCTAAGGCCGAGGCGCATGGCCTGTCTTCTGCGGCATTGACGCATGTCCTCAGCCACGTCTACCTACGCGACCCCGACGTCGACTTCAATAGCCTGCTGGAACCCGTGAGCGGCGACCTTCTCGCCGCTACCGCTGAGGCCGTGAAAGGCCGAGCCAAAGCTTTGCTGGGGAGGTTCCGCGCCTTCAGCGTCTTGCCCGGGCGCGGTGCCGCTAGTTCCGCGGCCCCAGGAGGCGGGGTTTCCCAGCGCGACTCCACCACAGGCAGCAGCGCCACTGGAGAGTGATCCCTTCGTGGCTTCTGTCCTATTTTTATTCCTGCAACATGCACCATGCCTCGCGGAGGCGTTTAAACTTGTGTTTGACATCGTGAAACAATCTATGGCTTGTAATATTTGCTTTCAATTTCCTGGAATTTGCATTTTTCTCCCCTACTTGCTCGCACTCTATGTCGGCAGGGCCCGGCCCCGCACATACCTCACCCAGCGTTAGCCCCGACCGGAAACCAGGACGGGACTAAGGAGTGAGGGGCTACGTGGCAAGTTAGGCTCCTGAGTCGCGATGCTCAGGAGTCCCCCTTGACGCGCAAGCAACAAGTAGGAAAGGGGGGAACGAGGAGTGGATTGATCGTTCTGCCCCGGCAGGGCCTGGCCCCGCGCATATCTCACCCAGTGTTAGCCTCGACTGGAAACCAGGACGGGACTAAGGAGTGAGGGGCTACGGGGCAAGTTAGGCTCCTGAGTCACGATGCTTACGAGTCCCCCTTGACGTTCAAACAGGTTTCCGTACCTTGGCTCCACTCGGGGAGGGGCGCGTGACGACCAGGTCCGAGGGACCTAGCTGGGTGGCGTGCGCTCGGGCGAGGCCCGGGCGTAGCCCCCGTGTCCAGCCCCCTCGCGCGGCGCTCCCGAGGGGAGGCGTTGCAATGGTGCCGGACACTGAGCTCCGGGCTCCCTGAGGTTGGTACGCCGCGGGCCGCCCTCAGTTTTTTATCACCAGCACGGAGCATAACGCTTCCGTATGTGTACGGGCATAGCCGCTCCTCGGCAGTGTCGTCAGCCAGCGCGGAGCATGGTGCTTCCACTGGTACGTGGGAGGGGGCTCCCTCCGGGAGGAGCCCCCCGGGGCGTGTACAGCCCCGCCCTGACATGTGGTCGGCACGGTAGGGCTAGGAGAGGTGTATCTGGGCACTCATGAGCAAGCGCGGGACTCACGAGGCCCTACCTCGAGGCGGGTTGCGCCTGGCTCTGGGCCTTTATCAATGGTGTGTTCCTGTAGGGTGGTTAGAATGCAAATGCTCTACGTCCTCAGGTCCCGGCCCTTGAGCGAGCTCAGCCGCCGCTAGTATGACAGGTCGCGATGCCGTGGGTCAAGGCCAGGGGGTGAGGGCTGGAGAGCCAGTAGGATCCCATGAGTCGTGATGCTCAGGTACCCCCCATTTTAACGTGCAAGCGCTTTGCATGAAAGCGGAGAAGTCCGCGATAAGCAGCAGGTGACAATTAAGCACGAAAGAGCAAATTCATTTTAAGTAGACGCGGGAAAAGCAAACGCCGCTGGGCCAGGCCCGAACAGCTCGGGGATGATGCAGCCCGAGGGGCGCCCCCAACAAGGTAAGTAAAGAGCATAAGCAAAATGGATACATGCCGCAGGGACGGACCCACGCGACCTGGGAATGATGCGGCCCTGTGGGCACTCCCAGCTAAAAACGGAACTTAGAAAGATGTCACCTGGTGTCATTGAAGATGGAGTGGTGTTGAAGAAGCGGGCGATGCGCGATGAAGGCGTCGACCCTCACGAGCCCCCAGGCCTAGGAGCCTCGGGAGGCTCCGGGGGCACATGCGAGTCTCCGAGGGCCATCTCCATCTCCGCCAGGACCGCACAATGCCTGACCTCCTAAGCCTCCAGAATGCTCCTCAGCAGGCGCTGATGAGCGACGACCGTGTCTGGCAGGCCGAAAGGCATGCGAACGTAGCTGTGAGGTGGACCCTCACAACGCCCCACGCGCAAAGGCCAGAGGCGCTCCTGAGACGCGGCTCGATTGAGCCCTGGCACGTCGACGCAGATGCACAGCCCACCATCCTTGCCTGGATGTGGGGCCACGGTGGGCAAGCGGCGGCTGCCGCGCATGATTCTCGACTCCTGTAGCTCTTGGGTGCTCCTTGCGATGAACTCTTGTGGGTTTGGTCTTCCTTGCCTTGTACCTTCTGGAGGGAAATGTGCCTGGAAGCACCCCTCCAAGTGGTGCCCGAGCGCCTCCCTCGTGACGTTGGCAAAGTCGGTGACTCCCCAAGAAAGAGCCCCCGAGCCCTGCCTGAGGAGGGCGCCGGGCGCGCCTTCCTATGCGAGGGAGGGTGGCACTCCCTGATTAGGCACAGATCCTGACGCAACACCTCCGGAGGCGCCTGCCTCCTTGTGGCTTGGGCCAGGCGAAACCTTCTTCTTCTTAAGGGTCGCCTCGGGAAGTGTTCGGTTCCTGCAGTTCGGGTCTTCGATTGCTGCGGCTTGGAACACGCGCTCAAGTGAACACACTGCGTCCCTTTCTTCACAGGGTACGGTGATGACTCCACCGCTTCCTGGCATCTTGAGGACATTGTATCCATGGTGAGTCATTGCCATGAACTTGGCCAGGGCTGGGTACCCGAGGATGGCGTTGTATGGCAGACGGATGTGGGCGACGTCGAAGTCGATGAGCTCGGTGTGGTAGTTGTTGTGCCGCCCGAAGGTGAATGGAAGGCGAACCTGCCCTATTGGAACAGTGGAACCATCAGTGACTCCTGAGAATGGCTTGGTTTGCTGAAGCTGATCATACGACACTTGGAGATTGTCGAACATCTCGACGGACAGGACGTTGAGTCCTGCTCCATCGTCAATGAGGGTCCTGGTGACCTACACGTTGCTGATGACTGGGGAGCAAAGCATCGGGAGGACCCCGGCCGTTGCCGCGAACTTGAGCTGATCCGCTGAGCTGAACGTGATAGCGCACGCGGACCACCTGAGAGGGCGCGTGGCCTCAAGCTTGGGGAGGACTGCATTCACCTCGCGAGCAAACTTCTTGAAGATGCGCTATGAGGCTGGGGCCTACACGCCACCCAAGATGCAAGCGATCGCGCGCGGCTCCTGGAAGCCCATAGCTCCCTCGTCTTGATGTTGGTCTTCGTTCCTCCTTGGCGGTGGCGGCAGAGGAGTAAGGCCTGCGTTGCCGTGCGGGCGATCCTCACGAGGCTGATCTCTCCAGCCTCCCTCGCGAGGCTGGTCCTGCCAGCGATCCTCGCGAGGTCGGTCGCGCAACCCTTGGCGAGGGCCACGGTCTTCCCATCGTCCGCCACCTCTTCCTCCTCCTCGGCCATAGCCCCTGTCATTGCGCTCGGGGCGTCGGCCGACACGTCCATCTCTCATGGCCCTGAGCTCTTGACATTCGTTGGTGTTGTGGGTGTGGAGGTCGTGGTACACGCAGTACCGACTGCCCTTGGATGACTCAGGCTGATCCCTGCCACGCTTGGTGTCTGGTTCGACTGCAAGCACGGCAGCCCCCTTGCGCTTCACGTCCTTGGCCTTGGGCTTCTTCTCTTCTGGGTCGGCAGCCGGGAGTTCGAGGAGGGAAAGGCGCCCTTCCTCAGCCCTGGCGCACTTGGTCGCCAAGTTGAACAGCTCCAGGGATGTGCACAGGTCTTCATGGATTGCTAGCTCCTCCTTCATCTTGATGTCGTGTACGCCATCCGAGAAGGCCGAGATGATGGCTTCTTCAGTCACCTTGGGGATCTTGAGGTGAGCGTTGTTGAAGCACTGGATGTATTTTTGCAGGGTTTCCCCTTGCTGCTGCTTGATGCGGCGCAGATCGCTCACATCCGGGGGCCGGTCGTGAGTGCTCTGGAAGTTGGCGATGAAGCGAGTGCGCATCTCGTCCCAGGAGGAGATTTTGCCAGGAGCCAGGTTCAGGAGCCAGGTGCGGGCCCTGTCCTTGAGCGCCATGGGGAACCCGTTCGCCATGACCCTTTCATCTCCATTGGCGGCTTCGATGCATAGCTCATAGAGCTGCAGGAACTCCGCAGGGTCCGCCGTGCCATCGTAGCGAGGGGGCAGGTCAGGCTTGAACTTGCCTAGCCATGCGACGCCGCGTAGCTCGGGGGTGAGGGCACGACAGCCTGTTGTGGCCACCGGTCCCTTTTGCTGGTACTGGCCTTGCTCCTGGGGATTACCGCGCGCTGCCGCTTGGAGCAGCGCGGGGTCTTGGCGTGGAGGTGCAGGGACGCGATCTTGGTGCGCCGGCGCTGGGAGCGCGTGAGCAACTTCCTGGGGACGAGGGATCTCTTGGCAGCTCCATCTTGCTGCGCAGGCACCGGGCGCGGAGGGTCTCGCCTTGGGGCTGCGCGCCTTGGAGCCAGGGCGCCTTCTTGGGGAGGAGGTGGTGGAGGCACCTCCTGATCCTCGCCTCATGCGCGGAATGGAGGGCAAGGCAGCGAGAAGGACGGCAAGGGGGAGCCCCCTGCGGTGCTGATGAGCTCGGTGATGCGGGCGAGCCAGTCTTCGTAGAGGTCGTCGAACGGGCGGTAGTGCAAGAGCTCTCTTGCCAGGAGCAGCGCGGCGTGCGCGTCCGTGGGGGACGAAGCGGCTGGAGTCAGCGAAGGTGTGGCGGTGCGGACCTCCCGCCGTACCGAAGGATGCTGGGACGAGGCCTGCTGCTCATTCCCCGCCAGGCCGGTGGCGGCGTTGGCGGCAGGCGACGGGGAACGACGAGGGCGTCCGCCGACGGGCGTCGTCTGGGCGACGCGGGCGGCGAGAGCAGCCCGGCGCTCAGCGCGAGCCCGACGAGTGTCAGCCATGGACAAGACGGAAGATCACACGCAAACAACGGAAGAAAGATTCCGGCGCACCCCTACCTGGCGTGCCAAATGTCGGATTTCGGGTTCCAGCAGACCCTTGAGGTTCGAACACTGGGGTGCGCACGGAGATCTCTCCCCTACTGATCTACGTCCAATCTCCTCGCGTGATCTAAGCTGGAAACAACGAACAACACAAGGGACATGAGATTTATACTAGTTCGGGCCACCGTTGTGGTATAATACCCTACTCCAGTGTGTGGTGTGGTGGATTGTCTCGGGGGCTGATGATGAACAGTACAAGGGAAGAACAGCCTCGCGAGAGGTGTTCTTGGGCTGGTGCGATGAACTGCTGGGGCGAGTTCAGTTGCCTCTTTCTCTCTCTGCTAGGGTTCTATCAGATCTCTAGCCGTCTCTCTTTTATCCCCCTGGGTGTCTCCTTCCTTCTATAGTGGCTAGCTCTATTTATAGGGGCCCTGGGCCTCTCCCCAAATAATGAGCGGGAAGGGCGCCAACAATTGGCCATTTTGAAGGGGAACATCTAGTACAAGTTATCCTGACCAAAGGTGGTCTTCGGTTGCCAAAAGCTCTGATGATGACGCCATCTTGGGCTCCACAGAGACCTCCGTCCTGCCGCTCTGCTGGTCTTGGTCCCGTTGCACCGAAATGGTAACCTTTGCCCGATGCCTTGGCCTGTGCTTGCCCCCTTTGCACCAAAGGGGAAACAAGGACACTACGCAGGCCGGCGCCCGCCTGGTCTCGATCGTCATGGCTTGCGTCACGGGCTCCTCGCAAGGTACCCCTGCCTTGATCTCTCCGCCTCCTCGCAAGCCTTCCTGATGAGGTTGCCTCCGAGGAAGCTTTCTGTCGTCCGCCCTGCGAGGCTTGGCCCCTCGCGAGGGTCTTGAGCTTGAGCTGATGAAGATGGGCCGCGCTGGGCCCCCACTTGAGCCACGCCACAGGCCGCAGGCAGGAAAGTCCGGGGACCCCCGTTCCCAGAACGCCGACAATATGAATGCCTCCGGCGGTGTACCAGGATGTGCAATGATCTAGCGTAGCAATGACATAAAAAAACGGACAAGCCATGAAAACATAATGCTAGCTATCTTACGAGCATGCAAAGTAATATGACAATGAATGCTCAAGTCATGTATATGATGATGATGGAAGTTGCATGGCAATATATCTCAGAATGGCTATGGAAATGCCATGATAGGTAGGTATGGTGGCTGTTTTGAGGAAGGTATATGGTGGGTTTATGGTACCGGCGAAAGTTGCGCGGTACTAGAGAGGCTAGCAATGGTGGAAGGGTGAGAGTGCGTATAATCCATGGACTCAACATTAGTCATAAAGAACTCACATACTTATTGCAAAAGTCTATTAGCTATCGAAACAAAGTACTACGCGCATGCTCCTAGGGGGATAGATTCATAGGAAAAGACCATCGCTCGTCCCCGACCGCCACTCATATGGAAGACAATAAATAAATAAATCATGCTCCGACTTCATCACATAACGGTTCACCATACGTGCATGCTACGAGAATCACAAACTTCAACACAAGTATTTCTACAATCCACAACTACCCACTAGCATGATTCTAATATCACCATCTTTATATCGCAAAACTATTGCAAGGAATCAAACATATCATATTCAATGATCTACAAGTTTTATGTAGGATTTTGTGACTAACCATGTGAATGACCAATGCCTGTCATCTCTCTAAATAGATATAAGTGAAGCAATAGAGTTTAATTCTTTCTACAAAAGATATGCCCATGCTCTAACAAATATAAGTGAAGCAAAAGAGCATTCTACAAATGGCGGTTTTCTATGTAAAGAGAAACAACCAATCCAAACTTCAAATGATATAAGCGAAGGACATGAAGCATTCTATAAAGCCATACACAAAAGATATAAGTGAAGTGCAAAGAGCATTCTATAAATCAACCATGGACTATGTCATACCAGCATGGTGCATAAAATAAAAATGAAAACTAAATGCAAAAGACGCTCCAAGATTGCACATATCGCATGAACGAAACGAATCCGAAAACATACCGACACTTGTTGAAGAAAGAGGGGATGCCTTCCGGGGCATCCCCAAGCTTAGACGCTTGAGTCTCCTTGAATATATACTTGGGGTGCCTTGGGCATCCCCAAGCTTGAGCTCTTGCCTCTCTTCCTTCTTCTCATAGCGAGACCTTCTCGATCATCAAACACTTCATCCACACAAAACTTCAACAGAAAACTCGGTAAGATCCATTAGTATAATAAAGCAAATCACTACTCTAAGTACTGTTGCAAACCAATTCATGTTTTGTTTTGGCATTGTAGCTACTGTAATATAACTTTTTCATGGCTTAATCCACTGATATAAATCGATAGTTTCATCAAAACAAGCAAACTATGCATCAAAAACAGAATCTGTCTAAAACAGAACAATATGTAATAATATGAAAATTCACCATACCTCTGGTACTCCAAAAATTCTACCAAAATTAGAAAAAATAAAAAATTTGTATATAAAGACAGTTCCAAAAGAATCAGAACCATTTGACGTTCCAGTAAAAAAATGTAAAATCGCGCATTACAACCAAAGTTTCTGTCCTACACCATACAAACCAACAAGCAAAGTAAACATCCTAAAGGCAAATCTTGGCACATCATTTTTATTTTTAAACCTTATTAAAGCACATAACAGAAATAAATGACTCTCTAAAACTTCCGGTTTGTCTCCCTGGCAGCGCTTTCTTTAAAGCCATTAAGCTAGGCATATAGTGCTCAAGTAATGGATCCACCCGGATCCCAAGGTATATCAAAGCCAATTCTAATTAGCAATGATTTGTAATTTAGTAGTGAGCACAGAGTAACATATATCATGTAATGACGAAGTCTAACTCTCTTCCTATGCATCGGCATGTCATAAAAGAACAATTCATGCACACACAGTAAAGGACAATGCATAGTATAAACAGTTTCTTGCAATTTTATCATGTTGGAAACATAGAGAGGTGGAGATATAGTTCCTCTCTCATAATAATTGCAAGTAGGAGCAGCAAGCACATGCATATTATATTCATCAAAATCATCATGTGTAACAGTAAAAGGCAACCCATCAATATAATCCTTAATAAGTGCAAACTTCTCTGATATAGTGTAGTTGGGAGAATTCAAAAAGATAATAGGACTATCATGCGTGGGTGCAATAGCAACAATTTCATGCTTAACATAAGGAACTATAGCAAGTTCATCTCCATAAGCATAAATTCATATTGGCATCTTGGCCACAAGCATAGCAAGCATCATCAAAAAGGGATATTTCTAGAGAATCAACGGGGTCATGACAATCATCATAGCAATCATCCTTTGGTAAGCACGAAAGGAAATTAAACAATGTATGAGTTGAAGAGTTACTCTCATTAGAAGGTGGGCACGGGTAGCTAATCCACTCTTCCTCCTTTTGTTCTTCGCTCTCCTCATCATATTTTTCATCCAATGAGCTCACAGTTTCATCAATTTCTTCTTCCATAGGCTCTTGCAAAATATTAGTCTCTTCTTGGACAGCGGAGGAGACCTCAATATATGGTTTAGCATAGGCATTAGAAGCATAATTCTCATAACAATATTCAAGTATGGCAAAATTTTCAGATTTGTAAAGAGTAGCATCATACTTTTCAATTAAAGAAGCAATTTCATAAGCACCCTTAAAAGCAACAAATTCTTCAATTTGTTGAACATCATAGTAATTATAAACACCCTTAGCATAAGAAGATACGATTCCATTATCAATAAACTCACATTGGTAGGGAAGGTGTTTCTTAGGGTTTTCAGAACAACAAGCAACATAATATATTTCACATAAATTCCAAGCATGGCATTGCAAACGATGAATTTGATCCAGTAAACGTTTCCCTTTTTCAGATATATGGTGTCACACATAACAAGCATGCTCATCTAAGGATTTGCCCTCAACTATGCTAGTTGGGGTTTCAGCACGAGCAAATAGGGATTGAAGATGATCCAAGTAATAAGCTTCAGGAGTGTGATAGATTTTGAGTGGTTCTTCAACCATTGGTTCAGTAGGTACAACTATTTTTTTGGTATTTTGCGTTTCCTACCCATAACTAAAGATAGAAAACAAGAGCACAAAATAAAAACTACTTAGTGATAAAGCAAACAAGCACACACGAGAATATTCACCCCATGCTATTGCTCCCCGACAACGGCGCCAGAAAAAGGTCTTGATAACCCACAAGTATAGGGGATCAAGTGTAGCCTCTTTTGATAAGTAAGAGTGTTGAACCCAATGAGGAGCTAAAGGTAGAAAAAATATTCCCTCAAATTCTATCGACCACTGATACAACTCTACGCGCGCTTAACGTTCGCTTTACCTAGAACAAGTATGAAACTATAAGTACTTTGTAGGTGTTTTTGGATAGGTTTGCAAGATAATAAAAAGCGCGTAAATAAAAAGTAGGGGCTGTTTAGATAAACACAAAACTAAGTTAGTTTTAGTAGAGAGCTTGTTGTTACGAGAAAGTTATTTTTCCCTAGGCAATCGATAACTAGACCGGTAATCATTATTGCAATTTTATTTGAGGGAGAGGCATAAGCTAACATACTTTCTCTACTTGGATCATATGCTCTTATGATTGAAACTCTAGCAAGCATATGCAACTACTAAAGATCATTAAGGTAAAACCCAACCATAGCATTAAAATATCAAGTCCTCTTTATCCCATACGCAGACAACCTACTTACTCGGGTCCGTGCTTCTATCACTCACGCCACCCACCATAAGCAAATCATGAACATATTGCAAACCCTACAGAGGGAATCCCTCACGCTTGCCTGACACAGAGAGCACCATAGGACAGCACCAATAATAAAACATGCAACTCAAACCAATCACGATCATCAATTAACCCATTGGACAAAACGGATCTACTCAAACATCATAGGATAGCCATACATCATTGGGAAATAATATATAGCGTTGAGCACCATGTTTAAGTAGAGATTACAACAGGTAAAAGAGGGGTTACACCGCTGCATAGAGGGGGGAAGAGTTGGTGATGATGGCGGTGAAGTTGTTGGTGAAGATTGCGGTGATGATGATGGCCCTTGGTGGCACTCCAGTGCCACCGGAAGCGAGGGGGAGAGAGCCCCCCTCCTTTTTCTTCTTCTTCTTCGTCCTTGACCTCCTCCCTAGATGGGAGAAGGGTTTCCCCTCTGGTCCTTGGTATCCATGGCGTGGGAGGGGCGAGAGCCCCTTCGAGATTGGATCTGTCTCTCTCTATTTCTGCGTTCTCCCCTGTTGCCCTTTCACCGTTTCGTATATATATGGAGATCCGTAACTCCGATTGGACTGAAATCTTCGCCGAGATTTTTTTCCTGAAAATTAGCTTTCTTGCGGCAAAAGAATAGCATTAACCGCCTTACGGGGGGGGCACGAGGGTCGGGGGTGCTCCTAGGGGGTGGTGCGCGCCCCTGCCTCGTGCCCTCCTCGGGAACCGTCTCGCGTGGATTTTTCTTCCCATATTTTCCATATATTCCAAAAACAATCTCCGTCTGTTTTTATCCCGTTTGGACTCCGTTTGATATGGATTTTCTGCAAAACAAAAAACATGAAACAAACAGGAACTGGCACTGGGCACTAGATCAATATGTTAGTCCCCAAAAATAGTATAAGAAGTTGCCAAAAGTATATGAAAGTTGTAGAATATTGGCATGGAACAATCAAAAATTATATATACGACGGAGACGTATCGACAACACCTCCACTTTCAGCACACGTTCAGCTCGGTGACGTCCTCACCTTCTTGATCCAGCAAGACGGGCAAAGTAGTAGATGAGTTTCGGCAGGACAACGGTGTGGTGGCGATGGTGATGCAACTATCTCCGCAAGGCTTCGTCGAGCACTACAAAAATATGACTAAGGATGAACTAGAGGGAGAGGGGTGTCGCTCACGGCTAGGGAATCATGGTGTGTGTAGCCCCTCTCCCTCCTCTCATATATATAGGTGGAGGGGAGGGGAGGCAGCCCCTAGGGCTCCCCAAGTGGCTGGCGGCTACCCTAGGGCGCCTGCCCTGGCCGAATCCCACTTCCCATATTTGTGCATGGGGGGAGGAAAGGGGGGCTTCCTGCCTTTGGGGCGCCTCCCCCTTCCTTCCTTCCCTCTTTGGTGCGTGGTCAAGGGGTGGATGGGCGCACCAGCCACCTTGTGGGCTGGTGTGCTTCCCCCCTTTGGCCCATAAGGCCCACCGCTTGCCGGTGGCCTCTGAGGGTGTCCTGGATTAGGGGGTCCTCAAACAGCCGGACTATATACTTTGGCCGGACTGTTGGACTATGAAGATACAAGATTGAAGACTCCGTCATGTGTCCGGGTGGGACTCTTCTTTGCGTTGAAGGCAAGCTTGGCAATTCGGATATGTAGATCTCCTCCCTTGTAACCGACTCTGTGTAACCCTAGACCCCTCCGGTGTCTATATAAACCGGAGGGTTTAGCCCTTAGGACAAGAACAATCAGAATCATAGGCTAGGTGCTAGGGTTTAGCCTCTACGATCTCGTGGTAGATCAACTCTTGTAATACTCATATCATCAAGATCAATCAAGCCGAAAGTAGGGTATTACCTCCATCGAGAGGGCCCGAACCTGGGTAAACATTGTGTCCCCTGCCTCCTGTTACCACCAACCTTAGAACCACAGTTCGGGACCCCCTACCCAAGATCCGCCGATTTTGACACCGACATTGGTGCTTTCATTGGGAGTTCCACTGTGCCATCACGATAAAGGCTGGATGGCTCCTTCGCCCATCGGCAATGATGCGATCCAGGGTGAGGTCTTTCTCCCTGGACAGATCTTCGTATTCAGCAGCTTCGTACTGCGGGCCAACTCGATTGGCCATCTAGAGCAGATCGATAGCTACGCCCCTGGCCATCAGGTCAGATTTGGAAGCTTGAACTACACTGCTGATATCCGCGGATACTTGATCTTCGATGGATTCGAGCTCATGTCAGGCGTGCCGCATAGTCACGACGAGCATGACTTAGCTCTACCATCGGACGGTTTTTGGGAGATCGCACCTGCGGTTACTCCGGCCCTCAATCTGGAGCAGATCGTGCCATCCGAGGACGGGTGGATGGACCCCGCCACGGAGGCCGCACACTCAACGACGATAGAGCCGAATACCGACTTCACCTCTTATGAGACCTGTGTTACTGGACTCTTGGATTCGTCCCCGGCCACAGGCTCCGAACTGCCTGCATCCATGCCTATCCAATCTGATTGGGCACCGATCATGGAGTTTACCTCCACGGATATTTTTCAGCACTCACCCTTGGGCGATGTGTTAGATTCATTGAGGTCTCTCTCCTTGTCAGGAGACCCTCGGCCGAACTATGTCCGGCTCGAGTGGGAAGCGGACGACGAAGGAATTTGTTCCCCACCCACTACCCACTTAATAGCCACCGTCGACGACTTAACCGACATGGTTGATTTTGACTCCGAAGAAATCGACGGTATGGACGACGATGTAGGAGAGAAACAGGAACCACCGCCCACAGGGCGCTGGACAGCCACTTCATCACACGATATATACATGGTGAATACACCCAAAGAAAACAACGACGAGGAACAGGAGGATGCAGCGAAGGATAGTCCCCTCGAGAAGCAACCAAAGCGATGACATAGGCGCCGCTCCAAATCCCCCCTCAGCAAAAACAATGATAACAGCGCAAGAAAGAATAATACCCAGTCGACTCCAAAGGAAACGACGGCCACATGGACCCAGCGATGGAGCAGGATGAGCCAGCGGACGGCGAACATAGTATAGAGTCGTTGTCCGATCACGGTGACGCCGAGGGTAAAGCTCATCAACCTGTCTCCGGAGAGGAGAACAGTCCGGACGATGATGCACACATCATCTCGAAAAGGCACTTGGAACAAGAGAACCTCCATAGAAGGCTTATCGCCACCGTGAGGAGTCTGAAGAAGCATAAGCAAAGTCTTAAGGCCGCGCAGAATACGCTCAACAACAGATGGAACAAAGTGCTTGACACTGAAGAAAAGCACGGCGGCAGTCGCCACACAAAGAGCTACCCAAAGCGCAAGCTGCTTCCTGAATTCGATGACGAGGCTTTAGAGCCCACTCAGCCGAAAAATAAAACGGCCGATCAGTCGGATCGACCATTCTGTGGCCGCGACGGGGCGGCTAACGAAGTCTCACACAAGTCAGCACACGATTTACGTGAAGACCTGCACAAAAAGCCGGCATGGCTAGATCCATCTACGGATCTAGGAAGCGCGCTCCGACATAGAATCGTAGCCGCCCAAACAACTATACTGACCGAATAACAGCTCGAAATCAAAACCAAACGCTACAACCGTCCGAAGAATGCCATGACACATCCAAATACAGGGGTGCCGCGCACCCCCTATGCTTCACAGATGAGGTGCTGGACCATGAATTTCCAGAGGGATTCAAACCCATGAACATAGAGGCATACGACGGAATGACAGACCCTGAGGTCTGGATTGAGGACTTTATCCTTCACATCCACATGGCTCGCGGAGATGATCTCCACACCATCAAATACCTGCCCCTCAAATTGAAAGGACCAGCTCGACACTGGCTGAAAAGCCCCCCCCGAAAACTCAATTGGAAGCTGGGAAGAGTTTGAGGATGCTTTTAGGGCCAATTTCCAAGGGACCTATGTCCGACCTCCGGACGCAGACGATTTAAGTCACATAATTCAACAGCCTGGAGAGTCAGCCCGAAAGCTTTGGAACAGATTTCTCGCGAAGAAGAATCAAATCGTCGACTACCTAGATGCCGAAGCCTTAGTGGCTTTCAAACATAGTATCCGGGACGAATGGCTCACCAGACACCTCGGCCAGGAAAAACCGAGGACAATGACAACCCTAACAAGCCTTATAACCCGCTTTTGCGCGGGCGAAGACAGTTGGCTGGCCTGTAGCGGCACCAGCAACCCAGGCACATCCGAAGTCAGGGATGGAAACGGGAAACTGTGACACAATAAAAGTAAGCATCGAAACAATGAAGACAGCCCAGACAACACGGCGGTAAATGCCGGATTCCGGGGCTCTCGACCTGGTCAACGGAAAAATCCATTTAAAGGCAGCAGAGATGGACCGTCCAGCCTAAACTAGATTCTAGACAGACTATGTCAGATTCATGGCACCTCCGACAATCCTGAAAATCACACCAACAGAGAATGCTGGGTCTTCAAGTAGGCCGGCAAGCTAAACGCCAAACACAATGGGAGGGAGACACCAAGCGAAGACGAAGATGAGCCTCGCCAGCTGAACACCAGGGACAGAAAAAATTCCCACCAGAGGTCAAAACAGTGAACATGATTTACGCAACTCACATACCGAAGAGGAGGCGCCAGTGTGCACCTCGAGACGTATACGCCGTGGAGCCCGTCATCCCCAAGTTCAACCCTTGGTCGGCCTGCTCGATCACTTTTGATCGCAGGGATCACCCGACTAGTATCCAGCACGGAGGATCGGTTGCCTTGGTGCTAGACCCAATAATTAACGGATACCATCTCACCCGAGTCCTTATGGACAGTGGCAGTAGTCTTAATCTGATATATCAGGACGCCGTCCGCAAAATGGGGATAGACCCGACAAGAATCAGCCAAAGCAATACTACCTTTAAAGGAATAATACCAGGCCCAGAGGCCCGCTGCACGGGCTCTCTAGTACTAGAGGTTGTATTCGGTTCTCCCGACAACTTCCGAAGCGAAGAATTAACCTTCAACATCGCTCCATTCCGAAGTGGCCATCACGCACTACTCGGAAGAACGGCCTTCGCTCGTTTTAATGCAGTACCGCATTACGCTTATCTTAAGCTTCAGATGCCCGGTCCACGTGGCATCATCATAGTTAGCGGAAACACAGAGCATTCCTCACGTACGGAGGAATATGTGGCAGCTCTAGCAGCCAATCACTGAACGGCCTCTCCAACCAGAAGAAATGATCGGTCGTCAAGACCGTGGACACGGTTAGACGAGTCCGGTGCACCACTAGCTGTAACAGCTCAGATAAACCTGAGATTGGGTCGATGGATATATCCCCATAGGTGGTGCTAGGGGCTTCCCGCATGTAAAAAGAGCTACAGTTCGGCTTGACCCTATTTAGATTGCATTTTAATGGTTCATTAAGAATAACCAATTTTTCGCACGAAGACTTTCACTTGCGTTTTTCTCTTTTACAGATGATCATCGTGCTACACCCTTCCAGAATACGGCACAACGGAGACACAGGCGCAGACGTGCAGTAGGGCCCCGCTCAAAGGCTTCTTTTTAGATTAAGACCCTGTGTAAACCTTTTTTACTCTCTCTTGTTGCTTCACTCCCTCCGGATACTCAACACAACCGAAAGGGATGCTAGCATTATTGACATTTCGTCACGTCAGACTAATGCAAGTACGTGGAAATTCAGGGCTCATAATCGAGGGCATTACTCAGCCCAGTATATGTTGTAAAGTCCGAATACCTTAGGGAGTGTTCGGCATCGCGAGTTTGGCCTTATATGCATCAGCTCCTAATCATGTCTTTGGTCAATAGTTGGGTTTGCCCGGCTCCCGTGTTTTGCTACCTTACGTTCCGCTCTATCGGCTAAGGTGGCACCGGGAGAACTACTGCGATTGTGCCCTGGTTCATCTGGATGAGCACCTCAGTAGAGAAAGCCGAAAACTGACTGTCATGATAAAGCGCGAGACTGTTCAACTACTTGATGACTCAATGGAATCTTGGTGATTCCTCCGCATTAACGAAGGACCGGTTTCCCGGTCATGTATGTACGCGCACCGTATTCGGATGAGCGCGGAAGTACCAGGGGCTATATAGTAGCCCCACTGTCAAACTCCTATGGATAAGTGAATGTGTTAAAGCTATATAGTCCGATTGCCTTGTTCGCCGCGCTATCACCTCCTTAATGGACCAAGACATTGGGTCAAGTGTGAATACGTGCTTTTCTGAACACCCCCGTATTATGTGCGTGGGGGCTGAAGCCGATGACTGCAAACTTTCAGATTATATACATACATAAACGGCTGCACAAGAGGCATCATAATACTTTCAGGCAAAAGTATAAACACAACCTTTATAATCCAAATAGCATTGTTTTTACAATTGGGATACATGTCACTCGAACATGATACTCTTCGAGCACTGAGCCTCTATTAAACGAGCGCCTTCTAGGACTTCTTCAAAATAGTGCTCAGCCGGGACCTGGCCTACGGCCGGATCCCGGGTTGCAATGGCGGTGGCCTCCATCTCTGCCCAGTATGTATTAACACGGGCAAGAGCCATCCACGCACCCTCTATGCACGCCGACCTCTTTACAGCAACGATATGCGGCACAACACCAAGGAATCGTTGCACTAAACCAAAAAAAACTATTCGGCCTTGGTCCCTTCGGCCAAAGATGATCCACGACAGACCTCATGGAAAGTTCGGACAACCTATGGAGCTCGGCCCACTCGGCCATTTGTTCATTTAACAGCAGCGGACGCGTTGGAGCACTGAACTGCGACCAGAATAATCTTTCCACTTCATGATCTTTTTGATCTTTGAAAAACTCAGTCGCATCAGCAGCACTCATTGCCAAGTCTGAATACACGTCTGCAGCACTCCATAATTGATCCAGAGGGGCATACTTCGGATCTTCGAACTTCTTTCGCAACAAAAAGGGCTTCCTGGCCATGATATCTCCGGCCTGACGGAGCTCCTCCTTTGCCGCTCTGATTTCAGAGCGGGTTTCCTTGGCTGTTTCCATGGCTTTCTTCAGGTTAACCGCTTTCGCTTGGCTTTCCTTTTCAAGAATCTCCTATCGGCCAGCGGCATCTTTCAGCTCAACAGCCATCTTGGCTATCTTATCTTTGCTTTGGCGATGAGCAGCCTGTTCGGCTCTTAAGTCTTCGACCGCCTTTAGGGCAGCCGCATCACTTCTGCTGGCTTGTTCCTTGGCTCGGGTAAGTTCCACCCGAAGGGTCTCCATGGTGGCAGCTCCATCTGCAGTCATAGGATATTATAGATACTAGCATCATGCTCCTCTCAATATTTGTTGACCACCCAAAAATACATACCCTGTGCCTCGTCAAGCCACTTGTTCACAAGCGCAATGTCGGCATCTGCCGCGTCAAGTTGCCGCCTCAGTCCGGCAAGCCACCGGACCCTCAGCCGCCTGCACATGAAAGCAGCGCGATCATTACCTAGGACTATGATCCTCTGTTTGCCTCCCCTGGACAGCAACCAGAGTCTCAGGGGCTACTATCTGTATAGAGCACACATAGCGTGTGCGGTACCGTCAATTTTTTATATATATTACTTTGCGTACCTCAAAACATCTTAGCAGGCTCGTAAAAGTCTCATGCAACCCACTTTTGGCGGATGAAATCCTCTCAACCACCGTACCCATTAAAGTACGATGCGCCTATGAGATAGCCGCTTGCTCCAAAAGACCCATCAGTGTGTTCGGTTGTGCATCGGACAATCCCAGACTCTTTCTGTTGCCCTCCTTAGGAGCCGAATACTCCGGACTTTGGGTAGCCGAAGGGTTACCTTCTGGCCTTGGTGGATCAGGAGAAATCCTCCGTGATGACACCTCAGGGTCGTCCGCCCCAAGAGGCGGGAGACAGGAGGAGGCGTTTCACTCTCCATCATCTCCGGAAGAAGATCCCCCGAAGACGTACTCTGTCTAGAAGGGCTACAAGCCGGACTGCAAGATATATGTCCCGGTTATTGTCCTCAGAGATAAAGCAGGATATATTTACCAAAAGTACTCTTGTTCACTTACAGCTCGCGGTGGAGGGCTCACCCCCTTGCGGGCACTGTGCGGTAAGGACGCCCTCCGGGGCAGGGCCCCCTGGCGAAGGTTTCTTCCCTTGTTTGGAAACCTTCGTTTCCAAGTCTTCAGAGGCGGTCCTTTTCCTTCCTTGGGGAGAGGGAATTCTAGATTCTTCTCCCCGATTATCCTCCTTCGCGGAGACACTAATTCCCCTGGTTTGGATGAGTAACGCGTGAAGCCCGCTTTCGGCTTCTTTATTCCTCCCTTTATCTTCCCCTGACGGCACTTGATAAGGTGCGTGCTCAAGCTTGCTGGCTAGTACAGGATCCGGTGAGCCTTCGGGAAGGGGGGCCGAACACCTGATCATCTCCGCCTTTCTTATCCAGTCCTGGCCGAGAGCGATTTTTTCAGAATGATGTTGTGACAAATAAAAAGACAGCATGCTCGGCCGCAGAATTACTTACGTGGGTATCTAGACGGTTGTAGTTGAGACCCGCATCCTCGGTGGTGTCCGGACACTTCATTCGTGATCTGAAGAAAAATCCATACATCTCTTCGAGCATCATGCCGAAGAATTGTTTAATAGTTCGCGGTCCTTCCGGGTTGAACTCCCACATACGGAGAGATCGATGTTGGCATGGCAGGACCCGACGAACTTGCATTACCTTGACAAGACTGACGTCCCTCTTGAGGAGATCTCGGATGCGACTTTGCAATGTCAGCACGTCATTAACTGGCCCCCAGTCCAGCCCCTTGTTGACCCATGACGCCAGTTGCGGTGGGGGCCCGAGCGGAAGGCGGGGGCAGCTACCCACTTCATACTTCAGGGAGCTGTGATGTAAAACCACTCCTGCTGCCATAAGTTGGACACCTCCGGGAAGGAACCCTTTGGCCATAGAGCATCATCGCCTTTGCCTATTATGGAACCTCCGCATTCTACGTGTCGCCCATCGATCGTCTTCGGCTTCACATTGAAGGTCTTGAGCCATAAGCCAAAGTGTGGGGTGATGCGGAGGAAGGCCTCACACACAATGATAAATGACGAGATGTGAAGGATGGAATCTGGAGCTAGTTCATGGAAATCGAGCCCGTAATAGAACATAAGCCCTCTTACAAAGGGATCAAGACTAAAGCCTAGTCCTCGGAGGAAGTGGGAAACAAATACGACACTCTCGTTGGGTTCTGGAGTGGGGATGACCTGCCCTTGAGCAGGCAGCCTGTGCGAGATTTCGGCGGTCAGATACCTGGCTTCCCTTAGCTTCTTGATGTCCTCCTCTGTGACAGAAGAGGCCATCCACCGACCTTGAAGGTTGGATCCAGACATGGTTGAAGGTCCAAAGCGCTTAGCCTGAGCCTTGGGTGTTTGAACTCAAGGTGTGGGAAGGGAAGGATCGAGCGTGAGAAGAAAAGGACAGGCCTTGGCCCCTTTATAAAAAGGGTGAATACCAAGCACGATTGGGTTACCTACGCCCGTATTGATGAGAATCCCGTGATAAGGGGAACACGATCTCTGCTTCGACAAGACGTGAAGTGGCAGGTAGGGAAAAACGGTTCGTAATGACTGGGCCATGGCAGGACGTCACGTTATGAAAGGTTGTCAGCAGATTAGATTTGTGGAATAATATACTCTCTATGGTGGTATGTGGAATTTGTTTTGCAGAGCCGGACACGATCCTTGTTTTTAAAATTTTCTATGGAGTATTCGGAGAAGGAACCTGCCTTGCAATGCCAAAGACAATTTGCGCGCCGGACTCATCGTCATTGAAGCCTGGTTTAGGGGCTACTAAGGGAGTCATGGATTAGGGGGTCCTCGGACAGCCGGACTATATACATTGGCCGAACTGTTGGACTATGAAGATACAAGATTGAAGACTTCGTCCCATGTCCGGGTGGGACTCTCCTTTGCGTGGAAGGCAAGCTTGGCAATTCGGATATGTAGATCTCCTCCCTTGGAACCGACTCTGTGTAACCCTAGACCCCTCCGGTCTCTATATAAACCAGAGGGTTTAGCCCGTAGGAAAACAACAATCAGAATCATAGGCTAGCTTCTAGGGTTTAGCCTCTACGATCTCGTGGTAGATCAACTCTTGTAATACTCATATCATCAAGATCAATGAAGCAGGAAGTAGGGTATTATCTCCATCGAGAGGGCCCGAACTTGGGTAAACATTGTGTCCCCCGCCTCCTGTTACCACCAACCTTAGACGCACAGTTCGGGACCCCCTACCCGAGATCCACCGGTTTTGACACCGACAGCCTCCCGGAACCCCTTCCAGCACCCCGATAAAATACCCGGTACTTCTGAAACTTTTTCGATGACCAAATTGAAGGAAATATGCCCTAGAGGCAATAATAAAGTTGTTATTTTATATTTCCTTATTCATGATAATGGTTTATTATTCATACTAGAATTGTATTGATCGGAAACTTAAGTACATGTGTGAATACATAAACAAATACCGTGTCCCTAGTAAGCCTCTACTTGACTAGGTCGTTGATCAAAGATGGTTAAGGTTTCCTAACCATAGACATGTATTGTCATTGGATAACAGGATCACATCATTAGGAGAATGATGTGATGGACAAGACCCATCCGTTAGCTTAGCATAATGATCATTCAGTTTGATTGCTATTGCTTTCTTCATGTCAAATACATATTCCTACGACTATGAGATTATGCAACTCCCGGATACTGGAGGAATATATACCTTGTGTGCTATCAAACGCCACAATGTAGTTGGGTGATCATAAAGATGCTCTACAGGTATCTCCGATGGTGTTTGTTGAGTTGAAATAGATCGATATTAGGATTTGTCACTCTGAGTATCAAAGAGGTATCTCTAGGCCCTCTCGGTAATGCACATCATAAGCTTGCAAGCAAATGATTAAGGAGTTAGTCACAAGGTGATGTATTACGAAATGAGTAAAGAGACTTGCTGGTAACAAGATTGAACTAGGTACGAAGATACCGACGATCGAGTCTTGGGCAAGTAACATACCGATGGGCAAAGGGAATTAAGTATGTTGTCATAACGGTTCGACCGATAAAGATCTTCGTAGAATATGTAGGAGCCAATATGGGCATCTAGGTTCCGCTATTGCTTATTGACCGGAGAGGTGTCCCGGTTTTGTCTACATAGTTCTCGAACCTATAGGGTCCACATGCTTAACGTTCGATGATGATTTATAGTGATGCTACATAATCAAACATCGATGAGTGTAAGTATGCTGACAAAGGGCAACAGGTACTGACAAGAGCAATGCAGAGCCCAGTATTGTTGTGAGTTCCTTTGAGCAAGGAGATTCATCTGAACTTAGTTTTCATACAAGAGAGAAGGTAAGGCACATGCAGAAATTTAGGAGTTCAAATTTTGAATTGATATCATAGACAGTACCTGACACTGGGCTCTCAGCAGTTCTAATAGGGGTTTGGCCAGTGGAGTAGGGGTAAAGTGTGGAACAGTTGGGCCTGTGTTTTCTTTCAGTGCTGATCTATCCGATTTATCAGGTATCATTACCTTTTCCAAATACCTAGTTTGTACTCCTTGAGGATCTACACTCACCCTCTTCCTTTTGGACATCTATTACGAAAGAACAACATTTGACGGGAAAAACATAGTATCACGACACATGGAATAGGTACAGAAAATGGATAGGTATGGCATATACTCATATATGATGCTTAAACTAAGCAGATGGTGTAACAAAGTAGAAGAAATGCAAGAGGTCAGATGCAAAATATGTGCGACCAATACAACATTGCCTAGTTAGAGCAAGCACCTTGATGGGTGAATAAGATAGGCCATCCTCCACCATGCCAAGTTTGTTAGCCAGTGGATTGTTCCACAATATTCCTCTCGTGTGACCATTCTCATATTAATTTTTATAATGTTCAATACCTGACATGCATGAAAGCATAAAAACAAGTGAGATTATCTCTGTAATGCAGAAGTGATTCTAATCCAATACTGCCTCCTTGTAAACCCCTTTGTGCTATCTCTGCGATTCTTCTGAGAGATGCCATGCATGCTGTAATTTGGTGTGTGCATTAATATAATGTGGCCTACTACTCAAAATATGAGAGCTCCATAAGTGATGATACTTCACAGATGATAGCTTCAACATATAGTAAAGAAGAACAAGTCAACCTGACCTGACAGATTCAAAATATACTAAGGGAGAACAACTCGACCTGACCAGTCGACCGCAAATGTCTCTGCTACTCTTCCCAACAAGGAACATACTTATTAAAGAAGAGAAGAGGATCATCTTAAAGAAGAGAAGAAGAGCAAGGAGATTGAAGATATTACAAGTCTTTCTGTACAATGTCGGTTGCCCACCCATGCTGAACCAGAGCGCACAGATAAATACTATTCCTTCCGGTCTCTCCATATGAGGCTCGCATGCATTTCGAAACTAAAGTAGCAACATTTAACTGACCAATTAAACATCTCTCAGTTTTACTAATATCAGCATAATATCATATTTGAATTTGTACAACTAAGCGTGTTTAGCTCGATGGGTGGAGAAGTGCTGTTACGACATGAACCACGTAGGCTGATCATGGTCATCATAAAATGGGGAAACCGTAAGCATGATGAGTATAGTGTTGACTGTGGCAGTGGGATGGCAGATCTGAAGCTGCAAACTACGCAGAAGGTAGTTAGCAACCGATGTTTGCTTTGAAGTAACAACTAAGATTTTGTATGGAGAAGAAACTACAGTCAACAAGTGACAAAGAAATGCAATTCTGATGTCTCTCTATATGTCACGACATGTGTTTGGAAACTCAAGTGGGACCTTTAACTAACCAATTAAAGGTGTCTATTAACTAATATTAGTATCATATCACAATCATATTTGAACAACTAAGCTTTGGAATTTTAAGTGTTGTGTTGTTTAGCTTGAAGGGTGGAGTAATGCTAGTACAACAAAAAGCACCTACGCAGATCATAGTATAGTAGATGAAAGGGGAAAACCATAAGCATCAAGAGTAAAATCAGGATAGTGGAACTAGCTGGACCGGTGGGTGGTGCACATGCTTTTCGAAAAGAATATAGGAACATTAGGTGACCAATTAAATGTTCTCTGTTTTAGTAATATGAGCATCATATCAGATTCGTATTTCAACACCTAAGCTTTGGAATTATGAGTGGCATGTTGTTTCGCTTGATGGGTTGAGGTCTTGAGCAGCAGTGCTAGCACGACACAAAGCACTTACGATGATGGTAGTGAATGTAAAGGGGGGAAACCATAAGCTTTACGAGTATAGTGACCGTTGAGGGAGTCATGGACTAAGGGATCCTCGGGCGTCCGCCCTGTTGGACATGGGCTGGACTAATGGGTTGTGAAGATTCAGACCGAAGAATCTCTCCCATGTCTGGATGGGATGATCCTCCTTGGCGTGGAAGGCAAGCTTGGAGACCAAATATGAAGATTCCTTTCTCTGTAACCGACCTTGTACAACCCTAGTCCCGTCCGGTGTCTATATAAACCAGAGGGCTTAGTCCGGATCGATATATAATCATAATCATAGTCATGCAGGCTAGACTTCTAGGGTTTAGCCATTATGATCTCGTGGTAGATCAACTCTTGTAATACTCATATTCATCAAGATAAATCAAGCATGAAGTAGGGTATTACCTCCATAGAGAGGGCCCAAACCTGGGTAAACATTGTGTCCCTGTCTCCTGTTACCATTGACCTTAGACGCACAGTTCGGGACCCACTACCCGAGATCCGCCGGTTTTGACACCGACATTGGTGCTTTCATTGAGATTTCCACTGTGCCGTCCTCAAAAGGTTTGATGGCTCCTTCAATCATCTACAACGATGTTGTCCAAGGGGAAGTCTTCCTCCCCGGACAAATCTTCGTGTTCGGCGGCTTCACACTGCGGGCCAACTCACTTGGCCATCTGGAGCAGATCGACAGCTACGCCCCTGGCCATCAGGTCAGATTTGGGAGCTTAAACTACGTTGTGGATATCCGCGGAGACTTGATCTTCGACGGATTCAATACCATGACAGTCGGTCCCCGTCGCCTCGATGAATATGACCTAGATCTGTCATCGGGCCATGCCCAAGAAATAGCACCTGTAACCGCTCTGGCCTTAGATCCGGAGCAGGTCGCGCCATTCGAGGACAGGAAGCTCAACCCTGCCATGGAAGCTGCAGACTCCACGGCGTTGGAGCCGCACACAGACCTAACCTCCAGCAATGCCTGTGTCTCCGGAACCTCGGACTCGTTTCTGGTTATAAGTTTCGAACTATGTTTGTCCGTGCATGTCGAGCATGATCGGTTATCGATCACCGAATTTAGCGCCGCGGACATCTTTTGGCAGTCACCTTTGGGCAATGCACCGAACTCATTAAAAAAATCTATCCTTAGCGGGGGATTCATAGCTGAACTATATCCAGTTCAAACTAGATGCTGATGACGGGGAATTTCGCTCCCCACCCGCCACCCACTTTATAGCCACTGTCGAAGACTTAACAGACATGCTCGATTACGGGTCCGAAGACATCGACGATGCGGACGGCGATGCAGATGAGGAGCATGGACAAAACCCGCCGTTTACCAGACGTTGGACGGCCACTTCTTCATACGATGTATACATAGTGGATACGCCTAAAGAATCTAACGACGACAACAAAGAAGATCCAGTCGAGGACAAACCTCCTAGAACACAGCCTAAGCGCCGATGTCAGCGGCGCCGCTCTAAGTCATGTCGTGCACAAGATAGCAGTACCGGCACAGGAGAAGATAATACTCCTGACGGTGCCGGCGATAATGAAGACCCCGTTGAAGCAACTTTCGAACAAGAAGAACGGGAAGATGGGCAAGTTAGCCCCGACGAATAGGCCATAAACAAAGACTCGGAGGATAGTAATTATCTTCCGCTCTTCAAGAATGAGGTGAGCCTCGGCAACGAGGATTTCATCGTGCCTGAAGAACCTCTCGAGTAGGAGTGCTTCAAGCGCCAGCTAATAGCCACTGCAAGAAGCCTGAAAAAGAAGCAGCAACAACTTCAAGCTGATCAAGATTTGCTAAATGATAGATGGACTGATGTCCTAGCAGCCGAAGAATACGGCCTTAAGCACCCAGCTAAAAGTTACCCGAAGCGCAAATTGCTACCTCAGTTCGATGATGAGGCGCTGGAGCCCATACCATCATCACGGAATGGGGATGACCGACTACCAGGTGGTCGGGATAAAGCGTCAACTCAAGCTGAACACCAGCCCGCCCTGCCTCATTATAAAGGCAAAGATAAAACAGCTCGTGGTCATACATATGACCTCCGGCAGGACCTGAACAACATAGCAAGGCATACCAGATTGATCTACGGATCGCGAGGACGTACCTCGGCACGTGTCGACGGCTATCTATTCGGACGTGACAAGCCTAGTCATGCACGGGCCGAACACCGCAGACGGACTCCATCGGAGCTACGTCGCGATGCGGCCCGATATAGAGGCGCTGCACACCCTCTTTTCTTCACTGACAAAGTAATGGATCATGAATTCCCAGAAGGGTTTAAACCCGTAAATATCGAATCATACGATGGAACAACTGACCCAGCGGTGTGGATCGAGGACTTTATTCTCCACATTCATATGGCTCGTGGAGATGACCTCCACGCCATCAAATACCTCCCTTTAAAACTCAAAGGGCCAGCTCAGCACTGGCTAAACAGTCTGCCAAAAAATTCTATTGGCAGCTGGGAGGACTTGGAAGAGGCCTTCCTTGACAACTTCCAAGGTACATATATCCGACCACCAGATGCTGATGACTTAAGTCACATTGTCCAGCAACCCGGAGAGTCAGCCAGGAAACTCTGGACTAGGTTCTTAGTTAAAAAGAACCAAATCGTCGACTGTCCGGATGCGGAAGCCCTAGCGGCCATCAAGCATGGCGTCCGGGACGAGTGGCTCGCTCGCCACCTCGGTCAAGAAAAACCAAAATCCATGCTAGCCCTTACTGATCTGATGTCCCTTTTTGCGCGGGAGAAGACAACTGACTCGCTCCTAGAAGCAACAGCGCCAGCGATCCGGGCACTTCCGAAGTCTGGGACAGCAACGGCAAACGACGACGCAGTAAATACAAACGCCGCAATGATAATGAAAGAACGCATGACACAGCGGTGAACGCCGGATTTAGCGGCCCCAAATCCGGTCAACGGAAGAAGCCATTCAAGGCAAACAGAGATGGACCATCCAATTTGGATAAGATATTGGACCGGCCCTGCTAGATTCATGGCCACCCCGACAAACCAGCTAATCATACCAACAGAAGCTGTTGGGTCCTCAAGCAGGCCGGCAAGCTCAACGCCGAACACAAGGGGAGGAGGCCGCCAGGCGATAGCTACGACGAAGAGGCTCACCAACCAAATACCGGGGGTCAGAAGCAATTTCCCCCCGAAGTGAAAACAGTGAACATGGTATAAGCGACACACAACTCTATAGGAGAGAAGGAGAAACACTCCCTCCAGACTGAGGATCACACTACGGTGACCTCAGTCGAAGTACAAAGCGGTCTCATTAAACCGCATACCTTGTTGGCCATTAAGCCACCGGTCTGCATTCAACAGGATTGAACAAGTTTCGAGCAGGACTAGCAGTTCGGCTTCCACCGTCCGCCTCATATACCTACGAAATCTGTACCGCGCATACTTAACTATGCACTTCAAATAGCCTGGGCATCGGCAGAAGCACAACACAGATGGGTCTACATGTAATCCCATAAACTACTTCCTTTTTCCCTATTTTAAAATTACTCTTTCTTTTTCCATCACCCTCTGCCACAGGTAGCGCAAAGGCTGGTCATCTCATGGACTGTATCAAAGTCTAGGTTCGTAAATTCACCCAAAGGCTACTCCTGTTAAGGAGCCCCTCCACCGAGGAAAGGCGGCGCAGACGTGCGACAGGAGGTCCAAAATAACTTTTTGTAGACCGCACTCTCTATTTTTCGAGCCTGTAAAGTGCCTGTTTCCTCAGGCGCCGACCCCTGGCATGTCAAATAGCCGGGGTTGTGGCGTTATTATCTATAAAATGACAATTGGCATGTCACTTAGGTTCTAGTGAATATACTCCATATCCGGTATTCACTTTTCTATAAAGAACCGAATTTTCCTCCTTTTGGCTGTTTCACCCACCCACCCCGGCATACCTTGCCAGGGGCTTGACATAGGAACAAAATGAGTTGCCAACAAAGTCCGAATAGCTTCATAGCGTACTTCAGCGTCGCAAGTTTGGCCTTATATGCATCAGCTCTGAATCATGTCTTGGGTCAGTAGTTGGGTTGCCCAGCTCCCGTGCTTGCTACCTTACGTTCCGCTCTATCGGCTAGGGTAGTAAAGGGATAACTACTGCGATTGTGTTTCCGGTTCATCTGGTCAAACACCTCAGTAGAGAAAGCCAAAAACTGACTGTCATGATGCGGCGAGAGCTGGTCAACCGCTCGACGACTTTACGGGATCTCTTGTGATTCCCCGTATTACACGAAGGACCTTTTTCGGGTCATACATTTAACACACCGCATTGGGATAACCACATACATAACAGGGTCTATATCGTAGATCTGCCATAAAACTCCTATGGCTAAGTGAAAGTTTTAACGCCCTATAGCCTGATTGCCTAGTTCACCGCATTGACACCTCCTTTTTGGACCAAGACGTTGGGTTAAGAGTGATCAATTGCTTTTCCGAACACCCCCATATTTACTACGAGGGGGTTGAAGCCGACGACTGGAAATCTTCCAGATTATATCAAAACGGCCGCACATGATGATTCAAAGCTTTTAAGAAACTCCAAAATAAACATTATTATTTTATAACACCGTCTTTCACAATGTCAATACATCTCACTCAAATATCATATCTTTCGAGCACTGACCCTCTATCAGCCGGGCAGCCTCTAAGACATCTTCGAAATAATGCTCTGGTGCATGATGGTCCTTGCCCTTGGGTGGACTCTTCGCTGCAACATCGATGGCCTTCATCTTCGTCCAGTATGTTTTCACGTGGGCAAAGCCCATCCATGCACCTTCAATGCATGTTGATCGCTTAACGGCGTCGATACGCGGCACCGTGTCAATAAGTCGCCGCACCAAACCAAAATAACTATCCGGAATTGGCTTGGTCGGCCACAGCCGGACTACGACGTCTTTCATCGCAACGTCGGATATCCGGTGCAGTTCTACCCATTGGGTCATCTGTTCATTTAGCAACAGTGGGCGCTTTGACGCACCAAATTGCGACCAGAAAAGCTTCTCCGTTGCATACCCTTCTTGCGCTTGGTAAAACTGCACCGCATCGGAAGCACTCTTCGGCAAATCCAATAAAGCATCTGGAGAACTCCACACTTGATTAAGCGGGGCATAATTCGGATCGCCAAACTTAGTTTGTAATAAAAAGGGCTTACCAGCCGTGATCTCCCCAGCTTGCTGGATCTCCTCCCGGGCCGCTCTAGATTCGGATCGGGCTTCTCTTGCCTCTTGTAAGGCCTTGTCAAGATCAGCCGTTTTGGCTTTATTATCCCTCTCGAGAAATCCGCAGCGGCTAGCGGCCTCCTTTAGTTTAAGCGTCATCGAGGATATTTTCTCCTCGTATTGGTGCCGAGCAGCCTGTTCGGCCTTTTACTCGGCAGATGCCTTTTCGGCAGCCCCATTACTAATCCGGGCCTACTCCTTGGCCCGGGCTAGTTCAGCTCGAAGGATCTCGACTGCGGCAACACCATCTGCAGATATGTACATCTTATTACACAATTCTTCGCATCATGCTTATATGGTAAACACGTGCATAGTATGACTGCCCCAAAAACATACCTTGCGCCTCGTCAAGTCACCTGTTGATAAGCGTGATATCATTATCCGCCTCATCAACATTGCGTTGCAAATCCGCAACTTCTGTAGTCCGGGCAGTTACCGGGGAGGTCACAACCTGTGTTCCAATTAATCAGATTATTTCCTGGGCATATCTTTTGATCCTCTGATCGCCTCCCTCGGGAAGCCAGTCAGAGTCTTAGGGGCTACTATCTGTACACATGTGTATTTTGTGAATAAAACACAATCGAACATATTACAGTACAAACCTCGAAGCCTCTTAGCAGGCCCACGAAGGCCTCATTCAATCCACTTTTCACGGACATGACCTTTTCAACCACTGTGCCCACCAAGGTACGGTGTTCCTCTGAGACGGACGCCTGCCGCAGCATGTTCGTCTATATATCCGGCGCCTCTGGGTCTCCGGAAGCTGCTGAAGGATTACGGCCTCCCTTTGAAGGAATCCGTTTATTTGTATCCAGCTGTAGACCGGACTGCTCAGGACCTCCATTGTTGGTCTCCGGACCCTGGGCTACCGAAGTATCACCTTCGGGTAGTGTCTTCGTCTTCCCTTGCACCACTTGTTGATCGGGGGAGACCCTCCGCGACGACACCTCGAAGTCATCCGCCCTATTGGGCGAGGAGACCGGTGGAGGCGTCTCACTTTCCATCATCCCTGGGAGAAGGTCCCCCGAGGAAGAGGATTGTTGAAGAAGACTGCGTGCCGAACTGCAAAAAACATATACTCTAGACGTTACAAGAAAGGAACGAGACATGTTTAAAATACCCTTGTTCACTTACGATTTGGCCTGAGGCTTGTCCTCATCATGGGACTGCGCGATGACGTCGTCCTCCAAGCCTGAGCCACCTGATAGAGGCATCTTGCCTCGCTTAGGAGCCTTTTCCACCCAATGTTCGGAGGCGGCCCTTTTCCACCCATGGGGGAAGAGACGTTGACTACCCCTTAATTTTTGTCTTCGGACGATGGAATCTTGATTCCCCTGGACACAATGTCTGATACACCTTTGGGATGGAGGCCATCTTTGGTCCTCCCACTCTCCGCCTTGCTCTCCTTCACAGGCATCTGGTATGGTGCCGGGGCCAGCATCCTTGTTCATACGGGATCCGCTGAGCCTTCGGGAAGGGGGGGTGAACACCTAATTAGTTCGGCTTTCTTTATCCAGCCCTGGAAGAGAATAGTTTGCTCAGTAACGTATTACGGCACACTTAAATACAAAGTGTTCGGAAGTCAAGTGCTTACCGGGGTATCTGGACGGTTGCAGTCGAGGCCGGCGTCCTCAATGGTGTCTGGCCAATGTTTTCGTTTCCCGAAAAACAACTTCCACAACCCTTTATGCGTAATTCCGAAGAAGTGTTGGAGGGTTCGAGGTCCTTCTGGATTAAACTCCCACATGCGGAGAGGCCTACGTTGGCATGGCAGAGTTCGGCGGACTAGCATTACTTGAATCACGTTGACAAGATCGATGCCCTTCTCAAGGAGGGTTCGGATTCGGCTCTGTAGAGTCTGCACTTCATCAACTGATCCCCAGTCCAGCCCCTTATTGATCCATGATGCAAGCTATAACGGAGGGCCGGAACGGAACGCATGTATAGCTGCCCACTTGGCACTACGGGGTTCCGTGATGTAAAACCACTCTCGCTGCCATTGGTTGGAAGTTTTGGTGAAAGAGCCTTTTGGCCAGAGAATGTTGGTAAGCTTGCTTACTACAACACCGCCACACTCTGCCTGTTCCCCATCGACTACCTTTGGCTTCACACTAAGTGTGGGGGATTCGGAGGAAGGCCTCGCACGTGATGATAAACATCGAGACGTGGAGGAAAGAATCTGTAGCTAGATCGTGAAAACGTCTAGACGTGGAGGAAAGACGTGGAGTGAACCCTAGCCCTCGGAGCAAGTGAGAGATGAATACGACCCTCTCGCGCGGATCTGGGGTCAGAATAACCTGTCCTTGAGTAGGAAGCCTATGGGGGATCTCCACGGTCAGGTATCTAGCCGCCCGAAGCTTTGCAATATCCTCCTCTATAACGGAGGAAGCCACCCATCGACCTTGAGGGCGGGGTCTAGACATGATGGGGAAGCTTGGAGCAATTAAGTCGAACCTTGGGTGCTAGAACTCGAGGTTGGAATGGCTGAGGAGAGGCTTGGCATAAAAAGACGTCCCTTGGTTCCTTATAAAGGCACCGAGTATTGAACACCTCCTCCTGAGCCCGAAGACTTGCCTATTCCTAACGAATCTTTCCAACAGAACGGTTGGGTTACCCACGCTCGTATTGATGAGAATCCCGCAATAAGGGACACGATCTCTGCTTCGACGGGACATGCCAATAACAACCATGCCTCGAAACGTGCAACGGCGGGATAGGAAACGGTTCAAAATAAATAACCGGGCGAGCGTGATGTCACGTTATAAAAATTATTAGCAGATTGGACTCGTGAAATACTATTGTAACACCCTTGACGCGACTATAGCTCCCACGTGTCGAGGCATGACTTGGAGACATAATCGCATTGAAGGCATATGTCGCAAGTTAGGCAATCTTCACAACATCCCATGTAATATGATAATAAAAGGGGAGATAACATAGTTGGCTTACACTCGCCACGTCAATAAAGTACATAAATAACATTACATCATCCAAACACTCATGGCCCGACTACGGTGCCAAAATGAAAGAGAACCCAACATGCGACACGGTCCCAATCACCCCCAACTGGGCACCACTACTGATCATCGGGAAAGGAAACATAGTATCGTTGAGAGTCTTCGTCGAACTCCCACTTGAGCTCATACGCGTCTCCTGGAGCGGAATCATCAGGCCCTGCATCTGGTGTAATAGTAATCTGTGAGCCACAGGGACTCAGCAATCTCGCACCCTCGCGATCAAGACTATTTAAGCTTATAGGTATGGCAAGGTAAAATATGAGTGGAGCTGCAGCAAGCGACTAGCAAGTATGGTGGCTAACTTATTCGCAAAAGAGAGCGAGAAGAGGAGGCAAGGCACGAGCAAGAAACTAGAGAGCAACCTGCGCAAACATTACTCCAACACCGTGTCCACTTCCCGGACTCCGCCGAGAAGAGGCCATCACGGTAACCCACTCGGTTGATTCGTTTTAATTAAGTTAAGGTTCAAGTTATCTACAACCGGACATTAACAAATTCCCATCTGCCCATAACCGCGGGCACGGCTTTTGAAAGTTCAAGTCCCTGCAGGGGAGTCCCAACTTAGCCCATGACAAGCTCTCACGGTCAACGAAGGAATAGACCTCCTCCCAAGACATTCCGATCAGACTCGGTATCTCGGTAACTCAAGACACTTCGACAGGTTAAAACAAGACCAGCAACACTGCCCGGATGTGCCGACAAATCCCGATAGGAGGTGCACATATCTCTTTCTCAGGGCACACTCAGATGAGCCAGACGTCGGGTAGGCCATCCCAGAGTTGCCCCTGGTAGCCCTGGACATCGCTCGGTGGGACCAACACTCAGAGGAGCACTGGCCCGGGGGGGGGGGTAAAATAAGATGACCCTTGAGTCTGCAGAACCCAAGGGAAGGAAAAGGCTAGGTGGCAAATGGTAAGACCAATGTTGGGCATTGCTGGAAAAGCTTTAATCAAGGCGAACTATCAAGGGGTTCCCATTATAACCCAACCGCGTAAGGAACGCAAAAATCCGGGAACATAACACCGATATGACAAAAACTAGGGCGGCAAGAGTGGAACAAAACACTAGGCGAGAGGCCGAGCCTTCCACACTTTACCAAGTATATAGATGCATTAATATAACATAGCAATATAGTGATATCCCAACAAGTAAATAAATGATGTTCCAACAAAGAACGGCCTCCAATCTTCACCTGCAACTAGCAACACTATAAGAGGGGCTGAGCAAAGCGGTAACATAGCCAATCAACGGTTTGCTAGGACAATGGTGGGTTAGAGGTTTGACATGGCAATTTGGGAGGCTTGCAAGCAAGTGGTAGGCATCGTAGCAATGGCATAGCAAAAGAGCGAGCAAACTAGCATAGCAAAGATAGTAGTGATTTCGAGGGTATGATCATCTTGCCTGCACAGTTGTCAGAGTTGACTGGATCCTCAAAAGCAAACTCAACGGGCTCCTCGTTAGCGAACTCGTCTCCCGGCTCTACCCAAACAAGACAAACAAGCAACAAGGATAAAATCAAACACGTGCAAACTCAAACAACACGATGCAAAGATGATATGCCATGCGGGATGCGATGCGGGATGCAAAATGCAAGATATGACAGGAAAAGCATGAACCTGGCCTCAACTTGGAATTCCAAGGGTGCCACTGGAAAGATGAGATGAAATCGCTTGAAAACGATATAAAGAACGCTGGAATCGGAGTTACGGATTGGAAATGGCAAGCGATTCAAAAATGGCACCGGTCTGCGATTTACAGCAAGTAGGCATCTAAATGCAATGAGATGAACATGATACAGCACCCAAACATGGCAACAAAATACATGGCAGGGTAGAATTCAAGATGCTTAACAAAAGTCTAGCACTGAACTACGGCCAATTCATCCATTAACAGGTTCAAACAAGCATGGCAAAAATGCAAATGACAAACAGATCTCAGACTTAGTGAAATTAACACTTGTCTGGAATTTCAGATCATATAGCCCTCTTCGGAGCAACAAAACAACATGCTACAGGGCCTGAACATGACAAATAAAGACATGGCATGGAGCTACTCAACAAGCTTAACAAAAGTCCGCTAGTGACCTTGAGCCAAAAAGGGATCACAAAATATACTAACAAGCACACGAACATAGCAAAAAACATAATCAGTTTTCAGACTTAGTGAAAACTGGGACATGCTGAAACATAACTCACGAAGGCATATTTACGAGCTCGATGCACTCACCACGGTGCAAGTCATGGCAAGACAAGCATACACCCATCAAGAAGGCACAAAATGCAAGCTAGATATGGCAAGAACAATGGCATAGCATGCACAGATCAACTACAATAACATCGGCAAAATCGCAAACAAGTTGACGATCTGCCCAGATTTGCAACGAAGCAAAAGTAGAGCTCGATTGACTCAAGTTAGGCTGCTCCATAATTGCAAACAAAGACATGGATGGATATAGCACTACAATATTAACAAGACTCCCTTACTGATCATCCTCAAAAGAGGCACGGATCACTAGGAAACAACAAGAACATATGGCATCATGAACTAAACAATCCCAGGAATTAGTGAAACTACTAAGTCCCTGAAAACAGATTTACCGGGTGCCTCACTTTGCAAGCTTGCACAAGTCACCACACACATCCTAAAAATACATGGGTTGCACCTCTGGAAAGATGACAAAACCCTTAACAAAACACATGTAGAACTCACGGGCATAGCATGCACACAATAATCATGGCAAAAATGACAAAAGTGCTAAACGGAGTAACAGATCTGACAATTAACTCAAGTAGCCCTATTCTAACAGCATTTCGGGCATCAAGATGAACTAAAATGAAAACGATGCAATTGAATGAAATGATGCACTCTCTGAGATGAACATTTTGATATGCTATATGCATCAATCGGAGCTATGGATGCAAAGTTACGGGGCCTCGAACAGGAGCATATGGATCAAGAATTTCGGGACTTGGTGAAAAAAACGACCTAGGGTTAGCATTTCAGATCTGAGATCCGGGCACGGAATCCGAAGTTTGCCGGGATCCCACCGGAGCTCGTCGCCGGAGTAGGAGGGACGGGCCGGTGGAGCTCACCGGGAGCGGCGGCGTGGCGGCGCGCGGCCGGCCGGCGGAGTGGCGGCGAGCGGCGAAGGCGGCGGCGCGTCGGGGCGGCTCGGGCGGCGGCCTGGCCGGGCGGCGGAGTGGCGGCGAGCGGCGGCCGGCAAGGGCGGCGCGGGCGGCATGGTGGATGGCGGCGGCGGCGCGCGGTGTGGGAGGAGGGAGCAGGCGGCGAGCCGGGCGGCTGGGCCCGGACGGCCGGCGATGGGCCTCAGCGGGCCGGCTGGGGCGGCGAAGTGGGCGCAGGCGGCGGCGAGTGGCGCGGCGCCACGTGGTAGTGGCGGGGCTGGGCGGACGTGTCCGGCGCCGTCCGGACGTGTCCGTCGGCGGCGGATCTGAGATTTTAGGGTTTCGGGGGAGGAGACCCGGGATTTGGAATGGGGTGTCTATTTATAGGCATAGAGGGAGCTAGGAGTGTCCAAATGAGGTGCGGTTTTCGGCCACGCGGTCGTGATCGAACGCTCTAGGACATGGAGCAGAGTTAGGTGGGTTTTGGGCCAAATTGGAGGGGTGTTGGGCTGCAACACACACGAGGCCTTTTCGGTCCCTCGGTTAACCATTGGAGTATCAAACGAAGTCCAAATGATACGAAACTTGACAGGCGGTCTACCGGTAGTAAACCTAGGCCGCTTGGCAAGTCTCGGTCCAATCCGGAAATGTTTAATCCCCAACACGAAAGAAAGCTAGAAAAGGCCACCGGAGGAGAACGAAGCGCCGGAATGCAAAACGGACAACGGGAAAAATGCTAGAATGCATGAGACGAACACGTATGCAAATGCAATGCACATGATGACATGATATGAGATGCATGACAAAGACAACAACACACGGAGACAAAGACCCGAACCCGAGGAAATAAATATAACTTAACGCCGTAAACGGCAAGAGTTGGAGTACAAATTGGGAAAGTTACATCCGGGGTGTTACAACTATACTCTCTATGGTTGTGGTACTTGTGTTGCAGGTCCGGACACTGTCGTTTTGTCCGAAGACTATCCTAGAGTGTTCGGAAAGGGGAACCCGCCTTGCAATGCCGAAGATAATTTGCGCGCCGGACACCTCGTCATTGGAGCCTGGTTCAGGGGCTACTGAGGGAGTCATGGACTAAGGGGTCCTCGGGCATCCAGCCTGTTGGACATGGGCCGGACTAATGGGCTGTGAAGATTCAAGACCGAAGACTCTCTCCCGTGTCTGGATGGGATCCTCCTTGGCGTGGAAGGCAAGCTTGGGGACCAAATATGAAGATTCCTTTCTCTGTAACCGACCTTATACAACCCTAGTCCCCTCCGGTGTATATATAAACCGGAGGGCTTAGTCAGGATAGATATATAATCATAATCATAGTCATACAGGCTAGACTTCTAGGGTTTAGCCATTACGATCTCGTGGTAGATCAACTCTTGTAATACTCATATTCATCAAGATCAATCAAGCAGGAAGTAGCGTATTACCTCCATAGAGAGGGCCCGAACCTGGGTAAACATTGTGTCTCCTGTTACCATCGACCTTAGACGCATAGTTCGGGACCCCCTACCCGAGATCCGCCGGTTTTGACACTGACAACCATGCCATGGCGGATCTGAAGGTGCAAACCGGACAAAGCTACTTCGCAACCAATGTTTGCTTTCAACTAGCCACTATGATTTGGTACGGATAAGAAAAGTACTGTAAACAATTTATGATCTATTTTCTGGGTGAGATCAATTACTTAAGCACATATGGAAGAGTACCACCTCTCTTGCGACGCCATGTAGGCCCCTGCTGATACGTTGAGGATGCTGCGGGTGCAATGGCTATTGGTGGCGGGGAAGAAGACTTTAGATGGTAGATGGCCGGGTCTGGGGATAAATCTTGTTGCCGTGGACGAGGCAGTCGTAGGAGCGGCAACGGCAAGATGGACGACATCGCCGATGAAGCGAGAGGACGCGATGAAAGGATCCTGGTCCGGCACCGTGGATGAGAGACGTCCATCTCTTGCAGTGGACGACAGGGTAGGGGTAGCGACTCCAACAAGGTGGAGGATGGGGTGGCGGACGGAGGAGGCTGGCCGCTGTGGGGAGGTTGTTGTGGCGCTGACGGTGTATGAATGGGGAAATGGAGGGGGAGGGGGGATCTCAAACTTTGGGATGCGCTTGTCTGAAATGTGGGAAAGTTGCGAACTTATCCCCCGTTTAAAATTTCGGACATCACGTTGGTTGGGGATAGGACGGTAATCTCACATCTCCCAAATATTTGCCAGTAGCGATTTCGGGCGAGGAGAGCATGTTTTGCTTCCCACGGTGTATGAACGGGGCTGATAGGTAGGGCGGTTGTGTCACGTCTGAGGGAAGTTACACATCTACCCCTATTTAAAATATTTGCCTACATCGATTTCGGACGAGGAGAGTTTGTTTTGCCGCCCACCGTGTATGAATGAGGAACTGGAGGGAGAGACACATGTCTTTCACACGAGCTTGAATCAACTGTGTTTTGCCACCCACGTTTGGCGCCCACCGTGTCTGAGTGGGCTCAGAGGAGCTCGTGTCACGTCTGATTGAAGTTACTAGTCTACCCCTATTGACAGCAGTGTAAATCCGGTCGATAAGGATGTCAAATTGTCAGGGGTAGACAGTAATTTCCATCTCGCAAACACTTGCTTCAGGCAGCCCACAAATGATAGTGGGTGTTTAGCCGCTTTGTTCAAAACTTGGGAGAATTAGCATTCATGTTTGACCTGGGCCCTGTCAACTAAATTCAAATCCAATTTGTATTCGATTACGAATATCCACAGATAATTCTATGTTTTGTTATTTATTTCTTCAAAACCACAACAAAGATGTATTCCACCTTTATATATGATTATGATTTAGAAATGTCGTGATCTTCGAATTTAGTAGGTTGGATACACTTAGAGTCAAACATTCATTTCATCCAATACAATATGCTCAGACGAAAAACAGTTCACCTTATGTCAATCATACAAGTACTGAGGATTACCTCGCCTAAAAAATTCGGATCATTACAACACATGGACAACATAGGGGGTCTTACAACATAATCCATTAAGAGACATGACACAACATGCAAGTACAATAATCTATTGATAATTTCAACTGGTATCTAAAGAAGAACTGGGATTACCCTGGGCTTCAGAGAGCAGAAACAGCAGGACCTCCTCGGTCTTCAAAAGCAACATTCTTACTTCCTCCAATTCTTGGGTTGCTTGCATAATGTGTGTAGCTAATTGCATAATTTGTAGCCTCAAGATCAAGATTACCTCATTCATGGCAGCCACACCATCTCTTTCCACCTCTAGTAGAGCCTCAAGAACTATAATATCTATGCTCAGACTACTCTCCAGTGGTGTTGCTTCTGAACTGCTACCATCTAGTAACATGGATGGCGCACTGCTTCCACAAATAGATTCTGGGGTTGTACATTGTGTCCTAGTGTGAACGGCATCCTGAAAGGTTTCCGCTGGACATAAGTAAGAGATAGTTATCGCATGATCCAGGCAGTAAGCTTACATGGTAAACGGCATACAAATTTTTCCCGAGCATGGCAAGCTAAATTTAAATGGTTCGAAGCAGCATCAGCCGAAAAGAAATTAAAATGTTAAGATGAAATTAGGGATGTAAGTGGCAAATAAACGACATCCGCCAGTCCCATCTAGTTAGTTTTTGCTAGATCCCTAGTTTATTTTCCTCAAAAAACAAAAACTCTTTTGAACTATCATACCACTAGTGGACTTTAATCAGGATTAAATGGGACCCAATTGACATCCCTAGTTGAAAGGGAGTGTACCACCGCGATATATAAGTTGCCAAGGCATCTAAGCAGTTCAAATAATCTTAGAAAACACTTAACATTGTGGCCTCATATAAACTACGAAGACAGTCTTGTGATGAAGTTCAGAGGAAAAGTTAGGGACTCAAATGAACTAGGCATGCATTTCTTTATGATAGTACAGCAGGCACTAATGACATATTGGCCAACTCAGGTATAGCCTAACATGTAACAAACAAGCATTCGAATCAAGCAATATAGCAAAGCAGACAACCGAACAATTTGTAATTCTGTAGGATTATAGGTTGAGGGCACAAGCCAAGAAAGCAGCCCACACGCATTACATTTCACATGTACTAAACCACATTGGCTTACCATATATTGTTGTGAAGCCTCATTGCCGTTGCAATGTTCTCTGAATATATCGTCAGCATCCCGTGGTTGCAAATCTAGTTGTTTTAGTTTATTCTGCACCCTCTATTTAGGTAAAATTAATTTTAATCGCATGCACTAGTTCGAATTGATCATCAATGGTTCATCTAAACTAATGAAAGGAGGGTGTGTGCTTACACGACAATATATCTGCTTCACTCTATTTTAATGCTTGTTCGAGGTGCCAACCCCAAAAGAACAAATATTTTGCTTGATGGGGTTGGCAGCTCCATAATTAATAGAAGCATAAAATTAGTCATGCAACTTGGGAAGATCAAGAACACACAAAAAAGTAATGAATAGAGGCTCGGAGCAGTGATGTAATAGCTAGCATCAGAAAATGTAGGGTAAAACAAACAAAAAGCAGCGGAACCACATGCTAGTTTGCTGATGTGTAATTAAGCATAGAGAACATGAAGCAGTCTGATGGAACCAACAGGTGGCATCAGAACAACACCATTATCATAAATATAGCATGCAAGAAGTGAAATAGTAGGAAGTGATATCTAAGAAGTACAGTAATACTTAGGACAAAACTAAAGCATATTTACTATATGTGCACTGGTATGTAATTTAGCACATGTAACATGTTCACTGACAGAAGTATGGCCCTACAGGTGCAAGCAAAATAACGTGTCTCATGAAAAATTGAATGATGCCCTAAAGAAATTCAAAGGTGCGGTGCTTATGCTAAGAAAGTGAACGTAGGCGCCGGCCGTTGGATAATAGTACCTAATTCTCGGTGGCGTATGGGTATCATTGTCATACTTGATAGCTAAGGATCGTCGATGGTGCTCGTGTTGCGGTTGAGTTTGGGCCAGCTGTCACTGTCACTGAAGCGGCTCCGGTGCTTCGGTTGCGGCGCTTGTCGACATACAAGAAAGCTCATCTGTGGTAAGTGAATAGTTGCATGATAAAAAAGAGAAAAACCGAAGGAGTACAAATCTAAATAACCTGATGAGGCTGCGGTGTCAGTAAAGAAGGGCCAATGGAGTTGAATATGGCATCCGTGGAGCGGGTTCGGTGTAGTGGACGAAGACATCGGCGGGCGCGGTGTACAGTGCTTTCGGTGAGGCGGGTCTATTGCGGCGGACGAGGGCTTGTATGAAGGGCCAGTGATGGGGTAGACGAGGGAGTCAGTGAAGGGCCTACACTGTGGTGGACGAGGGCACCGGTTAAGCAGATCCGATGCAGTGGACCATGATGGCGGTCAAGGAGATCTGGAGCAGTGGACAAGCCAGTTGTTGAAGCGGCTCCGGTGAAGTGGTGAGTTGGCAGCTGGGGGTTCCAAGGTGCGGAAGGTAGATCCGGCGGGGTGCGAGGTCCACTGCAGCGGCGGAGGACTAGATTCGGCGGCTTGCCATGGTTGGGGGGTCGGGGAGGGGCTCTAGGGAAGAATGTTGGGGGCAAAGAGGGGAAAACAATGGAGTTACCAAAGGAGCCCTTTTCTGTTCATGTGGCAGGGGCAAAACAGGAATATCGCAGGGCTAAACTTTTGGGTACGAGATATTTCGATGTGAGCGGGAAGTTTGAAAGCTTTTGGCGCCTAAAATTATAAGTGTTCTATTCTTGTACGACCGACTATGATATCATGGCCGAGAATTTATTTGTTTTGCACGCAAAAAAGTGCAAGTTTTGAAAATAAATGTCTCCAACTCGAAACTTAGATTGTCCATTCAATTCAAATATGGATCATTGAGCTAGTACAAGCAAATACCATCATACGGTCCAATTCAAATGAAATTCCAAATGTGTTTATCATAAATATGATGACAAAAGCAAAAATGTGTATGTGTATGAATAAAGTGGATGATTATAAAGTTTGAACATTGCCGTATGTGTATATCTCTAGGTTTGATATGTGAATTTGAAATCACGAAATCCTGACTTAAAAAATGTACCTTCGTTTAAATGAATTACAAAAGCTAATGACGGAGTTGAATTCCAAAATTCCAATCTTAGGTTTGTAATTATGGTACACCAAGGTATATCACACATGTTCAAAAGTATCGTTATCTCATAGTCCAAACTGTGAAACAAATTGATCAACCATGAGTGGACACAATATTGACCATATATATCTCAATTACGCTAAAGTCCCTCAAATATAGACACCTCACTCATTATCTGAAGCCAACCCCCCCCCCCCCCCACCCTCCTCCGTCGCCCCCCACACGTTGTTCTCTCACCCAGACACGAACACACGAGCACATTAACACCCCCCTCTCTTCTAAAGTCCGTCCGGACCCCAATATAGGCCTCTTATCACTTTGTTTCTCAGGCATGCACACATCTCTTCCCCCACACTCTAGGTCTCCCGGCATCTCTCTTTCCCAAGTACATGCACTATGTAGAGTGTATCTTTCCCATACACACAAAACGTCGCCCCCAAATGTCTATCTCCCTAGTTATGTGGTTCTCGCACACTCACCTCACACACCACCCCCACTGCAAACAAGCACACTTTGTCTCCTTGTGCCCCACTCTCCTCTTTATATCTCTCCCACATACGGACCCACCGCAGCTCCTTCCCTGTATACATATATGTCGTGACTCTTTCCATAGCTCCCTAATGTATCATCGTTCTCAATCTCGCACATTGTTCTCTACACCATCTATTCTAGATCTCTCATGAAGTCCCTATCACACACACGATGACTCGCTTCCCTTGTGTCTCCGTACATAGGCCAATTTCGAACAACATCAACATTGTCTCCCTATCTATACGCCACTTATGGACACAAACAACCCCTCTCTCCCCCCTCTTTTCCTCTCACTCTCTTCGTCGCTAGCTCTCTCTCTCTCTCACACCCCTCTCCCACACACACTCGATGTCTCTTCCAAATAGTCTGCTCCCCGCCCGCACCCATGCTATCCCGCTACTACACATGCCTTTGTCTCTCTTTGACACACATGTCACACCATTCCCCCTTCCCTTATACTAGGTTTACATCATTAGTGGTCTCTCTACTCCACATACACACACTCCCTCTCACACACAAACGCGCGCACAAACACACACAGACACACACAAACACCCATCTATCTGGATCCTTCTTTTAGGACACACACCCTTGCATATTCTCTCCAGCTCTAGGTATGTATATATCCCCCCCTCTCTAGCTCAGATGCACACCAAAATTCTCCATCTCTCTAACTCACACATCTCTCCCCATGTCCGCATGTGTATCTCACACACTCACTCTCTGATTATGTCTATGTGTCTCCATGTTACATAACACAAAGCCCCATGTACATATCTCTCTCTATCCTCCACACACATAGACACAAAGAATCCCTTATCATTGCCTCATTCTCTAGACATATCACACACGCACACCGTCTCTCTCTCTCTCTCTCTCTCGCAAACACACTCAACAAGGGTTTCCCTGTGAATAACTTATCGTCTATTCATCAACAGTCGTGGCAGTACGGCGGACACGAGACGTGAAAAAGAATAAATCTATACGTGCGTAGACCACCTAGTGTCACTACTAGGACTAGAGCAATCCGAAAGCGTGCCGCCGTCACCCCCTCCTTATCGGCAATGGGAAAACCTTTGTTTTACACAATTGAGAAGTCATTGTGCTAAGGCCCCACATGATGAGCCGTTGAATAGAATGTAGATCCTAGTTTACGGAAACAAGTATCGATAATACATTTGTGTCTCCATACTTATATTTCTTCTCTTATAAAAACCGAGTTGGTGATGATGGTATGCGTGCCATCTTGTAATAGACCGTCCGATCTATATCTGACGGATGGAAATTAAACTAAAAGATACCCGCACCTCTCTCCACATTTGCAGACAAGGCCTTCCCTTGTTCATCCTTATCTCCAACAACCTCATTGTTGAGCAATTAAAAAAAGGAAGCCTGTCAGATGTGGGGTTCCGGCAAACCCTTAAGGTTCGAACACTAGGGTGCGCGCAAAGTCTTTCCCTCCTGCCGATCAACGCTCTAGCTCACTAGATCTTGTGGACGAACTCGACGAACTCTCAACATAGAAAGACACGGGGTTTATACTGGTTCAGGCCACCGTTGTGGTGTAATACCCTACTCCAGTGTGGTGGTGGTGGATTGCCTCTTGGGCTAATGATGAACAATACAAGGGAAGAACAGCCTCCTAAGGTTGAGGTCTTCTTGCGCGTGTGAGCTTGTGGTGTGTCTCTTTAGCTAAGATGAGATGATCCCCCTTCTCCCCTCTCTCCCTCTCTCTCTCCCCTTGTCCACTGTGGTGGCTAGTCCTATTTATAGAGGCCCTGGTCCTCTTCCCAAATATCAAGCGGGAAGGGAGCCAACAATGGCGGGCTAATTTGAAGGGGGACAACTAGTACAAGCTATCCTGACAAAAGTAGTCTTCGCCTGCACAAAGCTTTGGTGGTGACGCCGTCTTGGGCTCCATGATGACCTCCGTCTTGCAGTCCATGGTCTTGGTCTTGTTGCACCGGAATGGCAACCTTTGCCTGATGCCTCGGTACTCCGCGGCTGCGCTTGCCCCCTTTGCACCAAAGAGGAAACAAGGACGCTGCGCGCGCTGGTACCCGCCTGGTGTCGATCGTCATGGCTCACGTCACGAGAGCCTCGTGAGATTTGCCTCGCCTTGATATCTCCACTCCTCGTGAGCCTGCCTAGCTAGGCCACTCCAGAGGAGGTCTTGCGTCGTCTGCCTCGCAAGGCTTGGCCCCTTGCGAGGGTCTTGGATGCTTTGTTGGTGAAGATGGGATGTATGGCCTGCTGGCTCAGCCACGCCGTGGGCCGCAGGCAGGCAATTCTGGGGACCCTCGTTCCCAGAACGCCGACAAAGCCTCTGAACAAACTGGCCTGGTGGCCGCTGCCGGCGTCGTCCATCCCCTTGCCTCAGCTAAGTCCGACCACCAATCACCACCACGCCCCACTCCTCTTCACCTTATCTCCTCTTTCTCAAGATATCATTAGTTTTTACACATGGGATTTCTCCCGCATGGGTCAATCACAACACATGTTTTATAAAAAAATACATCTTGATGTTCCATGCAATGCACAGACATCTTGCTAGTACTCCTACATAAGACTAAGTTGGTGATGATGGTGTGTCTGCCATCCGTCATTTCTGAGCATTAGATCTACATCTAATGACTGTGAGGTAAGTTGTTGCCTTTTCTCACCAGCATCCCACTTCTCTACCAATTTGCAGAGAAAAAACCCATAATTAGTATCTTAAAACCAACCACACCCGTCCCTCACCTCACCAAAACAGCCCAAGGAATATTTTCTAATTGAAACATAATATATCTCTAGTGATATATGTATATCAAAATTAGAGTGTTTTGTATCAAGTTTGTGAATAAGTATTATTCTAATTATGATCGTTGCAACGCACGTGAACATTGCTAGTATTTCCAACCATGCAGAAAATGCTAGTATTTCCATAGTTTCGAGTTTTCCATCAAGATATTAGTCACTCATGGTTGATATTTACTTTCAATCACGTACACATAGGCACTATGTAACTAGCCTTGTTTATTGGCTTCCAAATCTTAACTTTCACTCTTACTTACAATATGTAGAGTATTTAACAAAAAACTACCACTTTCAACCAGCCCTAGGAAGAAGCTATTGTACAAAAAATAGCAAAAACATACCCAAAATTTCTTAATCCATGCCAAAAACTACTACCTAGTGCCGATTAGGTTCGTTTAAAACCGTTTATGACATGGTTGGTCCACACGTCCGTGCTGACAAGGCAGCTTAAACCAACACATTTTGTTTGACCGTTCACACGAGGGACCCACATCTAACCTTCTATCCTATTATATTCCCCCTCAAATCATTATTTTTCATGAACATTACTTCAAACAGTACTGATGCGTGTTCGTCGGTGGCACCGGTGATGAGCGAGTTGGCTGCCGCTCCGTCGGATGGGCCGGACGCCATGCTGGCCTCCACACGGGTTGGCAGGCTGGCACGAGCGTGACTTATACGTGAGCAAGCCACCGCACTGGCCTTCGCTCGAGCCAGATGGCTGGCCTAAGCGCGGCGCGCGCGAGCAAGCTGTCGCGCTGCCGTGCCAATCTAGCTAGCAAACCTTGCAGACAAGCAGCTAGACGGAGCTATCTTGGCTAGCTAGCGGTCGCGAGCGCCGGGCGGAGCTGGCATCCAGGCTGCCGCAAGATGGGCTCCACACCGCCGGCGGTTTTAACCTCGCCTTCTGCTGACGGCGGTAGCTGCGTCCCATGGCCGAGGATGACTAGGTGGATGGGCCGGAGGTAGGAGGTCACTCAGGGATTTTTGTGTAGACTGACATGTTGGTCCCACAAGTCATAACGCCTAACTTGTCGGTCGAATAGAAGGCGTTGACTTAAGGGGCGACATGGGTTGAAACGTGCCTATAACAACACTTTGTAGAGTGGTTGTTTCTTGGTAGGGCTGGTTGGTAAGGGCATGTACAATGGTTGATAAGGTAATCTTATCTTAAGTCTGCCATGCAAGTGGTAGTAGTTTCTTGGCATTATTAGTGGTTTCTTGTACGGAACAATGTACTACTAGTGACAAAAGGCGATTCTAGGTTGCGTTGTACTCCAACGAGTACTACTAGTGGTCGCGGGAGTGTATACCTTGTTTTGTGGGTTTGATCCTGGCCGAACGCACGGCGGCCTTTTTTAAATATTACTCCACAAATTGAGGTACTTTGAGTTTTGAAGTCGAATGGACGTGTCGCACCACAATCTGGGTGCACCGGATAGCCCAGCCACGTGAACGGGTTTTCCTTCCCATAATCTCGTGGCTCTCGTGCTCGCTCTAGCCACACCTTGCTTGTAGCTTCCTCATCAGCTAGTACTAGCATATTTAAACTAGCACCTCCAAATTAAGCCCGAGGAGTCGGAAAAGCCTGGTGCGGCATTGGGAATAGTGCAATATGGCTCTGTACGTAAAGTGCTAGTACTCTACTACTCTGTAGCTTGTGGCGTCGCACACATGGACTTCACTCCATTATCGACTCTATAAAAGAAATTCCTCTTGATGTGATTTTTTTTGTTTTGAAACGAAGGCAAAAGCTTTGCCTCATCTCATTCATAAAGAAGGAACTACTAACAAAGTTCGACGAGATCCATTACACCTCCACAAATGGAAGCGAAAAGCCTAGTCTCGCTGTATCAAATAACTCAAATGTTCTGCCCCCGCAGTAACCGTTGCTAATAAACAGGCTGCTAGTGTGTGCATGACAAGAGCAGCTGAGTAGGGCAGCTACACGCTTAAATAGAGCATCGAGAGTACCCACTACATAGGATCCCTGCATTGATAGTACAACGGTGGTTCTAGAGAACAGTACTGCCCTCCACTTCCAACTGTAGCTCCTTGGCCTTGAGATTCAAGAGCTGAAAACCGGTGCACTATACTAGAAGTACAGTACATCGCACTACGAGTTGAGAAAGTAGTACTAGTACTGCTATAGTACAAGTACGTAGTAAATAATAGCCTCACCCCTTCGCTAAGGAACGATCGAGGAGCTACAGTTGGAAGGGACGAGGCCCTGCGGTTACTACGCTCTTATCTCCTCCTCGCCAGTTCCCCTCCCCACTAAGAGAAGGCAGTTCGTCGCTGCTCCCATGGATTCACCACGCGGTTCTCCTCCTCGTCGGGGCTGGGAGACCTTGGACGACAATCCTTTGGGAGAAATCGCACGCCACTCCGACGTCCTCACCAGCGCAAGACTCAATGCTTCCTACACCAACTTTTTCAAGACGATGCTTAAACAGGTTTGGGAAAAGGCCATGCTTGTTGGTCTTCCATGCGTCCTCGAGGAGAAGGTTCTTCTATGGGACAATCCTTCAAATAGTCCACTGCTCCCTGGCCATGGTTGCACATTGACTCCGCTAGAGTTGCCAACATTGAGAGGTAGTCAGATTTTGTCCGATGAGCAGGTCAATCATGGAGTTTGATCATGTAGTACTTAGTTATTCCATTTCCATCCCTTAATTTCTTCACTTCCCACCGTCTTATATATAGGTCTGGGTCGGTGCCAACGAAGATTAGCTTGCATACCTCCGGCCGGATACCACCATCATTTTGCACAACATCCATAGCAGTGCGGCCGTTCCCATAGACCCCTTCTCCACCATTGGGATCGGCCTTCCAGACTGGCTGGGCTTGAATACGTATGATGATGCCTACATGAGATTGAAGAAGATAGCAATTGCGGACCTGCCGACAAAGCGACGTGGCTATGACGGTTACTATCTCATCGCGGTGTTCGATATAAGGATTGCCATCAATGCAAGAGGCAGTAACGGCAGAGGTTGGCGCATGTTGGCCGAGGAAGATTTGTATCCCTACATGTTCGAAGACGTCATGCGCCATCTAGGACGCATCTTCGCGGTGACAAGCCAGGGGACTTGTTTCATCTGGTTTCCATTCTACGGTACGGGAGATTACAAACGGAATGCACAAACCATCATTTGCATCCCTAACGGTACTCCATTATTTTGCAGGGACCGGTCATCCCCTGATCAAAATAAGATCGCCGATCCTGGATGTGCATTTGCATCTGCGATTCGGTCTAACCTGGAACCTTGTAGCTGACTTTGGCATATTGGGATCAACTATCTTAGCAGTCGTTACCCATGGTACCACTGATGTGCAACATGGTCACGCAATCTACCACGATCGAACCGTTACCATCTACCCAGGTATTCCATTTAGTATTATATTTTTAACCCTCTCGCCTTCTCTTTCGTTGTTGTAATACTTACTAGTACTAGTAGGAGTACTTTTTACCTTGGAGGGCGCATATAGCTAAGCTAGGCCCTTGAAGACTTGAACCCACTAGCTGCCACCATTTTTGTTTTTCCATGTCTTGCTATCTCATCCATGTAGCCAAGAGTGGCTATATATAATAAGCCGGTTATTTTACTTCCTCCATACCGGAGTAGTACTATTTGCTGCACAGTATTACTGACCACCATATTTGAGCACAACATTATTATGCATGGACCTTGACTGTGTACGTCACCATGTGTCTAGATCTGAGATGCTACGTGTACTAGATGAATGGCGCCGAGTTCGACCCCCGTGATGCTACGTGGGTGCCGAGGAACACTCTTGGAGAGTACTCTCTTTTCATTGGGGACAGCTACCCCATTGCGAAGCGGATGCCACCTTCCGTGCACGACACCGAAGGCCTGCTGTTCATGAAGCATGGTTGTGTCTTCAGTGCACACCGCCGGAGGAACGACATGCTGGGACACGCTATCCCTAATTTATGCCGCTTTAGCTTGGATGAGTCTCCATTGTGTGGAACTAGACTAGAAATCTGCAACAATGATTCTCGTTGTCCACCGCTATGGATCGTGCCATCCATGAAGAACACCTTGGACTAGAACCTAGAGGAGGACATGTAGCCCATCTATAACATGTAAGTGGGGTATGGTAAATTGTGAATGGTAGCGCTGTGAATATACATAGACTAGTCGTGCAAAAATGTATCACATGAATTGGAGATGAACTTGTGTGGCATACTGGCATTTGTCCTTTAGAATTTATTACTAGTAAATATGTTATGTGTACGTGCAACTTGTGTGGTTGTTGCACGGGCTCCAACATGCTCTTTGAGAAAAAAAAGGTGGCACGGCTTAGGATATAGGTGACGTGGCGGCATCATACAATAGCATCGTTCGCTATAGTTGTAGCATACTCCTACTAGGACGACAACTCCTATAAAACCTTGCGCTTGGATCTTTGCCTCTTCTGGAGGTTCAACAGTTCATACTCATGTGAAACTTGCACTTGGCTCTTCGCCTCTTGGAAAGGTCCAACAATGATGATACTACAGTACAATATGCTTCTGGCAATCTGACACCGATTGAACTGCTGCACGTCCACCACGACAGCGAGGGCGAGCGAGAGGGAGAGGGTGCTGTAGTCAAAACCCTCTCCTCGTCCTATGATCCACTGCCCGCATGGGAGAGGGAGAGGCATAGTAAGCAAGGTTCTCCTCGTTCGGCGAGTTGATGGGACACATCAGAGTAGTACTAGTACTAGTCCATAATGCGTCCTTTCCGGTAAATATGGATTAATTTGAAACGAGAAAAATACACTGGCGGTCAACATATGTAACAATACGCTCTTTACGGTCACTATATATAGTTTTGCGGTGATTATACAATCACTAGCTCATCGTTGAGCACCATATTGCACCTTACTGACATGCCACATAGTCAATGTGGCACTTTGTTGACTGGTTAAATTGCCACCTGGTTTCTGGGTCCCACCTGTCAGTTGGCAGAGCAAAGAAATCAGTTAAACAAAATTTTACACAGGCGCAACAGGGGTCCAACCCTTGCACACGAACCACCCTCGCTGTGTATGTGAGTGCATGCACGTGTACTCCCTCGGTCTTCCAACAAAGAGTGTACATGGACTAAAAACAAAGAGTGTAGATCTACACTTCCAATGCATTTCAGCCTTTAATCTAAATTGCTATTGATTGACTAATGCACCAACTTGTGCTCTAGCTATAGGCTACATGTCTATCCTTAATTATAGCATGCAACAACCTTCATTTAATCTTCTTCTCTCAATGTTCGCATGCACACATAACTCTGCTACTTTTGGGCGTTAATTATGCCCTGGTCAATGTGTAGATCTCTAAATGTACAGTCTTTCATGGACGTAGGGAGTAGCTTGAGCACTTGAGCATGAGCGTGTGTGTTGCGTCGTGTGCTGTGTGCCACATGGGTGCATGAGTGTTGCGTGCGTCCATGTGTACGTGTGAGTGTTGCATGTTGCATGCATGCATGAGGCTTTTACTCCCTCCCATTGACATGTTCATATTTCAAGCTTATTCTATTCCCTCCATATGGTGATACTCCCTCTGTTCCCAAATACGGAGTAAAAGCCTCCCTCTGTTCCCAAATATGGAGTATTTGTCTTTCTAGAGATTTCGACAAGTGACTACGTACGGAGCAAAATGAGTGAATCTACACTCTAAAATATGTCTACATACATCCGTATGTTGTATTCCATTTGAATGTCTAAAAAGACGATATTTAGGAATAGAGGGAGTAGCAAATAGACATTAATTTCTCTTGTTTTTCCCTCCTTGGTCACGGTGCACAACCAAGATGACTTATTCACCTCAATGGAGGGAGTAGATGGTCAAAGTTTGACACAAAATTGATGCATTGGTAAACATAATTTTTTGAGGAAAACGAGTGCATTAATTGAGTGTTTTTGCAAACTACAAAAATTATTCCACCACTCATCATCTACCTTGGTTGATAAGATTTTTGAATTGAGCCCTATAAACTGGAAAGGAGATATTACTAGTACTCCTACATTATTAGCGCCGGGTGCCTTGGCCAATGTTTCATCTTGTTGGACAGGATGAGCATACAGGCATAGGGATACTATAGATTGGAAATCTTCGCGATCCATTATTCCCCATCTCAGCCAGAGAGAACTATTCAACTAGTCTTCATGGTGAAGTGACAATACATGCTGCAGCAGATGGGACACTTAATTAATAAGCTGAACTAGCGTGTTGGTGTTACTAAATCAGCCTTACCCAGGAGTACTACCATCATGTTTGCCAATGGAGCACGCTTCCGCAAATACGCCTACGCACCTCTCTCCTCCATTAAATGACATATGGGCCCTCTTGAGGTAGACCCACATGTCATCGGCGTAACTATTTACACTCCGAAGGACTGTATATCCTGGTAGTAGTACTAGTAGAATTGAGATTTAATGCACTTTCTTCCCCGTCTTTCACTCTTCTTCCTCCTCTCTTATTCTTCCTCCTCTCTTCCCAATCGTCGGCCGCACATCATTTCCCCCCGTTCACTGCTCGCCCGCCCGCGCTATCTTCCTTGGTAGCTCACGCGTACCGTATCCCCCCGCTCACTGCTCGGCCACACACGCCATCTTCTTCGCTCGCCCACCCGAATCCACTTCCTCGCTGGCTCGCGGGAACTGAAAACCCCAATCGCTCAGCGCCCTAAAAACCTTATGGCAGAACCGACTGACATGGAGAGCCGCGATTGGAATTCCCTCCCCGATGTTCTCTTGGAGCAGATATGTAATCATATGGACCTGCTCAGCACCGTCCGCCTGGCCGCATGCTCGGTGTCTTTGTACCGTCTACTCATCTGCAACCGGCTGACTCTTTTCAAGACACCCTGCTGGCTGATGCCCGTTCCTCGCAGGTGGCCCAGACACCGACTTGACGATCCTACGGAGGTTGCCATGGTGCCCCTCGACATGCTACCACTACTCGTCCACCTGTCCTTCATGCGCGGCCACTACTGGGCGGGCATGAAGGCCAATTGGATCGTCCTCATCCACCAATCCGGTAGTCCGTGGCATCTCATGGATATCTACACCCAGCGAGAGATCACCCTTCCATCATTGGATACCACTGCCATCAAGCCTCGAGGCTCGCCGGACACTCCTGCCTACTATGCACGAGATGCATCGAGCTTTTGGCTCGACCTCTGTTTGCTGAAAGTTGTAATCTGCGAAGTTCCCACACGATCAGAAGACTACATGGATTACAAGCTCATTGCCTTGTTCAACATGGGATTAGTCTATCTGGAATCCGGTCACCATACATGGTTATGGCTCATCGTCAATCCTATTGAGGCAACATTTCTATCTGATGCTATAGTGCATGATGGCATCGTTTACGCGGTCGACGCACAGATTGGCTGCCTATACTGTTGGAATCTATCGTCGTGTAATTGTTCCATCTCGTCTCATCTTTACCTTATGAATATGACTGCCTGTTCATTGTTACAAATTTTGAATAGATAGTATGTCTATAACCACATCATTGCTATATGTTCCTCTCATTTCCTAGATTTTTATGACCACACATGTCATTGTTATTGTTGATATGAGAACAATTGGCATCTAATGATTGTTAGAATAGATATTATGCTCATAACCTCATGATTGCTATATGTTACTCTCATCTCCAAGATTTTTATAACAACGCATGTTATTGCTTAGAGTTGATATGAGAACAGTAGTAAGTGCTATGGTAGAATATGAGTAGGCCCTGTCATAGCTATTTTCCTCTCATTGTTACATGATGTTTGAACCATGACATATTACTAGAATATGAAAAACATTGACATATTTTTTAACTTGGGGTATGATTATGACCACCGACCACGACATTGCAATTCTTTGTCTATGATATGTGTCACTATTATAATAATCTTAATTCCACACATACTCTGAACATGATTGTTTATGTTTGCCCTTTTGGTCTCCAATTTGAATTGTTGCAACAGGTGCGAATGCGCTAGCCTTCATGATTCCAGGACCTGGAATCATACCAGCTGATGAGTGGTGGTTTATCACTCGTTCAGCTGACGGCCGTCATTTGATGCTCATTCGCATGTACCAAATTGACCAAACCATTACATCAAACCACATGCAGTACAATGCCTGGGGCATTCGTGACATTGATGGCTATGGCTGCTTCTTGTTCGAGAAAGATCCCAGCTCCGTTGGGCCAGGCGTATTCAACTAGAGGCGGGTTCACAGCCTCGGCAACCACTCCATGTTCCTCGGGCTCAATTATCCGATCATCCAACCAATCATTGATCATATCACCGGCAATGATTACCATACTATGCAACTTCATTCGCCAGGGGAACTATGTTTAGACATCATACCATGGGTTTCATGAATGTAGCGACCCGACCTCAAACAGTCAAGTCTCTGTGCTTCAGTGTCATCCCTGGATTGGTAATGCTGACACACACAATACTCGAAGGATTTATAACAGAGTAGCAATCACACACTTATTACATCAGATGTCTCAAAGGAGATCTTATTACAATAAATATGGCTTAAGGCAATCTAATACGATAACAGTGGAAGGCTTGGAAGATGAAGTGAGTCCATCAATTCCAATGGCATAGCTGAGCTGCACGGCAACGACCTAACGAACCTTACTCCTCGTCTGAAAAGTCTGCAACATAATACGTTGCAGCCCGAAAACGGGTCAGCACATGGAATATGCTGGCAAAGTAACACAGTAGAGCAAGAACAGAATAATGCTATCACTACATGCATATTTGGCTGGTGGAAAGCTCTATGGTTACATTTTTGCAAAAAGCCAATTTCTCCCTACAACAAAGGAATAGATTTTTAATTTACTATCATGGTAGTCGAAACATCATTGAGAAGGTTCCTCCAACTCAATCCCAATTAAAGTGATTAACAACCCAACAATATTAATTAAGAGTGATGAGATACTTAAGATACTCCAAGTACTAGATACTCAAGATTGTCCATAACCGGGGACACGGCTAACCATGATTAGTTTTTACACTCTGCAGAGGTTTGCGCACTTTTCCCCACAAGACTCGATCGCCTCCGTTGGATTTCTCGCACTACATGGTGTTTGAGAAATGGATGACTGAGACACAGTCTTTCAGAAACGTTAACTCTTTATTCCGAGTAGACCATACCAAACCTACAACCCACTACCTGCTGATCTACCTCTTCAAGAGCTTCACGTAACTTAATCAACTATGCTAGAGCCCATAATAGCTTGTGGCTGCACACAGAAGTTTCTAGCATGAATAATCTCAGTTCCCTTTGAGCCTGGGTGGCGGTCCATAGGAAGATCACACGGGTACTCTGGGATTTCCAAAAATACAGGCAACACGGGGTACTCTAGGTGCCTCAATCCACCCAGATGTGTATTTAAGTTGCCACCTTAAGTTAAACCATTAATTATCAATCTCACATCTTTCACGGATTTCACTCACCCAAACCACGTCTACGAGCATAGCATAGCAATATAAGCAACGCATAGAAGTAACCCCCAAGGGTTTGAATGTAATAGGGCAATAGGTTCTACCTCATCAACTACTTCCCAACCCACATGTTAATGACATCCTAATCATGCAATGTTTGAGGATTGGAACTAATGCATAAAAACTGGGTGATAAAGGGATATGATCAAAGTGTTACTTGCCTTGCTGACGGTCCGCGAAACCTAGAGACTCCAAATAACACGCTTCGCACTCCGGGAATTCTATCGCAAACAAAAAATAGCATACATAAGCAACAATCAAATAAGCATGGGTAAAACTCAAATAAGAAGATCTAACCGGAAAGTTCAACTTAAGAACTCTGGTTTGCAAAAAGAATCAAATCAAACGGAGCAACGAAACTCAAACGGAGAAGGAAACAAGATCCGTTTACTAATCTGAACTAAGGTCAAATTTTACAGTACCAAAATCTTGTTCAAGTTGGTTAAGCGGAAAGAGGGTCTCGAGACGAAGATCTAGGCGCTTGAATTGCCTGATTCTGACTAACGGGCGAAAAGATAAACCGAAACAAAAATCGGACTAGACACCGCGATCGAGAATAATAGCGGAAAAATCCGATAAAAGAAAACTGACGAATAGGCTAACGAACGAGCGTTCGTTATCTGTAAATAACGAGCGAAAACCATTCTTTGAAACGAACGTCCGGACGAACGTCCGCTAAAATAAAACCGAAAAGAAAAACCGGCAAACCGAAAAAAGGGACTAGGGTTTTCTAACGAAAACCGATCCGGTTTTCTAAAAAACAGAACGGCTCAAACCTCGGCGGGGTCCGGCACGGCGGGGCTCCGGCTAGGGGCGGTGTGGCACGGGGCGGCGGCGACGGCGGTGGCAGGCGGCGGCGGTGGCGCGGCGGCTCGGCCGCGGCGACGGGCGGCGGGCGGCGGCTACTTGCAGCGGCGGGGGCGGCGGCTCGCGGCGGGGTGGGGCTCCAAGGGCGCGGGGTGCGGCTTATAAAGGGGGGGTGGAGGTGGTGCCTTAGGGAAGGGGCAAGGCGGCGACGGAGTCCGGCTCGGACTCGTGTCCGAATCGGCGGCGGCGGTGGCGCGGTCTCCGCACGGGAGACGGCGGCCGGGGAGGTGGACCGGCGGCTGGGCTTCGGCCTAGTCGGCCTAGGCGCGTTCTTAAAAAAAACAATTCTGCCGAACTAAAAAAAACCTAGAAAATAAAATAAAATTCTAAAAATGCCAAAACAAATTTTCACCGTCTAAATAAAATATTTAGGACGAGATGAACATTTTATTGGCCCTAAAATGGAATTTTGAAAACGTGCAATTTTTCAAATGCAAATAAAATCCAAAAAAAATCTAATAAATGATTTTAATATTTTTCCTCCAATATGTTAGTTATTTTGGAGAAGTCATATTATCTCCTCTCATATATTTTATTACGAAATATTTTTTGGAGAGAAAATAATTAAAATCAAAAATCCTCGTTTCATTATTTGATAAAAATCAAATATGAAAACTGGGAAAATCCCCAACTCTCTCCGAGGGTCCCTGAGTTGCTTAGGATTTCGAGGATTGCGGAACAAAAATGCAATAAAATATGGTATACAAGAATGACCTATGTATAACATTCCAAATTGAAAATTTGGGATGTTATAATGAATCACCATATCCAAAGATTCGTCTACACAGCTTGTTGCCAAGTAATCTTCAGTGTGTGAAAGACATCAAACCTGACATGCGATGGATGGCTTTCGCAAACCTGACATGCGGCGATGTGGTTCATGCCAACAGCAAATATGCACAACTTGATTCGTACTGATATCTAGACTGGGCCATGTATCCTGCTGTTGTAGCATGACCCTCTTTTGTTGGATATTATGTACTATTGTTAGTTTGAAGCACTCCTCTGGTTTGAAGGATAGATACCTTTTTGGGATCAAGTGCATCCTAACTCACCTGCGTAGGATGTACTGATAATGATGATGGAGATGCTCTGCAAAAGCCATATATACACATATATATACATATATTATGTACTATATCAATTAGGCTTCAAGTGCGTACCTGTTAGTTAGACCTATGGTTAAAATGTGACACTAAATACGACTAGCAAGTAGTACAGTAGTAGTACTAGTATACGTCGGTCAAATTATTCACCATGTCCACACATTGAATTGACGTGACAACACGCTGCGCGTGAGGTGACACAAGAATCCCGGCGACGTGTTCGAGTATTGTGGACTTCGGATTTAGAGTACCACTTATCTGCCGAAATCTTTCATCATTCACTTAAAACATTTGATTGATCATACATTGAGTACCATATAACTGGAATTAACCGATGCAAGTCCAAGAAGGATTGGCCGGTGATGCCGGCTGGCGTCAAGTTCGATCCCACGGATCAGGAGCTGATCAAGCACCTTGAGGCCAAAGTGAGTGCTGACAGCGCGAGATCTCACCCTCTCATCGATTTGTTCATACCAACCATCGACAACGAGCACGGGATATGCTACACCCATCTTGAGAAACTTCCAGGTAAGACACCGATCGGCCGTCTACTTGCACAAATATATTCCTTTGTTTATAGCTCTATTTTTCTTTTTAGACACAGACCTAGTGAAGCAATTACAATTTGAAAGTTCATGAAAAGTGAAACAAGTGACTGCATTATGCCAAAGATGTTATGAAAAAGCCAACTACGTACACTAAAACCTGTATTCGACAATACTGCTGGTATCACACTGAGTGGCCTAAGCAAGCATTTCTTCTAGCGCAATTCCAGGGCATTCAAAAGGGGCACGTGGACGCGTCGCAAGATACAGTCGGAGGTCGGCATGCACGCAATGTGGCACAAGACCGGCAATACCTTGCCGGTGATGGTCAATGTCCGGCAGACAGGCAGCAAAAAGGTTCTGGTGCTGCACACCAACAAGAACTTCGACCAGCAGAGGACCAACTGGGTGATGCTGGAGCAAGATAAGGAGTGGGAGCTGGTCATCTGCAAGATTTTCTACCAGACGAACACTAGGTCGAGGAGTAAAAAGATTATAAGTTAGTTTGGTATTGGTACTTGTACTACCTTGTCGTCCGCAAGTTGGTATTGTTGTTAACGATCTTTCGGTATGAACTTGGAATTTGCTTCCAACCGTCATGCCGAGGGTCGACATGGATATAAAGCTGAATCATTTGTTTCGAAATGAATTTTCAGGCACTTGATTTTTATTTGATGGGTAGCATAAGCACTTGTCGTTTGAATTCCCAGTTCTTCAAATTTTTTGAAACAAGTGCATGCACTTATTATCGCAATGAAAAAACAATATACCTGCTACATCCCAGTTATGAGTCTGTACTTGCAGAATTCTCTCATTTATTGAGCAGGTATATTGTTTTTTCAGGTCGAGCAAGTTTCAGCTGAGCTATAGACTGCCCAAGCTTTGTTTTGTTTTTAACAGGCCTAGTCGATGACGACAACGGGGCACAAAGATCCAGTAGGTATCTACTGGCCTCTGTCCTGCAAGCGTTAGTTATATTTTGTCTTACAACATCCGCAGGCAGTTTCTTTACTGAATCAAACACACAGCATAGTTCTATTTTCCTCTTGATACGTCATGTCCTACTTCCGTTTTCTAATCTCTACCTATAGTTTTACTAGTTCATATACACATATCATTATATTAAAAATACATAAAGTTCCCTTTTCATATTTACATCCTTATTTTTGTTGTTGTTTTCCCTCCCAGCGCTGATTTTTTTACCACTAGTTTCCCCTTAAACCAACTCAATTGTCCCATGTCTTATTTGCTTAGAAAAACAAAACGATTTTTTGGCAAATCAATAAGTTCTTAAAAAATTGTTTATCATTTCGGGATTACAACAGTTCGGACTCCACCGAAATATGAAAAATAAGGTTGAACTTTTTAACCATGGTCCTGGGAAGAAAATGGGTTGTAATAAATTACATCAGAATTAGCAAACAGGGTGTAAATTATTAAACAATAGCAAATGGGCTCTATGTTGTCTGCCACAAATTTGGAGGCTGACTTGCGGGCCTACTAAGTTCTTGCGTACACAAGGTTTCTCAAAAAAGAAACATAGTCAACAATCGAATGTACCAGTGTCAGACCGTTAGATGTCAATCTAACGGCAATCGTGCTTCTTCAGTCTCTGATCTTCCTACTCCAGCCGCCCAAACCAGCACCGGCGGAACCGCCTGCTCCCGCCTCTCGTGGCCGGCTGTGCTACCAGGAAGGCCTCATGGCCCCACCATACTCGCATCCCTGGCCTGTCTATCCCTCTACTCACCCACACCTCCTGTTATTTTCCGGTGACGGCAGCCGAACCAGTCAAGCCTCATACTCCCCACCGCGTGGGCAGCCACTGCCATGTCTTCCCTGGATCCGTGCTATTCCCTTCGTAGGCCTCGCCGTCGTCCACCGCCTGGTGCTCTCGGCGAGGCGCGGTCAATGTGGTCAAGGAACGACTTCCATCGGAAGAGTACTGTACGTGGAGAGGCTAACAGCTGGGTCCACGGCATCAGCAAGGAAGTGCCTCCTTAGTACGCGCAAAATAATTATTCCTCCACCTGACAGCAGGGACCCACCGGACGGGCCATTGTATTTCATGGAAAAATGTTTCCCCCCTGACTGCTGGGACCCACTAGCTACATCTTCGCACGCAAGGAAGTGCCTGACAGTCGGGACACACCTGGTCGAAGCCTACGTGGCGCTGTCATTCTGGTCATGAACGTGTATGTACATACTGCTCGATGTAGAGGCGCGCACGTGTCGTAGTAGAGGTGAGCACATACCATGTGCACGTACGTACAGTAGCCAGGGTGCAAGAAAGTAAATACGGCCATGTACGTACATAAGGGCGGGGTCTTGAACGCCTACTCGCGCATACGTACGGCCAGGGCTCGTGCACATGGCTAGGTCGGAACGGAGAAACTGCGTCATCGTTGTGTTCATGGGGAGGCAACAGAATGCGTTGTGTTCATCGGGAGGCAATGGAACGCATGCTGTTCATCGGGAGCCAACCGGCTTGGATGGAACAGCCGATGGAAACGAGGCCTGGCGTACCGCAGAACAGAGGAAACGACCTTGTGTTTGAACGGCCGCGGTCGAAACGGAATCCTGTTCATCGGGAGGTGTCTGGCGTGCCGCAAAATAGAGGAAACGGACTTCTCTTGGACCTCCTACGGTCGAAATGGGGTCCTGTTGATCGGGAGGGGTGTGGCATACCGCAAAACAGAGGAAACAGACTTGTGTTGGAGCGCTACGGTCGAAACGGGGGTCCTGTTCATCGGGAGGGGTGTGGCGTACCGCAAAACGGGACACCACGGGATACTGGTCATCTCCACTGTCGACTGCCTCCATGGGCTACTGTTCATCCATAGTGGACCTCCTCCAGCCTCCACCTGTGACTGTTCATCCACGGCGTCTCCCCCCTGCCTCCACCAGCCACTGTTCATCCACGGGCTCTTGTTCATCCAGCCTCCACCGCTCCTCCACTGGCTACTATTCAACCAGCCCCCTCCATGGGGTCCTGTTCAACCACCCCTCCACAGGCTACTCTTCATCAGGCCCTCCACCGGCTACTGTTCAACCAGCCTTCCACGGGGTTGTCCTGTTCATCCAGCCCTCCACGGGGTCCTATTCATCCAGCCCCCAGCCGGCTCGATCGATCGGGGTACTGTTCATCCAGCGGCAACGACATGTACTACCATGAGGTCCTGTTCATCCAACCACCCACCGGGACTTGTTCATCCAAACCCCCAACAAGGCTCACTGTTCATCAAGAGGCAGCATCGATCGGCTTCAGTTAGCAGCAGTAGTGAAGGAATCACTCGGTTTAGTTAACAGCAAGGGATCAATCGCTCGGGTTCAGTAACATAGCTAGTGCAATCGCTCGGGTTCAGTTAGAGCCCAACGCCTCGCTCACGTTCAGTTAGAGCGCAACGCCTCACACACACGGGCGTACGTACGAGAGAAACGCGCATCTCTCGGCCCCGACCACCCACCGTAACCGGGAACTCCACCGATATTTTCATCGCCCTCACTTCTACCACGATTTTTTTCGTCATGGACGGCCCAAAGAATGTCATGCAGCTGTTTCTCCGGCCCGCCTAGGACGAAAAGAGCATTTTCTGTCATGATCTTTTGTCATAGAAGTAGGAGCCCACCACATCTATGATGATACCGGGTTTTGTCACAATTATCATCATAGAAGTGTCATAAGCATGACAGAAAAAAATTGTTCGGCCCAAAATGTCACGGATGTGTCTTTTTTTGTAGTGATGAACATCATCATTAACATTATCACTAGGTTCATGTTCATTACCAGATTGTGTCTCAGCATCAGAAATAAAAATATCATTGGGATTCTCAGGTGTGTCTATAGCAGGTTCACTAGCATGCAAAGTCATATCAGTTTTATTTTTATTTTTAGTACAAGGACTAGGTGCATCAGTATTAGTTCTCTGAGAATCCTGCTCAATTCTCTTAGGATGACCCTCATGAAACAAAGGTTCCTAGGTCATCTTACCACCTCTAGTCATAACCCTAACAACATTATCATTATTTTTATTAGTCAACTCATTGAGCAAATCATCCTGAGCTTCAAGTACTTGTTCTACTTGAGTTGCAACCATGGAAGCATGTTTAGTAATAAGCATAACATCATTAATAGTTATACTCATATAATCACCCAAGTGGTCAAGCATGTAAGCATTACTTTTCAATTGTCTACTAACATAAGCATTGAAGTTCTCTTGTTTAGCAATGAAATTATCAAACTTATCTAAGCATTGTCTAGCAGACTTATGATAAGGAATATCACCTTCATCAAATCTACGGAGAGAGTTTACCTCTACTACCTGTGTCGGGTTACCAAGACTATGTATTTCTTCAATAGGTGGTAGATTTTTAACATCTTCAGCTTTAATACCTTTTTCTTTCATAGATTTCTTTGCCTCTTGCATATCTTCAAGATTGAGAAATAGAATACCCCTTTTTCTTCAGAGTTGGTTCAGGAAGTGTCCAATCATTTTTATTACTCAATATATTATTTAATAGCAATTCAGCTTGCTCAACAGTTCTTTCCCTGAAAACACAACCAACACAACTATCTAGGTGGTCTCCGGAAGCATCAGTTAGTCCACTATAAAAGATATCAAGTATTTCATTTTTCTTCAGAGGATGATTAGGCAAAGCATTAAGTAATCGGAGAAGCCTCCCCCAAGCTTGTGGGAGACTCTCTTCTTCAATTTGCACAAAATTAAATATTTCCTTTAAGGCAGCTTGTTTCTTATGAGCAGGGAAATATTTTGCAGAGAAGTAATAAATCATATCATGGGGACTACGCACACAACCAGGAGCAAGAGAATCAAAACCATATCTTAGCATCACCCTTTAATGAGAAAGGAAACAATTTAAGGATATAGTAATAGCGATTTTTCCTGATGAGAAAATAGGGTGGTATATCATTTAATTTAGTAAGATGTGCCACAACAGTTTCACATTCATAACCATAGAAAGGATCAGATTCAACCAAAGTAATTAACTCAGGATCGATAGAGAATTCATAATCCTTATCCGTAACAAAGATAGGTGAAGTAGCAAAAGCGGGATCATATTTCATTATAGCATTCAAGGATTTTTCTTTCAGCTTAGCTAACAATTTCTTAAGATCCTCTCTATCATTGCAAGCAAAGAGGCCTCTGGCAGTTTCTTCATCCATAACATAACCCTCAGGAACAACAGGCAATTCATATCTAAGGGGAGAATCATAATCATCATTTTCAATAATATCATCAGTTTTAGTAATTTCATTCTCTCTAACCCTAGCAAGTTGTTCATCAAGACATTCACCTAGTGGCACAATATCATCAAGCAGAGAAGTAGTTTCTTCATAAGCATCATGCATAGCAGAAGTGGCATAATCAATAACATGCGACATATCGGAATCAATAGCAGCTGTAGGTGTCGCAAGTTTACTCAAAATAGAAGGAGAATCAACACTACAAAAAAAGACACATCCGTGACATTTTGGGCCGAACGATTTTTTCTATCATGCCTATGACACTTCTATGAGATAATCGTGACAAAACCCATTATCATCATAGATGTGGTGGGCTCCTACTTCTATGACAAAAAATCATGATAAAAAATGGGCTTTTCGTCCTGGGCGGGCCGGAGACGCAGCTGCATGACATCCTTTGGGCCGTCCATGACGGAAAAACCATGGTAGAAGCGAGGGCGAGGAAAATATCAGGGAGTTCCTAGTTATGGTGGGTGGTCGGGGGCCGAGAGATGCGCGTTTCTCTCGTACACATACGTGCGTGGGTGCGGGGCACTGGGAACTAACTGAACCCGAGCGAGGCATTCGCCTAATGAACCCGAGCAATTGCACCGCAGGCTATGCGTTATTGAACCCAAGCGATCGATCGATGGCTGTTAGCTGAACCGATCGAGCGATTCCTTCGCCACACTGCTGCTAACTGAAGCCGATCGATGCTGCCTCTGGATGAACAATGAGCATTGTTGGGGTGGTTTGGATGAACAGTTCCCGGTGGGGGGTTGGATGAATAGGACCCCGTGGTAGTAGAGGCCGTTGCCGCTAGATGAACAGGACCCGATCGAGCCGGTTGGGGGTGGATGAACAGGACCCCGTGGAGGGATGGATGAACAGGACCCCATGGAGGGCTGGTTGAATAGTAGCCGGTGGAGGGCTGGATGAACAGTAGCCCATGGAGGGGTGGTTGAACAGGACCCCGTGGAGAGGGTTGGTTGAATAGTAGCCGGTGGAGGCTGGATGAACTGGAGCCCGTGGATGAACAGTCGTAGGTGGAGGCTGGAGGAGGTCAACGGTAGATGAACAGTAGCTCGTGGAGGCTGGAGGAGGTCGACGGTGGAGATGAATAGTATCACGTGGAGTCCCGTTTTGCTGTATGCCACACCCTTCCCGATGAACAAGACCCTCGTTTTGACCGTAGCACTCCAACACAAGTTCGTTTCCTTCGTTTTGCGGTATGCCACACCCCTCCCGATCAACAGGACCCTGTTTCGACCATAGGAGCTCCAAGAGAAGTCTGTTTCCTCCGTTTTGCGCACGCCAGACCCCTCCTGATGAACAGGATCCTTTTTCGATCGTGGCCGGTCGAACACAAGGTCATTTCCTCCATTCTGCGGTACGCCAGGTCTCGTTTCGATCGGTTGTTCCGTCCAAGCTGGTTGACCTCTGATGAACACGATGACAACGCAGTTTCTCCATTCCGCCCCAGCCATGTACATGAGCCTTGGCCATACGTATGCGCGAGTAGGCGTTTGAGACCCCGCCCGTATGTACGTACGTGGACGTATTTACTTTCTTGCACCCTGGCCGCTGTACGTACGTGTACATGCTACATGCGTGCCTGTACTACGACACGTGCCCTTCCTTACATGGCCACGATACATCGCTGCAGCCTGCAGACAGACCAATCAACCAGTATGTACCTACACGTTCGCGATCAGAATGACAACGGTACGTACGCTTCGACCAGGTGGGTCCTGACTGTCAGGCACTTCCTTCTGTGCGAAGTGTAGCTGGTGGGTCCCAGTAGTCAAGGGGGAAACATTTTTCACGAAATACGGTGGCCCGTCTAGTGGGTCCCTACTGTCAGGTGGAGGAATAATTATTTTGAGCGTAATAAGGAGGCACTTCCTTGATGCTGCCGTGGACCCAACTGTCAGCCTCTCCATGTATAGTACTCTTCTGATGGAAGTCGTTCCTTGACCACGTTGACCACATCGTGCTGAGAGCACCAGGGCGGTGGATGATGGCAAGGTCTACGAAGGGGACGACGCAGAGTCTGGGAAGACGCGGCAGTGGATGCCCACGCGGAGGGGAGTTCGTGGGTTGACTGCTTCGGCTGCGGTGTGAGGCCGCTGTCGCCGGAGAATAATAGGAGGTGTGGGTGAGTATAGAGGGAGGCATGGCCAGCGGTGGCAGCACAGGCAGACACGAGAGGCAGGAGCAAGCGGCATGGCCGATGCTGGTTTGGGCGACTGGCTCATACGGTCACTGCAGCTAGAATCGTTTATATTGACTAAGTTGACAAAGCCCTTGGTACGTGTCAACTTAGTAGGACCACAGGTCAGCCTCTGAAACGGTGCGCCCCAGATATTAGAGGAAGGAATCATTTGTTGGGCGGCTAAAGCTAGAATATTCGAGATTGAAGAAGAAGCACAACATCCGTTGGATGGACATCCAATGGCCACTGCTGCCAGAACCGTGTGTTGACTATAAGTTGAAAAAGCCTTGCATACGCGTCAACTTACATTTTTTTAGGGGACGCGTCAACTTAGTAGGCCCACAAGTGTGTGGCGGAGAACTTATAGCCCATTTGCAATTTGTAAGAATGTACAACCCATTTTTGAATTCTAATGGAATTTACTACAACCCATTTACAGTTTGTTAAACGTACATCCCATTTTCTAGCTAGGACAACGATTAATAATTTCAACCAACTGCTCAAAACAGAATTCAATAAAATTTCCCACGTTTTGATGGGATCCGAAATATTTTTATCCTGAAATTTCTAGTCAGATTAAATACAATTTCAATATAAATTTGTATTACGTAAAAATCCAACGAAATATTGTGCGCAAAACAATTAATGAAATTAAAATTTTCAAAATCCAAAAATAATATTTTATAAACTAATTACGTGTTTGGTGCATTTTTTTATAGTTAATGCCTAGTTTTTATAATTACATCCCATTTATTATTTCTTAAAGCCCATTTTCTTGTTAAGCCTAATGCATCCCTCCTAGGAAAGATTTGTAGCCCAGCGGGGCTGAGAATAACAAGTTGACCTCGCATTTCCTAATTGGCGCCACGGTCGCTAGTTAACGTGCATTTGGAAGATTTCAAAAGTTTTTTAAAAAAATTCTGTGACTTTTTTGAATATTGATGAACATTTTTGAATATTGATGAATTTTTTCAAAATTTAATCAACATTTGTCTTGAAAATGGATGAACTTTTTTTGATTTATGAACTTTTTTCCAGTTCCAAGAACTTTTTCTAAAAATACATGAACTTTTTTCAATTTCTATGGACTTTTTTCAAATTTAATGAACGTTTGCTAAATTGGATGAACTTTTTTTCAGTTTGGATGAACTTTTTTCTAATTGATGAACTTTTTTAAAAACTGATGAACCTTTTTCAAAGATATGAGTGTATTTTTCAAACAACTTTTTTCTAATTGATGAACTTTTTTTAAAATTGATGAACCTTTTTCAAAGATATGAGTGTATTTTTTCAAACGAATGAACCTTTTTTCTTTAAATCTGTAAACCTTTGTTGATTTCATATTTTTATTTTCGTCACATTTTTTTAAAATCTGGGGGCAGCACGCTAGTGGGCCGACCCATGCTAGCAGCGCTGCAGGCGCCGGATCGTTAACGGGTGGCTGCAGTGCTGTATAGGAGCTCCCAGTTGACCTTGATTGGGTATTCCTAAAAAAAGTATAGCTGGGCTAGCCATTTTCATCTTGAAAAAAAATAATATCTATGCTGGATATCTGGCCTGGGCTAGACGGGCCACAACTCGCCCACTTAATACCCTGCTCTCCTTTGAACAACAACGAAAACATCGCTCAAGAAAAACTCTGCAGTGCTCACACCTCAAAAACACAAATACTACTCGAGCTGCTTGGTCCCAGGTGTCGGCCGCTCCTTGTGCAATTCTCTCGTTTATTTACTACATAGGTTGACAATGGTGTGGGACCGTGATGTCAGGAAACCAGGAGGAAGCAAAAAAAAATATAGTTGTATATAATAAGGAGGCACTTGCGTACGTGCGGCTATGGCCCTGGTGGGTCCCCACTATCATCCTCTCCAAGTAATGTCATCTCCACATTCCTCATGTACGTTGACCATGTTGACAACGCGAGACGACGGCGCCACGACGAGCACAACAACTCGAAGGATGACGGAGAGGGCCTCGCGGGCCCTACGGATGGTCTTATACAGCGTCCGCTGCTCATTCGAGAAGCCAAGATCATAGGGCCACATGTCCGCGACGGCATTGTAGTTCGCTTGTTCACCGGTGCTCGTTGAGGAGACGGAGGTTGCAGCACAGGTCCTCCTGCGCTGGTAGCTCTTTTGCCATTAGAGCGTCGAAGTGCGGCCGCACCTGCTCTATGGTGAACACGGCATGAACCGGCTTGGACAGTGGCACCGGCACCTGGTCGGAAGCTACGTCCATCGTCCGATTGTCGTCGCTCACCTCGGCAAGCTCACTGGCGAGCCAGCATGTCCGGCTACTAGACCGACCCGCCGCCAAGCACGAGTCTAACTGCCCTGGGCCACTCAGACCGCCTCCCTCGCCCTCGCGCGCTTTCCGCCTGAAACGGTCAGCGCCGCCCGCCCTGCTTCTCGGTGCAGGCGATTGCTCCGCCTTCAAACGACATAAGTGTCGTCCGTTTGTCCGTCTTCCTCCCACATTAATGATACACGGTTGCCGAGGCGGCTACTCTGGCACCACACGTACGTCCCTCCGCCGCCCACCATTGCTATATAAACTGTTGCGCCGGCCATAGCCACAGTCATCCGCCTCTTTTCCCTTTCTCCTGTCCACACCACTACTGCCCACCATGGCCTCCTCGTGCTCCATTGCTCTTCGAGACGGGCGGACGATGGACCAAGCTGCCAGGTAGCTGGAGGACAACGACGTCCCAGTGGAGAACATGGTAGTCGACGGTCCGGCGCCAATCCCCTCCTCTGCGCCATCCTCGCCGGTGCATTGCACCATGACCATCGGCAAGGCCCATGCCCAATACATGGACATGGTGAGGCATAAGCGTGAGGAGCAGTTCCGGGAGGCACAGGCCGATGCCGCCTACAACCACCATATCCTCCAGGAGCACCTACAGGCGGAGGAGCAGATCGCCGCGGAGCGGGCGGAGCAGGAGGCGCTGCTCGAATCATACCGCTCCGCCCGCGAGGGCCGCCTCGAGCGCTGGCGGTACTGCATGCGGGTGGCGGAGGCTGCGGCCACCTACAAAGAGGGCGATGAAGCGGGCGAGGCGCTATTTAGCGAGGCCGAGGATGAGGTAGAGGACAATGCCGGCTCCGATGAGTTCCCACTCTACTGGCGTCGACGAGGCCCTGCTCCGCCGAGGCCCCCCAGCGCCAACAACGAGGTAGAGGACACCGCCGGCTCCACTGATGCCCCGCCCTGCCGGCACCGAGGCAAAGGATTTCGCTGGCTTCGGCGAGGCCCTTCTCCACCGAGGACCCGCCGCACCAACAACGAGGCAGAGGACATCGCCGGCTCTGCCGAGGAGCCGCCCCACCGGCACCTAGGCGGAGGACCTCGCCGGCTTTGGAGTGGCCTTACTCCGCCGAGGCCCAACCCCGCCAACAACGAGGCAGAGGACATCGCCGGCTCAGCCGAGGCCCCACCCTGCCGGCAACGAGGGGGAGGATTTCCCCCGCTCCGCCGAGGCGCCGCCCCGCCGGCAACGAGACAGAGGACATCGCGAGCTCCATCGAGGCCCCACCCCACTGCCAACAAGGCCACACCACATAGAAAACAAGGAAGAGTAGAACACGGTAGGTCACCGCCACTCAGGTCCATGTAAGGCCACCGCTGCTACCCTCCGGTTAAAGCCAAGCTAGGCGGGTTGACCATTGACAGCTGATTAGCTTCTTCGCGGTGATGTGGAGTCGGAGAGCTATGTTGGAGAAGGACGCTGCTTCAGTAACTTAACTACTGGTGCAGTTGGGTCACTGACATGTGGGCCCAACGGGCATCTGGGCCACATGTCAGTTACACAACTGCACCTGCAGTTAAGCCATTAAAGCTCAATCTGCTGGAAAAGAAGCTTCAGTTCGGCTCAGCCGGACATAGGTGGGTAGCTTCGGTTAATTAATTATACCTCCAATGCACCCCTTTTTAGTTCAACAATGTATGAAATGTAATGAAATCCGGCATGTTTATATGAAATCCAACCGTGTATGAATGAATTTAGTTCGATTAGTTCGAATTCTTGTATCATTGGCATTGGATGAACATGCAAAACAATACGTACTAGCATTATTCCCAGGGTGATCACCTCGTTTGCAGCAGTTTCACATGTACTCCCTCCGGTCCTTTTTAGTCTGCATACAAGTTTTGTCTGCAGTCACAGTATCTCTACTTTGACCAATCTTATAGAAAAAAGTATGAACATTCACAATGTAAAATCAACTGACTTGAAAGAAATCTAATATGCAAAGTAAAAAGGAACAGAGGGAGTACAAAGAGTTTGAGCAGCTTTTTAGCATTCCTGTACATTGCACTCAAACACACAGGCCTGACAATTCATAGATAACATTCAAAACAATTAATGATTATTGTTACCTCTTTTAGCACTGCGTTGGTTTTCCCCGAAGAGGAAGGGATGATGCAGCAAAGTAGCGTAAGTATTTCCCTCAGTTTTTGAGAACCAAGGTATCAATCTAGTAGGAGGCTATGCGCAAGTCCCTCGTACCTGCACAAAAAAAATAAATCCTCGCAACCAACGCAAATAGGGGTTGTCAATCCCTATAGGGCCACTTACGAGAGTAAGGTCTGATAGATATGATAACATAATATTCATGGTATTTTTTATGATAAAGATGCAAAGTAAAATAAAGGCAAACTAAATAGCAAAGTAAATAACTAAGTAGTAGGAGATTGATATGATAAAGATAGACCTGGGGGCCATAGGTTTCACTAGTGGCTTCTCTCGAGAGCATAAGTATTCTATGGTGGGTGAACAAATTACTTTTGAGCAATTGACAAAATTGAGCATAGTTATGAGAATATGTAGGTATGATCATGTATATAGGCATCACGTCCGAGACAAGTAGACCGACTCCTGCCTGCATCTACTACTATTACTCCACTCATCGACCGCTATCCAGCATGCATCTAGAGTATTAAGTAAAAACAAAGTAACACCTTAAGCAAGATGACATGATGTAGAGGGATAGACCCATGCAATATGAATAAAACCCCAGCTTGTTATCCTCGATGGCAACAATACAATACGTGCCTTGCTGCCCTTACTGTCATCGGGAAAGGACACCGCAAGATTGAACCCAAAGATAAGCACTTCTCCCATTGCAAGAAAGATCAATCTAGTAGGCCAAACCAAACTGATAATTCGAAGAGATTTGCAAAGATAACCAATCATACATAAAAGAATTCAGAGAAGATTCAAATATTATTCATAGATAGACTTGATCATAAACCCACAATTCATCGGTCTCAACAAACACACCGCAAAAAGAAGATTACATCGAATAGATCTCCACAAGAGAGGGGGAGAACATTGTATTGAGATCCAAAAAGAGAGAAGAAGCCATCGAGCTACTAACTATGGACCCGTAGGTCTGAAGTAAACTACTCACACTTCATCGGAGAGGCTATGGTGTTGATGTAGAAGCCCTCCGTGATCGATGCCCCCTCCGAAGGAGCTCCAGAACAGGCCCCAAGATGGGATCTCAAGGATACAGAAAGTTACAGCGGTGGAATTAGGGTTTTGGCTCTGTATCTGATCGTTTGGGGGTACGTGGGTATATATAGGAGGAAGAATTACGTCGGTGGAGCAACAGGGGGCCCACGAGGGTGGGGGCGCGCCCCCTACCTCGTGGCCTCCTGTTACGTGCCTTGACATAGGGTCCAAGTCTCCTGAGTTGTATTCGGTGAGAAAATAACGTTCCCGAAGGTTTCATTCCGTTTGGACTCCATTTGATATTCCTTTTCTTCGAAACCCTAAAACAGGCAAAAAACAGCAATTTTGGGCTGGGCCTCCGGTTAATAGGTTAGTCCCAAAAATATTATAAAAGTGGATAATAAAGCCCAATAATGTCCAAAATAGTAGATAATATAGCATGGATCAATCAAAAATTATAGATACGTTGGAGATGTATCAAGCATCCCCAAGCTTAATTACTGCTCGTCCTCGAGTAGGTAAATGATAAAAACCGAATTTTTGATGCGGAGTGCTACTTGGCATAATTTTAATGTAATTCTTCTTAATTGTGGTATGAATATTCAGATCCAAAAGATTCAAGACAAAAGTTCATATTGACATAGAAAATAATAATACTTCAAGCATACTAACAAAGCAATTATGTCTTCTCAAAATAACATGGCTAAAGAAAGTTATCCCTACAAAATCATATAGTCTGGCTATGCTCTATCTTCACCACACAAAATATTTAAATCATGCACAACCCTGATGACAAGCCAAGCAATTGTTTTATACTTTTGACATTCTCAAAACTTTTTCAATTTTCACGCAATACATGAGCGTGAGCCATGGATATAACACTATAGGTGGAATAGAGTGGTGGTTGTGGAGAAGACAAAAAGGAGAAGATAGTCTCGAATCAACTAGGCGTATCAACGGGCTATGGAGATGCCCATCAATAGATATCAATGTGAGTGAGTAGGGATTGCCATGCAACGGATGCACTAGAGCTATAAGTATATGAAAGCTCAAAAACAAACTAAGTGGGTGTGCATCCAACTTGCTTGCTCATGAAGACCTAGGGAAATTTGAGGAATCCCATCATTGGAATATACAAGCCAAGTTCTATAATGAAAGATTCCCACTAGTATATGAAAGTGATAACATGAGAGACTCTCTACTATGAAGATCATGGTGCTACTTTGAAGCACAAGTGTGGTAAAAGGATAGTAACATTGTCCCTTCTCTCTTTTTCTCTCATTTTTGGGGCTTTTCTCTTCTTTTTTTCATGGCCTCTTTTCTTTCTCCCCTTTTTTTCGTCCGGAGTCTCATCCCAACTTGTGGGGGAATCATAGTCTCCATCATCCTTTCCTCACTGGGACAATGCTCTAATAATGATGATCATCACACTTTTATTTTTCTTACAACTCAACAATTACAACTCGATACTTAGAACAAAATATGACTCTATGTGAATGCCTCCGGCGGTGTACTGGGATATGCAATGATGCATGAGTGACAAGTATGAAAGAATTATGAACGGTGGCTTTGCCACAAATACTATGTCAACTACATGATCATGCTAAGCAATATGACAATGATGGAGTGTGTCATAATAAACGGAATGGTGGAAAGTTGCATGGCAATATATCTTGGAATGGCTATGGAAATGCCATAATAGGTAGGTATGGTGGCTGTTTTGAGGAAGGTATATGGTGGGTGTATGATACCGGCGAAAGGTGCGCGGTATTAGAGAGGCTAGCAAAGGTGGAAGGGTGAGAGTGCGTATAATCCATGGACTCAACATTAGTCATAAAGAACTCATATACTTATTGCAAAAATCTACAAGTTATCAAAGCAAAGTATTACGTGCATGCTCCTAGGGGGATAGATTGGTAGGAAAAGACCATCGCTCGTCCCCGACCGTCACTCATAAGACAATCAATAAATAAATCATGCTCCGACTTCATCACATAATGGTTCACCATACGTGCATGCTACGGGAATCACAAACTTCAACACAAGCATTTATCAAATTCACAACTACTCAACTAGCATGATTTTAATATCACCATCTCCATATCTCAAAACAATTATCAAGTATCAAACTTTTCATAGTATTCAACACACTCATAAGAAAGTTTTATTATTAATCTTGCATACCAAGCATATTAGGATTTTAAGCAAGTTACCGTGCTATTTAAGACTCTCAAAATAATCTAAGTGAAGCATTAGAGATCAATAGTTTCTATAAAACAAATCCACCACCGTCCTCTAAAAGATATAAGTGAAACACTACAACAAAATTATATAACTCAAAAGATATAAGCGAAGCACATAGAGTATTCTAACAAATTCTAAATCATGTATGGCTCTCCGAAAAGGTGTGTACAGCAAGGATGATTGTGGTAAACTAACAAATAAAGACTCAAATAATACAAGACGCTCCAAGCAAAACACATATCATGTGGCAAATAAAAATATAGCTCCAAGTAAACTTACCGATAGAAGTAGACGAAAGAGGGGATGCCTTCCGGGGCATCCCCAAGCTTTGGCTTTTAGGTGTCCTTAGATTATCTTGGGGGTGCCATGGGAATCCCCAAGCTTAGGCCCTTTCCATTCCTTGTTCCATAATCCATCAAATCTTTACCCAAAACTTGAACACTTCACAACACAAAACTTAAAGTGGAAAATCTCGTGAGCTCTGTTAGCGAAAGAAAAAAAAATACCAACTCAAGGTACTGTACTCAAGGTATTAGTTAAGAAAAGATCAAACTTGCTATCTATAGAATTAATCCTTCTATTTTGATAGAGCACATGGCTATTAATGGTAGAAGAAAGATTAAGCATGTTACGGAAGTTTGTATCTAGGCTAGCCTTTATCTCTTTAATAGATTCATTTTGGTAAGAGAGCAAAAGAGATGTAGATTCAACTTTCTCATTCATGGGGTGCCCAAAATAGAGTTTTCATTTTTTTTTCATAAGTGTCTACGACATCCCCTTCAAGGAAACCTTCTTCAAATATAGAATCTAAGACATGCTTAAAAGAAGAAGGAAGGGCAATATAAAAGCTTTTTAGGTAAACTTCGATTTGATATTGAGGAACATAGCTAGCCCTGATCCTTAATAGTCTATACCAAGCATCTTTCAAAGATTCATCAAGTAAATAACAAAAAATTCCAGAATCATCTTCATCAAAATTATTAAGACTCTCATTGATAACTCTGGTAGGTTTTTCCATAGTATCCTTATTTATAAGTTTAGCGAGGATAGAGGGGTTATCCGAAGTACTAAAACTCTGGAGAGAACCCCCAACCCTTTTTGATTCAAACATAAAGGAAGAAAGAAAAGCGGAAAGAGAGGGAGGATAGAGAGAGAGGGCGAATAAAACGGCAAGGGAGAGGAAAACGAGAGGCAAATGGCAAATAATGTAATGCGGGAGATAAGGGTATGTGATGGGTACTTGGTATGTTGACTTTTGCGTAGACCTCCCCGGTAACGGCGCCAGAAATCCTTCTTACTACATATTTTAGCACTGCGTTGGTTTTCCCCAAAGAGGAAGGGATGATGCAGCAAAGTAGCGTAAGTATTTCCCTCAGTTTTTGAGAACCAAGGTATCAATCCAGTAGGAGGCTACGCGCAAGTCCCTCGTACCTGCACAAAACAAATTAATCCTTGCAACCAATGCAAATAGGGGTTGTCCATCCCTATAGGGCCACTTACGAGAGTGAGATCTGATAGATATGATTAGATAATATTTTTGGTATTTTTATGATAAAAATGCAAAGTAAAATAAAGGCAAAGTGAATAGCAAAGTAAATAACTAAGTAGTAGGAGATTGATATGATAAAGATAGACCCGGGGGCCATAGGTTTCACTAGTGGCTTCTCTCGAGAGTATAAGTATTCTACGGTGGGTGAACAAATTACTGTTGAGTAATTGACAGAATTGAGCATAGTTATGAGAATATGTAGGCATGATCATGTATATAGGCATCATGTCCGAGACAAGTAGACCGACTCCTGCCTGAATCTACTACTATTACTCCACTCATCGACTGCTATCCAGCATGCATCTAGAGTATTAAGTAAAAACAGAGTAACGCCTTAAGCAAGATGACATGATGTAGAGGGATAGACTCATGCAATATGAAGAAAACCCCATCTTGTTATCCTCGATGGCAACAATACAATACGTGCCTTGCTGCCCTTACTGTCACCGGGAAAGGACACCGCAAGATTGAACCCAAAGCTAAGCACTTCTCCCATTGCAAGAAAGATCAATCTAGTAGGCCAAACCAAACTGATAATTCGAAGAGACTTGCAAAGATAACCAATCATACATAAAAGAATTCAGAGAAGATTCAAATATTATTCATAGATAGACTTGATCATAAACCCACAATTCATCGGTCTCAACAAACACACCACAAAAAGAAGATTACATCAAATATATCTCCACAAGAGAGGGGGAGAACATTGTATTGAGATCCAAAAAGAGAGAAGAAGCCATCTAGCTACTAACTATGGACCCGTAGGTCTGAAGTAAACTACTCACACTTCATCGGAGAGGCTATGGTGTTGATGTAGAAGCCCTCCGTGATCGATGCCCCCTCCGGTGGAGCTCTGGAATAGGCCCCAAGATGGGATCTCATGGATACAGAAAGTTACGGCGGTGGAATTAGGGTTTTGGCTCAGTATCTGATCGTTTGGGGGTACATGGGTATATATAGGAGGAAGAAGTACGTCGGTGGAGCAACAGGGGGCCCACGAGGGTGGGGGTGCGCCTGGTAGGGTAGGGCGTGCCCCCTACCTCGTGGCCTCCTGTTACGTGCCTTGACGTAGGGTCCAAGTCTCCTGAGTTGTATTCGGTGAGAAAATCACTTTCCCGAAGGTTTCATTCCGTTTGGACTCCATTTGATATTCCTTTTATTCGAAACCCTAAAACAGGCAAAAAACAGCAATTCTGGGCTAGGCCTCCGGTTAATAGGTTAGTCCCAAAAATAATATAAAATTGGATAATAAAGCCCAATAATGTCCAAAACAGTAGATAATATAGCATGGAGCAATCAAAAATTATAAATACGTTGGAGACGTATCAATTATGCATCTCAACGATTCACATGTCAGAGCCAATATTTACTTCACAACTAAAGAATAAAGAAAAGTCGATCGATGCCGGGCGTCCCATTCGAAAATATCAAGCGCATGTATTCTTGCTAAAATCAATGAGCATAATTTGACAAGGTTGTCCCATTCCAAAATGTCAAATGCGTGTTGTTTTGCGCACATCAATGAAAAAACTCTTACAAGGTTTTCCCATTCCAAATATCAAATGCCTATTATTGTGGAATGGGCAGGGTTTGCCATCAGTTCGGACATTGACATGGCACCTCGTGCTAATTAAACCAGCTATTCTTTTTGTGCAGTTCCACCAAAATCAACCAAATTCGCGCGTAGCTTGTATGATTTCGCCTTTTATATTATGCAACGCCTTGAACATATCGGCACCTCTGTTCTTGTGGTGCAAATGAATGATTCAATGTATTCATGAACATTTTGTGCAGTTCCCATTGAAATCAAGCTGAGCACCCCTATTTGCACAAATACATAAAAAGTGATTAGTATAAAGCAAACTGTACTATGAATTGACAGTTTAACAGGCACCTACATGGTCCATGTAGAGCACACTTTTAAAAAAATGGAACTCACCGGAAAGAATCCTAGAACAACATTGTACTTGCGCATCAGAGCAAAAAAGATGGAGATCTGTCAATCATTCTGAGTTGAAGTTAGTTTGGCCTTGTGGGGAGTAATGTAACCATCGTTCAACTGCTCCTTCTGATGAGAAGATAGACAGGGCTTCTTCATCCTGGCATAATCGGAACTAGTCACTTCACATACTCCATATTCTTCTTCAGAGGAGGATGATCCTGTTGTGCAAAGACAAGAGGACAACTAAATGCTAGCATCCCTGTTTGCTCGAAAAACAGGAAAGGAAATATTTAAAACAGCACAGATGAAGGACTTGTCAAGGACAATACCACTTTCTCATGACAATATCTAAACAGTAGCACAACACCAATAGAGATGACAAAGCTCAATCATATGGATGAAATCCGTGGGTGAGTACCAACCTTTGTCAGGAGGCTTATTGTGTAGAGCATATAGATCAAGCACTTCCCCGGAACCATCTGTTTTTATCTACTGTGGTTGCCATGCTTACTATATACTCCTCGATTAGTTTAATGGTTCCAACATCTTCTTGTGCAGTTCCACTAAAATATATGGTATCTTCAAATAAGATCCCTGTTTGCACAAGTAGAGATAATTACATACTACATTAAGAGTGGCATCAAATCAGTGGCAAAAAAATTGCTCGTTCCATCCATAGCAATAAATTAAGATGCAAAACTATATCGTTACTTGTGTCATCATAGTTCGAGTGCTTCATTACAACACTAGGAGTTGATTTTTGTTTTTCTTCCGCTTGTTCTTCTGCTTCGTCACTTGGTTCAATAACAAACAAGCTTCGCCTTCAATGTAAGATTTGGCATGTCAATTAGGGAGCACAAGTATAGTACTAAACAACGACATTAATTTTCTAATGAAAGTGGCAAAATACAGGCCAACAGTTGTGAAATATCCGTATCTTACCTCAATGGGATATTAAGGTGCACATACAGATTGGAAGTCTTGTATCCATTTGTACAGTTCACTAAAATTAAGCAACATTACCGTACAAGTAGCACAACATATGAAAGCACACTGCACAATCATGTGAAAGAAGGCTAGTACTAACCTATCATTGAAGGAAATATGCCCTAGAGGCAATAATAAAGTTGTTATTTATATTTCCTTATATCATGATAAATGTTTATTATTCATGCTAGAATTGTATTAACCGGAAACTTAGTACATGTGTGAATACATAGACAAACAAAGTGTCACTAGTTTGCCTCTACTTGACTAGCTCGTTGAATCAATGATGGTTATGTTTCCTAACCATAGACATGAGTTGTCATTTGATTAACGGGATCACATCATTAGAGAATGATGTGATTGACTTGACCCATTCTGTTAGCTTAGCACGATGATCATTTAGTTTGTTGCTATTCCTTTCTTCATGACTTGTACATGTTCCTATGACTATGAGATTATGCAACTCCCGAGTACCGGAGGAACACTTTGTGTGCTACCAAACATCACAACCTAACTGGGTGATTATAAAGGTGCTCTACAGGTGTCTCCGATTGTACTTGTTGAGTTGGCATAGATCGAGATTAGGATTTGTCACTCCGATTGTCAGAGAGGTATCTCTGGGCCCTCTCGGTAATACACATCACTATAAGCCTTGCAAGCATTGTTACTAAATGAGTTAGTTGCGGGATGATGTATTACGGAATGAGTAAAGAGACTTTCCGGTAACGAGATTGAACTAGGTATGATGATACCGATGATCGAATCTCGGGCAAGTAACATACCGATGACAAAAGAAACAACGTATGTTGTTATGCGGTTTGACCGATAAAGATCTTCATAGAATATGTAGGAACCAATATGAGCATCCAGGTTACGCTATTGGCTATTGACCGGAGATGAGTCTTGGTCATGTCTACATAGTTCTCGAACCCATATGGTCCGCACGCCTAAAGTTCGGAGACGATCGGTATTATGAGTTTATGTGTTTTGATGTACCGAAGGTAGTTCGGAGTCCCGGATGTGATCACAGACATGACAAGGAGTCTCGAAATTGTCGAGACGTAAAGATTGATATATTGGACGGCTATATTCGGACACCGGAAGTGTTCCGGATGGTTTCGGATAAAACTGGAGTGCGGGAGGGGTTACCGGAACCCCCAGGAGAAGTATTGGGCCTTAGTGGGCCTGGGGGGAGAGAGAGGGCTGCAGCCCAGGAGGTGGCACGCCCCCTCCGATGAGGAGTCCGAAGTGGAATAGGGGAGGGGGCGCGACCCCCCTCTCCCTCTCCCTCTCCCTCTCTTTCCTTCCCCCTTTCCCCTTCCTAGTAGGACTAGGAAAGGATGAATCCTACTCCTACTAAGAGGAGGGTTCCTCCTCTCCTTGGGGCACACCAAGGCTGGCCGGCCTCCCCCCTTTCTCCTTTATATACGGGGCAGGGGGGGACGCAAAGACACACAAGTTGATTGTTCCAAGCCGTGTGCGGTGCCCCCCTCCACCATAATCCACCTCAATCATATCATAGCGGTGCTTAGGCGAAGCCCTACGTCGGTAGCAACATCATCACCGTCATCACGCCATTGTGCTAACGGAACTCTCCCGTGAAGCTCTGCTAGATCGGAGTACATGGGACGTCATCAAGCTGAACATGTGCTGAACTCGGAGGTGCCGTGCGTTCGGTACTTGGATCTGTCGGACCGTGAAGACGTACGACTACATCAACCACGTTCTCATAACGCTTCCTCTTACGGCCTACGAGGGTACATGGACAATACTCTCCCCTCTCATTGCTATGCATCACCATGATCTTGCGTGTGCGTAGGAAGATTTCTGAAATTACTACGCTCCCCAACAGTGGCATCCGAGCCAGGTTTATGTGTAGTTGTTATATGCACAATTAGAACACAAAGGAGTTGTGGGCGTGGGTATATACATATTGCTTGCCGTCACTAGTTGATTCTTGATTCAGCGGCATTGTTGGATGAAGCGGGCCAGACCGACATTACGCGTATGCTTACGCGAGACTGGTTCTACCGACGTGCTTCGCACACAGGTGGCTAGTGGGTGTCTGTTTCTCCAACTTTAGTCGAATCAGATTCAATGAACATGGTTCTTTCTGAAGATCAGAAAGCCATCACTATAGCACGTTGTGGTTTTTGATGTGTAGGTAAGAACGGTTCTTGCTCAGCTCGTAGCAGCCACGTAAAACTTGCAAACAACAAAGTAGAGGACGCCTAACTTGTTTTTGCAGGGTATGTTGTGATGTGATATGGTCAAGACATGATGCTAAATTTTATTGTATGAGATGATCATGTTTTGTAACACAGTTATCGGCAACTGGCAGGAGCCATATGGTTGTCACTTTATTGTATGAAATACAATCGCCATGTAATTGCTTTACTTTATCACTAAGCGGTAGCAATAGTCGTGCAGGCAATAGTTGGCGTGACGACAACCATGCTTCGATGAAGATCAAGGTGTCAAGTCGGTGACGATGGTGATCATGACGGTGCTTTGGAGATGGAGATCACAGGCACAAGATGAAGATGGCCATATCATATCACTTATATTGATTGCGTGTGATGTTTATCTTTGAAGCATCTTATTTTGCTTAGATCGACGGTAGCATTATAAGATGATCTCTCACTAAATTTCAAGATATAAGTGTTCTCCCTGAGTATGCACCGTTGTGAAAGTTCGTTGTGCCGAGACACCACGTGATGATCGGGTGTGATAAGCTCTACGTTCACATACAATGAGTGCAAGCCAGTTTTGCACACGCAGAATACTCGGGTTGAACTTGACAAGCCTAGCATATGCATATATGGCCTCAGAACACTAAGACCGAAAGGTCGAGCATGAATCATATAGTAGATATGATCAACATAGTGATGTTCACCATTGAAAACTACTCCATCTCACGTGATGATCGGACATGATTTAGTTGATATGGATCATGTGATCACTTAGATGATTAGAGGGATCTCTATCTAAGTGGGAGTTCTTTAGTAATATGATTAATTGAACTTGAATTTATCATGAACGTAGTACCTGATAGTATTTTGCATGTCTATGTTGTTGTAGATAGATGGCACGTGCTGTTGTTCCATTGAATTTTAATGCGTTCCTTGAGAAAGCAAAGTTGAAAGATGATGGTAGCAATTACACAGACTGGGTCCGTAACTTGAGGATTATCCTCATTACTGGACAGAAGAATTACATCCTAGAAGCACCGCTAGGTGCCAAACCCGCTGCAGGAGCAACACCAGATGTTATGAACGTCTGGCAGAGCAAAGCTGATGACTACTCGATAGTTTAGTGTGCCATGCTTTACGGCTAGAATCAGGAATTCAACAACGTTTTGAACGCCACGGGGCATCTGAGATGTTCCAGGAGTTGAAGTTAATATTTCAAGCAAATGCCCAGATTGAGAGATATGATGTCTCCAATAAGTTCTACATCTGCAAGATGGAGGAGAATAGTTCTGTCAGTGAACATATACTCAGAATGTCTGGGTACCATAACCACTTGACTAAACTGGGAGTTAATATTCCTGTTGATAGTGTCATTGACAGACTTCTTCAATCACTGCCACCAAGCTACAAGAGCTTCGTGATGAACTATAATATGCAAGGGATGGATAAGACGATTCCCGAGCTCTTCGCAAAGCTAAAGGCTGTAGAGGTAGAAATCAAGAAGGAGCATCAAGTGTTGATGGTCAACTGATGACCCACAAGTGTAGGGGATCTATCATAGCCTTTTCGATAAGTAAGAGTGTCGAACCCAACGACGAGCAGAAGGAAATGATAAGTAGTTTTCAGTAAGGTATTCTCTGCAAGCACTGAAATTATCGGTAACAGATAGTTTTGTGATAAGGTAATTTGTAACGAGTAGAAGGTAATAAAAGTAAATAAGGTGCAGCAAGATGGCCCAATCCTTTTTGTAGAAAATGACAAGCCTGGACAAACTCTTATATGAAGGAAAGCGCTCCCGAGGACACATGGGAATTATCGTCAAGCTAGTTTTCATCACGTCATATGATTCGCGTTCGGTACTTTGATAATTTGATATGTGGGTGGACCAGTGCTTGGGTACTGTCCTTACTTGGACAAGCATCCCACTTATGATTAACCCCCATTGCAAGCATCCGCGACTACAACAGAAGTATTAAGGTAAACCTAACCATAGCATGAAACATATAGATCCAAATCAGCCCCTTACAAAGCAACGCATAAACTAGGGTTTAAGCTTCTGTCACTCTAGCAGCCCATCATCTACTTATTACTTCCCAATGCCTCCCTCTAGGCCCAAACAATGGTGAAGTGTCATGTAGTCGACGTTCACATGACACCACTAGAGGGATGACAACATACATCTCATCAAAATATCGAATGAATACCAAATTCACATGACTACTTATAGCAAGACTTCTCTCATGTCCTCAGGAACAAACGTAACTACTCACAAAGCATATTCATGTTCATAACCAGAGGGGTATTAATATGCATAATGGATCTGAACATATGATCTTCCACCAAGTAAACCAACTAGCATCAACTACAAGGAGTAATCAACACTACTAGCAACCCACATGTACCAATCTGAGGTTTGGATACAAAGATTGGATACAAGAGATGAAATAGGGTTTGAGACGAGATAGTGCTGGTGAAGATCTTAATGGAGATTGACCCCCTCCCGATGAGAGGATCGTTGGTGATGATGATGGTGATGATTTCCCCATCCCGGAGGGAAGTTTCCTCGGCAGAACAGCTCTGCCGGAGCCCTAGATTGGTTCCCGCCAAGATTCCGCCTCGTGGCGGCGGAGTTTCTTCCCGAAAGCTTGCTTATGATTTTTTCCTCGACGAAAGACTCCATATAGCCAAAGATGGGCATCAGAGGGCCACCAGGGGGCCCACGAGGCAGGGGGCGTGCCCAGGAGGGTAGGGCGCGCCCCCACCCTCGTGGATGGTGGGTGGCCCCCCTCTGGTACTTTCTTCGCTCAGTATTTTTTGTATATTCTGAGAATAACTCGCGTGGAGTTTCAGGACTTTTGGAGATGTGAAGAGTAGGTCTCTAATATTTGCTCCTTTTCCAGCCCAGAATTCCAGCTGCCGGCATTCCCCCCCTTCATGTAAACCTTGTAAAATAAGAGAGAAAAGGCATAAGTATTGTGGCATAATGCGTAATAACATCCCATAATGCAATAAATATTGATATAAAAGCATGATGCAAAATGGACGTATCAACTCCCCCAAGCTTAGACCTCGCTTGTCCTCAAGCGAAAGCCGAAATCGAAAAATATGTCCACATGTTTAGAGATAGAGGTGTTGATAAAATAAAATACGGACATGAGGGCACCATGATCATTCTTAGAACAACAACATATATATATATATATGTATATATATGTATATATATATATATGTATATATATTGTCATATGATCTCTTATGATAAAGTAACAATTCATTCACATACTAAAGTATGAATCAGAAACTTCATTGAAAACTAACAAACTATTATCTCAGCCATTGAAGCAATTGCAATTTGTCATAACATAGGAAAGAGTCAATATAAGAGCTTCTCAGCAAGTCCACATACTCAACCATCGTTTAGTCTTTCACAATTGCTAACACTCACGCGATATTTATGGTTATGAAGTTTTAATCGGACACAGAGAAAGATAGGGGCTTATAGTTTTGCCTCCCAACTTTTTACCTCAAGGGTAATGTCAACAATAATAGTTCATGAAAACTCACATCCAATTAGCTATATATATCTGGATCTATCCAACAAATTGTGCTTGCCAAAGGATAAAATGTAAAAAGGAAAGGTGAATATCACCATGACTCTTTGCATGAAGTATAAGACAAGAATAAAAGATAGGCCCTTCGCAGAGGGAAGCAGATGTGCTTTTATGGTTGGATGCACGAAATCTTAATGCAAAAGAACATCACTTTATATTGCCACTTGTGATATGGACCTTTATGATGCAGTCCGTCGCTTTTATTTCTTCCACGTCACAAGATCGTATAAAGCTTATTTTCTCTGCACTAATAAATCATACATATTTAGAGAGCAATTTTTATTGCTTGCAACGATGACAACTTACTTGAAGGATCTTACTCAATCCATAGGTAGATATGGTGGACTCTCATGGCAAAACTGGGTTTAAGGAAATTTGGAAGCACAAGTAGTATCTCTACTTGATGCAAATAATTTGGCTAGCATGAGAGGGAAAGGCAAGCTCAACATGTTGGATGATCCATGACAATATAATTTATCTTAGATGTAAGAAAACATAATCCATTATGTTGTCTTCCTTCTCCAACGTCAACTCTTTAGCATATCATATTTTAATGAGTTCTCACAATCATAAAAGATGTCCAAGATAGTATATTTATATGTGAACCTCTCTTTCTTTATTACTTCCTATTAGTTGCAACGATGACCAAAACTAT